>NC_045427.1:482839164-483157664 GCF_902635505.1 Sarcophilus harrisii | reverse complement strand
TTGAAGGACTTAGAGTCAAGTTCTAGCACTACTGTTCAAAACTTGAATGTTATCTTAATCAAGTCACATAAATTCTCTAAGATTCACTTTCTCATCCATAAAATAAAGGGGCTGGAACAGATGATTTCTAAGCGGCCAGCTCTAAATATATGATCTTAGTCTTCATCTTTCATTTTACAAATAAGAAACTGAATCTCAGAAAATTTAAGTGATTTGCCTAAGATCACACAGGCAGGATGTGGCAGAGGTGATATTTGAACCTTTGGCCTCTGATCCCAAAACCATTATTTCTTTCACTGTACCATGCTGTCTCTTCAAACATTAGAGGTAAGAATTGAACTGTGGCTGTTTTTATGATTGTTTTTTCTCTTAAATATTTTATAACTAACTATAATAGTCTGCATTTGTGTCAATCCAAAATGTTTATTATTTTCCAATACCAACCTTTCCATGAAAACTGTTTTTAATAATTTTTTCTACATACTTACTAAAACCATTATATTCCTCATTTTTTATCCAAAATTATCTTGCTAATATTCAAAGTAGAGACCAAAAAATAGGAATAGACTATTAAGTAGCCTAATTCTACAATCAACTAGTACTATGAATCAAATGCATTCACAGCATGTTTTCATATTACCTGCTATTATAAAACATATAATTTTCTTTGACAAAGATAGGGTATTAAAGTTCTATAGAAAAGAGAAAGGATGCTAGAGTTTTATGGTAATAAAATTTTCTCACAAACAATCCTTTTTCTTTCCTTCTCCTCTTTCTAAACTGTTAAGGTTTTTAACCTGTGGATAAGGATCTCCTAAGGTGTTTAGAGCAAACTTTCCCCTTGCTTATAACCTTCCAAAAGTGAGCAGACCATCATCATGATGCCCAGAAGTATCCTTATCACTTGTGGAGAAGATATAGTTTTGTTCCTACTCTGAAATTTACTTTGCAGTCATTCCTTTGTATTGTATTCCTTCCATTTCCAAGTTTGACTAAAGAACTTCAAGGATTTACAACCAATAGGAATTTTAGATTTGTATGAATTCATGGTCTTGAGATAAGCTCAAATCAAATTCATTATTATCCCTCATTCTGGACAATTGTGCATCATTTATTTGTAAAATTACAGAAAATTTCCCTTGATACCTTTACCTGCCCCCTATTCCTCTATAGGTTTAACCTGTTGATTTCTCCTACATAATTGCTTATAACCAAGCAACAAACTCCCTGAAGTGATATTATTTATAACCCTATACCCAAAGACAGTACAAGGAAACACAACAATTCTTTGAGGGTTCTGGCAGAGAAGAAATATACAATCCTATCAAACCAAGCTATTTGTACAAACAAATTACAGACTGACAGAGGAGATTATTCAGCTCTTCTATACACACTTCAACACAAATATTTCTCTCAATACAATGATTTCAAAGAGCCAACACACTGCAAAAAAAAAAAAAAAAAAAAAAAAAAAAAAAAAACAGCAGCAATAACATAATATTCAGACTTTGGAATTAAAATATTCATAATCATGTGACACAATGACAGGTCAACTTAGGGCTAACAAGGCCCACCTCGATAGGTAGGTAACTCCCTCTACCCACACTCACCACCTTCGTGTCCTACTGGCTTTCCATTCAGCTGTGCCCATGACTTTGGTCCACCTGGCACTGAATTTGTACTCTGTAAGAAGGAAGAAAACAAAAATGAAATTATGGCTCATTTACATAGTTTACTTAGATTACTTTGTTTACTTAAGGGTACAGAATAAATGAGCCCAAAAATCTTTTATTCAATCCCTGTTCTATCTGCTCAGGTGCCCATCAGCTATATAACCTCAAGTTTTAGAGCCATTTTAAAACTGCACACTGTAAGGAAGACCTTGTAAGATGTTGCAGGGCAGATGCAGCAGAACTATATACACCTGTATGCAGTGTTTGCACTACTTATCTTCTCTCTGGAACAGAAGGAAGAAAAATAGAACTAAAGTAGAAGAACTTCAAAACTAAGCCTGAAACAAGACGCACGAAAGAAATGTATTTTCTTTGCTTGGTTGTCAATTTGATTTTCTTGCTAAAACTTAAGATTATTAATAAATTTGACCTCTTTTTTGGTTCATAGCTATTAAATTTATGATCTGTCAAATATTAGTTAAAACCATATTTTGGTAATAAAGAGAATTAAAAGTACTAAATGATCAGTGAAAACTACTATTTCAATTAGAAAAACTTTTAAGTGGCATATAAGGTACTACCATCATTTTTACATAAAGAATAAAAGTGTTATGGTTATTCTTCTGCATGGCACAACACTTTAGAAATACATCCTTCTCTCTTAAACTATATTTGCTGAGTCTCAAAATTAATTCAATTTTCCTTTTGGGGCTATTATTCCTTGTTATAACCTTCACTAGGGTCATTATTCTTAATTGCTTTCCTCTTCCAATTGTAAAGGAAGATATTTAAAAAACAACAATAACAACTTAAACGGTTAAGATGACTGACAGAGATGCCCTAACAATCTTAAAACTCTTTCCCCATCTATCCCCTTCAACAGTCAGTCAAAAAAGGTAAACATTTCCAATGAGCCAAGTGTAGTGCAAAGTGCTAAAGTTATATTCATTAATTACACTAATATTACATATTTAAATATTGTAGAAACATAAATACATTAGTGCTCAATATAAAAATTTTCTTAAACCAATACAACAATCACCATAGAATATATATGTCCCTAAATGATTGAAATAGAAGGCATCATTCCATTTATATCTGAAATTCCTCATACATAGCATTCTATGTTTCACCATTTATCAATTAGAGAATGGCTTGAATTCTTATAAATTTGAGTCAATTCTCTATATATTTTAGAAATGAGGTCTTGGTAGGTCTTGGTAGTGGTTGTCTTCCATTAGCTCATGTGAGCACCTTCATGAGGTAGTTTTTTTTTTTTTTTTTTAAATCAAAGCCTTTTAATTTTCAAAAGATGTGCATGGATAATTTTAACATTAACCCTTGAAAAACCTTGTGTTCCAATTTTTCTTCTCCTTCCCCTACATAGTAAGAAATCCAATATATGTTAAACATGGTAAAAATGTTAAATCCAACACATGCGTACATATTTATACAATTACCTTGCTGCAGACAAAAATCAAATCAAAAAGGAAAAAAAATAAAATAAAATGCAAGCAAGCAACAAGAAAAAGAGTAAAAATGCTATGTTGTGAACCACACTCAGTTCCCACAGTTCTCTCTCTGGGTGTGGATGGCTCTCTTCATCACAAGATCATTGGAATTGGTTTGAATCATCTTATTGTTGAAGAAAGCCATGCCCATCAGAACTGATCATCATCATCATATAATCTTGTTGTTGCCATGTACAATGATCTCCTGGTTCTACTCATTTCATTTAGCATTAGTTTATGTAAGTCTCCAGGTCTCTCTAAAATCATTCTGCTGATCGTTTCTTATAGAACAATAATATTCACATACCATAACTTATTCAGTCATTCTCCAACTGATGGGCATCCATTCAGTTTCCAGTTCTTTGCCAATACAAAAAAAGCTGCCATAAACATTTTTGCATATGTGGATCCCTTTCCCTCCTTTAAGATCTCTTTGGGATATAAGCCCAATACAAACACTGCTGGATCAAAAGATATACACAGTTTGATAGCCCTTTGGGCATAGTTCCAAACTGCTCTCCAGAATGGTTGGATCACTTTACAACTCCACCAATAATGTGTTAGTGTTGCAGTTTTCTCATTATCTTTTCCTGAAGTATGTAGTAGTACCCCAGAGTTGTCTTAATTTGTATTTCTCTGATCAATTGTGATTTAGAGCACCTTTTCTTATGACTAGAAATGGTTTTAATTTCTTCATTTGACAAATGTTCATATCCTTTGACCATTTATCAATTAGAGAATGGCTTGAATTCTTATAAATTTGAGTCAATTCTCTATATCTTTTAGAAATGAGGTCTTTATCAGAACTTTTGAATCTATATGTTTTTCCAGTTAATAGCTTCCCTTCTAATCTTGTCTGATAGTACCAAATGATTTTGATTATGAGGCAGTTCTTAATCTTGCCAGTTATTAGTACTTTCCTCCTCCAAATTACCCTGTATCAATTTTGTATTTCCTTACTTATGTAAATATCCTTTACCCACCCTTTCAGCCCCCCAAAATGGAAATCCCGCAGGGCATCAAAGTCTTGTTTTTTATTTTTGTATCCCCAACACCTAGCAGAGTACCTTGGGCATGAAAACAGATGCTTTTTTAAATTGCATGTGTCAAATGAACAGAGTAGATCTTCTATGATCTGTCTTCCAAAATATGAAGGAGTTAACTAGTAACTTAACTATGGCAGTGACTGGATAAAGATGAAGATTGGAATAAGTCACTGGAAGCAAAGTACATGCAGTTTTAGAATAAGAAAAGAAGCTGTCAATTGGAGATGGAATTTTTGCATTCAGTATCCCTGATAAAATTTTTATATCAAAGATACAAAGGGAACTAACATAAATATATTAAAGTAAGAGCCAAGAGTCATTCCATAACAAAGGATCAAAGGCTATGAATAGTTTTCAGAGGAAACACAAACTAGCAATAATCATATGATAAAATGTGCCAAATCACTAATAAAATGTAAATTCAAGAGTCTTTTTCGCTTTATATTTTTCAGGTAAAAGATGAAAAGAATTAATATTATAGCGTCTGAAATGACAGGAAAAAACTATGTAGTTGGGAAAACTGCGAACTAGTCTAAATATTCTGCAAAACAATTGAGAAAAGTCACTAAGCTGTAAGCTATTCATTCTCTTTGACCTAGTGACACACTATTAGAATGGAGACAATATACCCAGAAAAAGTGAAAGACAGAAGGAAATCCCACATAGTACCAAAATATTAATAGTAGCATTCCTTGTGGTATCAAAAAAAATGGAAACAAAGTAAATGCCAATTGAGGATTGACTATACAGACTCTGTGTGGCAAATGTAATAAAATATTACTGTGTCATTTAAAAATGACAAATATGAGAAATTTAGAGAAAAAATGGGAAGATTCAAATGAAGTACTACAGAATGAAGACAGTAGGACCAAGAGAACAATATACACAATGACTACAATAATGTGAAAGAAACAGCAGAGACAAGTGAACTCAAGCAATGAATAATCTTGATTCCAAAGAACAAGGACATATATCACTCTTAGAGCTGTGAGGAAAAATGATTTTGTACAGCATACAAGGCAGAATTGTTGTGTCATATAATTTTTTTTTTGTTACAAGGGAGAGAGTTTAATGGGGAATAGAGGAATACAAAGGAATTGGAATTACTCTAACATTAAAAAAACAAACAAACAAAACAAAACAAAACCAAAAGGCATACTTGGAAAAAAAAATAGAAATCACTGTAGTGGGTGAAGAAGAATATGATCCTCCATCAAACCTGATGGAGAAGAAATCATGCAGGCACTGGAGAAAAGCTTCAAAAATTGCCTTACCTATCTATATCTATCCTTGCTCTAAGTTTATATGTAGCCATGAGGATGAACCTCTCCTGCCAATCACAAGCACTACAGTGGAAGCAAATCACAATATGACAATGGAAGAAAGTATTAACTGCCTAGTCAATTAAACCTAGTTAGTTTTATCCTTGATATAGAAACTACCAAGTTGTGTCTCTCTTTTGTTTTCAAAAGTTTTTGTTTTTTGCACAAGAATTCAGACTTCACTGATTTATCTTCCCAGTTTAAAAAGCAGCATTGAACACATACACAACATTTAATGAACTCGTGATGACTTAAAAAAAAATTCAGCTTCAAAATCCAGAAAACTAGATTTGAACCCAACCTTGTGTGTTCTCAGTGGGTCAGATCAGGATTTAATTCAGGAGAGTCAAATTTCATATCTCAGGCTGGTATGTTTTTTAAGTTTATAGGGGTTTTTATAAGGCCAATGTGAAACCAAAAACTTTTGTCACTGCCACATACTTGTTCACATTTCAATTAAAAAATTGAAAAGAGAAGGAAAAGGTCTGAAAAATCATCTCCCATCAGATAACAATATAATCTAAATGTAATGTGTGTTGCTTTAATAATAATAGCTAGCATTTATATACTTTAAGAACTGCAAACCTTTTACACATGTAATCTCATTTGATCTTTGGTCCTGGGAAGGGCTACACTCTCAAGAAACTACTGAGGCAAAGAAAGATTAATTGTTTTACTTGTCTAGTATCTGATGAAGTATCTGAAGTCAGGTCTTCCTAACTCCCAAGTTCAGCACTCAATCCACTGTGCCACCTATCTGCCTTTCAAGAGATTCACCAATTCCTGGATATTTAGGTCTGGATCTATTGTCTTTTGATGTGCATTAAAATCCTTAGAATTGATGGTTATTAACTGGGGAATAACATAAAATGTGGTATGTAAATATAAAACAGAGAAACATGGGGATTCATACAAATTGATACAAAGTCAAGTAAACCAGAACCATGAACATAATATATAAAAGCACTACAATAATGTAAATGAAAAGAACAAAATTATCAAGTAAAATGAAGCCTAATACTTTAATGATAATAAATCAAGCTTGGCTCCAACAAAAGAAAAAGGAAGAAAAAGCACCTCCCTCCCTCCTTTGTAAAGGTGAGAGATTATGGAAGTAGAAAACTACATGTAATATTGGTTGATACACTGGTTAATTTTGCTGAAGTATTTTTCCCCTCCTTGAAGTCTTTTCCCCAAGAAATGGCCCCTCTGAGGAAGGGGAGAAGAAAGGGAAAAGAAAGAAAGGGAAGGAGAATAAAAAGAGAGAAGAAAGGCCACCAAACTTGTTCCATTTGTTATTGTCAGTGGTCATTCTTTAAAGTTACTTGGTTAAATACAAAATGTTTGATATTACAGAAGCATTTTTTAAAGTCTTATTTAACCACTTCCTGCAGAATAAGAGGTCACGCACAGCTCCTGCTTGGTCCCAAAAAACTATGGAGGCCACAGAATGTAGAGAATATTTAGGTTATAGACACTTGTACCCACCTCCTGACTGATTGATTGTGTCGGCTTCTGTAAATTGGAGACAGATTTCTGCAAACCCGGCTGCAGCAGCGACTCCTGCGGCTGTGCGGCCGTCACACTGGAACTAGACAAATCAGCAGAACAACTGGCATTATTAGACAAGATATAACACAGTGACAAAACTCCATAGGCCATAACTGCTCAACTATTTGATGGAAATAAAATCTACTGCTTTATTACGCCCTTAAAAAATCTCTCCCCAGCATTCTGGCAAGAAATGGGAAATTAAGTCTTTCACATGAGGACAAAACAACCCTCTGCTCTTCTATGGTACATTTGTCTACAAAAGCTCAGGGTTTTTTTTTTGTTTGTTTTTTTTTTTCCAAAAAATTAAAGTGAAAAGAACTCTGCAGAAGGAATGACTGAGCCCCAGCAAAAGAAAGCAACTGCTCACTGTAAATTTTCTGGTCTAAGATCTTCATGTTTTCAGGGATCATAGCATTCCATCTAATCAGACCCCTTCATTTTACAGAAGAGGAAATTATCAGATGCTTCACTGTCTTGAAATACAGATAAGTTTGATTTTTTTTAACAGAGTAACAAAATAATTTTTTTTTAAACAGAGTAACCAAAAAAAAAAAAATTTTTTTTTTTTTTTAAATGAGGAGGTCTTGTATACTGATTCAATAGTTCAATCCAGTCACAGCCATTTCCAACTTTGGGAATAGGGGTAGGGGAAAATGCAATAGTTTACTCTATATTAGCTTATTCATTAACCAAAATTCTTCATTTTTCCTCTACTACTTCTGTTACTTTTTAGTCACTACAAAATATTCCAAAAAAAAAAAACCACCCAACAAAATACGACTATAGAGAGATCTTTGGGGTTCCCCTACACTTCAATGTCTCTGCTCAGTCAAGTCCAGAGATGTCACTTTTGTATCTATTACTCCCAAATACTAGGATGGAATTAAGCCATAGTTTCAATTATCTTTTAATATTACAACTAAAGAAATGGCTAGTGTGGAAAGGAAATAATTATCCATTCCAGCATGAACACCTGAAAAAGTAGTGGAAGGAATAAAGAGAATAACTGAGCAGGCACAATTTCTTCTACAAAAGTTTCTTCTTTTACCTCACCCCATTGTGGATCTGCACTAGTATGAACATTCTTCATTATGGCTATCAAATATTTATTAGTTAATCTCAAATAGCAATCAATCATTTTCTCTGAACCACAAGGAAAGCCTAAATTTTACCATGCATATATCCTGTATAATACTTATCTTCAAGACAAAAACACACAAGCTTTTGAATTCCTATGGAATAATCTTTAAAAGATATATAGGGGCAGCTAGGTGCCACAGTAGATAGAGCATCAGCCCTGGAGTCAAACCCTCTTAACTTTAATTGCCTCACAGATTTAAATATATATAGAAAATGTGGTATGTAAATATAAGACTGCAAATAAGGCTATAATGAATAAAGAGAAAGATGGGTATTCATACATATACATATATATTTCAAAGGATAAAAGAAATATATTTTCATTTTAGTTATTCTTAACACCTTTTCATCTAATTATAGTTTAGGCTTATTTTCTAAGCCTGGATACACTGACTCATTAAAGGTATCATGCTACAGTGTAAGAGCTTAGTTTAAATCTCAGAGAGCTAACAATCTCTTAGGACCTCAATTTTTTCAATTGCAAAGAAAGAAAAAATTAAAAGACAGGACTAAGTGATTTATAAAAGACAGGTGTCTGCTTTAAGGGCAAACAAAAGCTACTTTAAAGACCATATATTGTTCTCTAAACCTTAGTTTCCCCCTATATAAATTGGAGATAACTTTATTCTACCTGTTCACCTCATAGGGTTGATGTGAGAAGAGTGCTCTGTAAAACTGATCTCCAGAAAGGTGAAAATATTATTATTACTAGATGAATCTACCATGCTCTTTCAACCTGTCTATCCACCTATAAGAGTTATATACCCTGATGAGTTTTTATTTTGTTTTTTAAATCCCTTTTTTCCTCCTAGTTATTTTTTTTTTAATACACATTTCTTTATGAATCATGTTGGGAGATAAAAATCAGAACAAAAGAGAAAAACAAAACAGAAGAAAAAGAAAAAACAAATTAAACATAGCATGTGTAGATTTATATTTAGTCTCACTGATGGGGTTTTAGTAAATGCTATCATGATCACTCTCAGTGATCAGAGAAAACGGTATGTTCTAAGCTACTTTTACCTTCTCCTAAGAGTACAAAACATAGTGATGATTTTATTGTCCAGCAATAGTTCTAATAAGTAGTTATCTGGTAGACAATTATGAAGAGACCCTTTCTTCTCTTATTTCAATTCCTTCATCCTGAAATTCATCCTCTTAAAAAGTCAACACTCTAAGATTACAAATTACAGAAGGAGCTATGACTAGAAAATATTAACTAGAAAATGTAAGTCTATTTAGACAAGTGAAATGTAAATGACCATACAGGGATTATTTTAAAATGTTGCATGTGAGGAGCAGCTAGATGGCGCAGTGGATAGAGCACCAGCCCTGAAGTCAGGAGGATCTGAGTTCAAATGTGATATCAGGCACTTAACACATCCTAGCTGTGTGACCCTGGGCAAGTCACTTAACCCCAATTGCCTGAGCAAAAGAAAAATTGCATGTGATTAATCAGAAGACCTTAAGTTTACTACAATGCATGACTTTCTTTGATAATTGTATTCAAGAAATGGGGAATGTCCTTCATTAGTCCTTCCCAAGTAATTCTGCAATACATTACTTAGAAACATTATAGAACAAGTCATTACAGAAACTTTTGGGGGTGACAGGTCTTCTCTATGAGACCAGTGTCTGCTTTAAGGGCAAACAAAAACTACTTTAAAAATCATATTGCTCATAAAAATTTCTTCCATTCACTAAATGGCACCATCAAACTCTTAACATATAGGCAAAGTGAATTCAAGAAGCAAGAATCACCCATAGAAATTGAAAACTAAAAAGGAAGATACTTTTCAATCTAATTTTCTTTAGTTACAATTCCAAAATTGGAAATACTAGGAAAAGTAGACCTGGGAAACAGTGTGACCTGAGCCAACAAGATAACAAACATTTTCTATCTAAGTCTATGACAACATACACAAACAGTGGGCCTTACCTCTTTTGGTCTGGCTGGTCCTGCTTGTTTGCCCATCCTGTTCCGTCTTTGGGCACTATAATGATGTTAGGGTCGTTTCCTTTGTTTTCAGACTTCAAGCTTGGCAGGTTTGCAGGAGGCGGCATTCGCCGGGCAGTGGCAACTTTCCCGAGACTCTGTAAGCCATGTCTAGGAATAACTGTGAAAGGAAAGATTGGTAAAAGCCAACAAAAGCCAACAATCTCTAGCAAGAGTTCATTGTCAAATTCTGAATAATAGTGACTTAAAACACAAAAACAAAGAGTAGAATCACAAGTACAAACAAAAACATTTATTGTTGAGTCATTCTGTCATGTCTGACTCCTCTTGACTTCATTTGAGATTTTCATAGCAAAAATTCTAGAGTGGTTTTCTACTTCTTTCTCGGCTCATTTTACAGATGAGAAAACTGAAGCAACCAGGTTAAGTGACTTACCCAGGGTCACACATCTAAGAAGTATTATGGCCAGTTTTGAACTCATGAAAATGAGTCTTCCTAATTCCAAGCCCAGTGGCTCTATCCAAAAGCATCAAAGCATAACAAAATTAAGAAGTCACTTTCAGTGAAAATGATTCTAATAACACAGGAGAAATTATAATCATAATTCTTTATCAGATTATAAGCTTCTTGAGAGTTGTCGGTTTTATTTTTCATCTTTTTATTGCTAGAAACTAGAAAGATGTAGAAATCTTATTTCCTGGTCTCCCTGTAATGGCTCATGTTAAGTTTGGAATTATTCTATAACCTTAATTTAGAAAAAAAACCTTTTTGATAGGCAAAAAAACACTGGACTCTAGTCTATAAAGGGAAATTATTGAATTTTATATTTTAAAAAATTATGGGTATTAAAAGTTAAATATGGATTTGTCCACTATATAATAATAATTGAAACTAAAATTTAAATAGTACTTTATTGATCTAATTATTTCATTTTATCCTTACTATAACTGTAAAATTCTACTATTATTCTCATTTTATAGATGAGTAAAACTGAGGCAAAGAGATTAAATGACTTGCTCAGGATGGCAGGGATGGAGACTACAGAAGAAGGGTTGGGAGGAAGGGCTGGTATCTCTGAATCTTAGAATTAAATTTCTTTCAGGACAAATAACAAGTCATTGCACTTAAGAGAGCTCAATATTCCAAGAAGCTATACAGGCAAATACAATGATTTTCATGAAAACATCCCAGAATAGCAAATTAGGAATATTGTGAATGTCTCTAACTTTCAAAGCCTTTTGTCACAGGAGCAATCATGATTTCCCACATGTTCCTGTTGCCACTGTTAAAACAGAACAACAGACTTCATGGATCATAGTGGCTTGAGCTAGTGTGATAGTAATTACTACATTCTTATGGATTTTAGTCTAGAGATCCTTATTTAAGGAAAATAACTTGTTTCTCTGCCTTCTTACCTGTGCTTCTGATAGCTTCTACTGACTTTCCTTTATACTTATCAAATAGGCTGAGAGTCGAGTACTTGCTTTTCCCATCCTTTCCCTTGGTTATTTGCCCCAAACGATCTGACATTGCGATGAAATGTCATCTAGTAAGGAAATTTTTCTCGGCACCACTCCCAATTTGCCTTTAAAACAAGAAAGAAAAGAAATTGCAATTAGCTCATACCCTCTGATCAACTTCTGAACTAAGAAAATCTGGCTAAGATGTGAAAAACTGGCATCTATTATTAGAAAGCCACAATAAATGCCAACAATTAGTACATTTTCCCTTTAGGTAATCTGCATTCAGGACAAGCTTCAAGTTTGCAGAAAATTTATTAAATACTTATATACATCATTTAGCTCATCAAAGAAAACAAACAAAAGTCAAAAAAGAGAAAAGAAAAAAGGGAAGAAATGAAGATTGCACAATCCAGTTATCCTCTCATGCTATTCATTTCAGATAAAATCAAAGCATTAGTGGAGAAAAGAGTACAAGTTACTACCTATTCAAGGTTAATCATTCTATAGTTTTTGAAAAGGAAATCATTACCACCTATCTGGTTAATCAACAAAACCATAAATCTCTAAAAGTAAATGGGGGACATTAAACAGAGACAAACCAGAAAGTTTTGTCAAATTAATACATTGTGATAGACAGATATCTAAGCCTACCTGCCCTACCTATATTCCTATATTCTTTCTATCCTTGCCCCCACAATAACCTTTGAAGGTGGTTTAAGAGAAAAGGAACCAAGTCTAAGAAGTTTTACTTGTATCTGATTCCCTAAATCCAAATCATTATTAGAGTCCATGATATCCTTTTCTTCTGTCTTCCAAATTCTGAAGGAATCATACTGGCTTTGTTTTGTTTGCAAGATCATTTCCCCCCTCATTAAGATTAGGTTAGATGTCTTTTATAATGAATCTGAAACAACAAACTTATTAGTTTGAAAGAAGAAAAAAGCAAGGAAGTTTAAAAAAAATCTGACAGTGTTTGAAAACTGTCTTTACAGGACCAGGAGATCATTATATACTTCAACAACAATACTATATGATGACCAGTTCTGATGGACCTGGCCATCCTCAGCAATGAGATCAACCAAATCATTTCCAATCGAGCAGTAATGAATTGAACCAGCTACGCCCAGAGAAAGAACTCTGGGTGATGACTAAAAACCATTACATTGAACTCCCAATCCCTATATTTATGCCCACCTGTATTTTTGATTTCCTTCACAAGCTAATTGTACAATATTTCAGAGTCTGATTCTTTTTGTACAGCAAAATAACGGTTTGGTCATGTATACTTATTGTGTATCTAATTTATATTTTAATGTAGTTAACATCTACTGGTCATCCTGCCATCTGGGGGAGGGGGTGTGGGGTAAGAGGTGAAAAATTGGAACAAGAGGTTTGGCAATTGTTAATGCTGTAAAGTTACCCATGCATATAACCTGTAAATAAAAGGCTATTAAATAAATTAATTAATTAATTAAAAGAAAAAAAAAACTGTCTTTAAAGCAAATATTATTCTATAAAAGGCTGGAAACCAAACAAAAAGATTTTAAGACTCTGGAGGTCTGACTGTTTTGGCTTTGTCTGTGTATCCATAATAGTACAAAAAGCACAACACAGGGTTAGTGTTTATTGAAGGAGAGACTCTCCTCAGAATTTTATATCACCATTTAGGTTAATTCCACCTAAAAGCTGTCTTGTGAGATGCAGGTATCAATATCCTAAAGAATGAAAAACATAAAACATGAAGTACAAAGAGAAAAGCATCAAAAAGAGCATCAAGCACCTTCTCACAAATCTGGTACAAGCCCACACAAAGAAAGTGTACAGCACAAATAGTGTTGCCATTTCACTCCTCTCTCCAAAACTCAGTCTTATATAGTATTTCACCCCACTGTCCAAGACCATACATCTTCTTTTCTACTTCATCACTGCTCACAGTTAGTGATTAAACTAAGCTGAAATGATCAGAAATTCTCATAAATTAAAAAGCTAAAATAATAAAGGCAAAATATTCCAAGAGTATTTTGGGGGGCAATTTTCAGCATTCAATTTTAAAAGTCAAGTTAGTGTTTTTATTCAATACTACAAAATTTCAATTAACCGTCCTGCTTATGTTTTAAAAGAGGTTA
Organism: Sarcophilus harrisii; assembly: GCF_902635505.1. NCBI lineage: Eukaryota > Metazoa > Chordata > Mammalia > Dasyuromorphia > Dasyuridae > Sarcophilus > Sarcophilus harrisii. Next base: position 483,143,871 of record NC_045427.1, on the reverse strand, counting down.
CTGACAACTCAAATTCATATTTAAGTTAGAGTTGGCCAGACGGTCAAATAACTTATAAACATTTTTATTGTTTTATGATTTATTATAAGCATGTATCCTAAAACATATTCATGCACTTTGCTGAATTATTAAATATTATCTTGTAAATGACAATGTAACAGAATGCCCCGGTGCCTCAGAGTCATGCTTATGAATATCATTAATAAATTATGAATATCAATAATAAATAAAAGAAGAATCTATAGATGGGTAACATAAAGAGTATAGGAGATTAGACTTAAAGTGTATCATCCGTAGTCTATCCTGGAAAATGTTTTAAAAAGTGAATCCTCAATTATTTTATTGCAATTGGTCTTCTTTTTAAAAAACAGGGCACATGGAGAAAAAATTCAACTAATGGGAGATTTTGATATCTCTGAACATATTATAACCATCATTAAATTTCAAACTACAAATGGGTACACTGAAATTAAATTCCTGTCTCATTCTATACACACATGGCATTTTATATTTCTGTATCAAATCTGTGACCTATTAAGCAAAATGCCTAATTCAAAGGTACACTACCACCACTATCTTGATGTTGACTCAGTGAAATATTCAACCAATAGACTGAAGCGAATCACTGATTTTCCTAGTAATGAATTATTTTTAGCATATATTTAGTAGTTCTTTTGTTTAACCAAATTCTATTAAACACAAATTCCAAATGAAAATTCAATCAATTCTCCAGCCATATATAACTCCAATGAAATTTGCTCTCAGTCAGAGACTCATTCCCCAGTTCTAAATAAAATGTAGCTTTCAGTAATTTCATCAGCTTCCATCTGCCAATAAACAACTCTTTACCAATGTATACATATCAAACCTCTCATACTACTTGAAAATTTACAAAATGCTTTCTTCATTCCACTTTCTTCATCTTCTCCACTATGAGATAATTAATCACATTAATATCCCCCTTTATAGGTAAGGAAACTGACTTAGTGGTAAAGCAATTTGCCTGAGGCAATACAATAAAAGGGGGTGCTGAGCCTCAAACTTGGGGCTCTTTCCACTCTACTGTCTCCCAGTCTGGATGAAGATTACAGCCACAAGGAAAAAAACAGGAACTTCATTAAACCAGAGAAGAATTTTAAAATTCAGTTTTGGAGCAAGGGCCATAAATTAAATCTCACTGTCAAAAGTTATCTGTTTAGAAGTTATCATTGAATAAGCAGGGGGGAAAATAGGGTCTAGAATTCCTAAGGAAATGGTGTTTTAAAATGTGGGAACAGCAAAGTTAAATATGAAAATGAAGACTAGACCCTTTTTTAGAGACGGATACAAGAAATTGTCCCTAATTAATCCTCCCTAAATACTATGGCGCTACCTACAACTTCAGAAAAGAAATTCAGGTAGAGGGGAGGAAATGGAGAAATATAATATAGTAGTTCACCTTTCTTCAGTTTAACAAAAGTTGTAAATCTGAATTAATACTACACGATTTCTGTCTTCTAACCCTAGGAAAAACTTCCACATGTAATGCCTTTATAAAGGGTCATTTTCAACTAAAACTATTCAATTATCTAAAGATTTTATTCAAAAATCCGTACAGCCAGTGCTTATTCTGGACCTGCCAATCTGAGAAGCATCTGGATCCTGTGAATTACAGCAATAAATAACTGTAACATATCTAAACACACATTCCCACAAATTTTAGAGAGATAGTCTCCACCCCCCACTGCCTCTTAGTTTCCCCATCTTCCTACTACTCAGCTCAAATCTCACCTACAGAAATCCAGGAAGCAAAAACTCTGGTGCCTTTCTTCCCCTTTCAAAATACATGCCTTTTTTTTCCTATTCTGCCCTTCCCTCCCTCTATATAGATTTGTAGGTGTATATTACACACATTTATTATCTATCTTGTACATAATCTCGATATTTACATATGATCTACTTTGTCATATTAGAATATAAGCTCCTTGAGGACAAGGGATGTTTTTTCTATAAACCTTTCTTTGAATCTACTTAGCACAATTATTACATGTAGTAAACATTTAATAAATAAATCTTTGTTGACTCACTAATCCTGTAGGAAAACAGAATTCCAAACCTTTTTACATATTACTGAAAAATTTGGAGGTAAAGATTGGCCTCAATTCTTTGTCTGCTGCTTTTTTGACTAGCTAGGTTAATGGTTCTCACAGGAAAGTCTTGAAAACAACATATTAAGGCAAAAATAAACACCTTCAAATACAGTTTCAGGGCATTTACTTACAATAACCCCAAGTTTCTTGTCAAAATCTTCCTGTCCCAAACTTTTCTCATTATTTGGGGAGATGATCAAAACTATCTCATCTTATCTTTAAACAGTAATAGTCCTCTAAATCTGGGCTTCTTAAAACTTTTTCCACTCAAGACTCTCAGATAAATAAAATAGGTATACAAATCAAACATTTATTGATAATAAACCATTATTTCATGATCTCCACATTCAGTAACCCGACCCCATATGGAGTCACAACCTACGGTTTAAGAAGCTTTGTCCTCTATATGACAGGACAACCAGGGGAATTAGTAAGAAATAACTGTTCTGTCTCTCTAATAGGTTTTTTCTTTTTCCTTTTTCAATTGACAAACATATCTTCTCTTCCTTCTACTCCCCACAACTTAAAAGAAAAGGAAAATTCTTGTAACAAACATGCTTAGTGAAGAAAAGCAAATTTCCACATTGTTCATGGCTATAAACCTACTTCTCATTCTGTGTTTTAAATCCATCACCTCTCTCTGTCTGGAGAAGTCTTTAGTATCTGTCATAATCAATTCGACTGGTTACGGTGTCGATAGGGTCTTTCAAAGTTGTTTGTCTTGACAATGCTCTTGTTCCTCTATAAACTGTTATGATTCTGCTCATTTCCCTATGCCTCAAATGATTGTTGAGTCTTTCCAAGTTTCCTTACACATTCCTTTCCTTATTTCTCAGAACCATAATAAGTATTCCATGTGAAAGTAAATTCACATATTGTAATTTGTTTAGCCATTCTCCACTTGATGGGTGCATCTCTGTAGTTTCTAGTTCATCACTATAAAAAAAAAAAAGCTGCTATAAATCTTTTTGATCCCACTTTTTTTAGAATGATTTAGAAATAATGAACTAATTAAATAATAAACTAATTAACAATAATCTATAAGATCAAAAGCTCTTACAGAACAAAAAGAGAACATCTAGTCTAAATTCCTCATTTTTCAAAGATTAACCCACAATCATATAGGTAGTAAGCAAGAGAGCTAAGATTTGACTCCATATCCTTTCACCCCAATTCCATTCTCTTTATTTCACCACACTACTAACTTATGCAAACCAGAAGGTATTTTAATTTAAGACTAAAAAAACCACTACTACTTACTATCTCTGTGTGATACTATGTCAGTTAACTCTTTTCCATTACCCCCCTTCTCCAAGCTTAAGAGTTTTCTTGTCTATAAAATAAAGGGGATCTATAACATCATTTTTAAGGAATGATGCTATGAAATTTCATCTATGATTAGTTGCAATATGGTTCCTTATATGGTAGATGAAGAAAAATATTTTAGAACGGTTGTTTGAGATTGAACTAATTCTTCAAACAATTGTACTTCATTTCCCCCATACTTTTTTTTCAAGGGCTTAATCAAAAAATATCAAGCTCTCAAGTTCTGACTGGCATTATAGAATCAATCAAGGACTTAGAACTAACTTTATTTTACCCCCTTAGCGTGGCTGTAAAATAAGTAGTCAGAGCAAGACAAGAAAGAGGCAAAATCCATATCATTTACCAATTTTGTCTCATCCAGATACTGATGAAAACTGTTAACTACCCACACCTTGAGGCTTTTTAAATTGAGAGCTGTTTTGTGTGTTCTCTCATACCAAAGTCAAATAAATTCTCACATGCAATAGACACAATGCTATCAGCTTTTTTCATTTTTAAGGCCAAAGATAGATTAAAATTGTGTCAGATATTTGTAGTCACAACAATGAAAATCAGAGATCTTTGCCATAAAGATGTAACGTGGGCAGTCTTCTCAATTTTTGGCACAAAGAAGCTGTCATCCCACCCTTGCCCCCAAAAGTCTTCCTATAACATCAAAATTCTTGGAAAATAATGTATAAAAGGTCCCTGAGGAGGGGGATAAATTGTTGTTTTTCTTCAAATCTTTAGCATACCTCAGAATTACAACTATGAATGACAACAAAATGAAATGAGAACAATAACCAAAAGTACACACTTTATATTTGCAAAGAAAAAAGGTTAGCAACAAACTTTACCTTCTTGAGCTTCATTTCACTGAAGGAAACAGAGCCACATCCAGTGAAAAGAACAGTAGACAAGAAGTCAAGAGGACTAGATTTTAATCCCAGCTTTAGCATCATTTACTATAATCTTGGACAAGTCATTTGCCATAACATCCCTTCATTTTCTGTTAACTTTAAACAGGCAGTTCTAAGTACCAAATGAGACAATGACACATAAGAATGTTCTCTGAAAGCACTACAACAAGTACAAAATAATACTGATTCATTAAAAACTAGGCAGATCACAACATACCAGATGATTAAGGATGCTAGATTTGGGAAGGATTGGGCATTGTCTATAGAACACAATAATTTTTTTTTTCTTTTACTGTGATTTAACTAAATACTGCTATATTATAATATTTGTAAGAATCTCAATCTCCACTTTAGTACAATTGACATGGATATTAAAAGCAATCTGATATTAAGAAATTGAAACAAATATGGTTCCAATGCCTAAAGCAATTTGAGAAAACGAAGAGATAGATCATAGAGTGGTATCTCTAATAATACTGATAGAAACATATTGGATAAAATATTAGAGTATAGCAACATATTAAAAAGAATTATAAACTATAACTAGGTTGGAGTTAAATCAGAAATGCAGGGCTAGTTTAATTTTATAAAACTATAATGAGCCATATTAACAAAAACAAAAATCACATTATCTATCAACAAATGCAAAAAAAAAAGCTTTTGATTAAAAATACTTATTTATGTTTAAAATATTAAAAACCTAGAAAACAAAGGGACTCCCTTTTATGATAAACAGTATAGTCATTTGTAATAAAAATTTACTGAGCACCTACCATATACCAGGTACTGTGCTAGTAGTTACAACTAAAAGTTAGTATTGTTTTGTAAAGGGACTTTCCAATAAGATCTGAGATTAGTAAAGCAAGAATGTCCATTATTACTACTATTACTTTATATACTTCTAACAATGCTAGATAAATAAGACAGAAAAAAAAATAAGAGCATAAAGATAGGCTAAGAAACAAAACAGTCACCTTTCACAAAATATATAATTTATTATTTTAAAAAAATTTTTATTTTAAGTTTTGAGTTTCAAGGTCTACCTCTTCCTCTCTCTGCCCTCTTCCCCTGCCCCGAGACAGTAAGCAATCATATATAGTATGTATAATATTTCTAAATTAGTCATTCTATACAAGACTCAAAAGAAAAAAATGAAAAGTGAAAAATACTATGCTTCAGTCTATATTGAATCAAATCAGTTATTTCTCTGGGAAGTGTGAACAGTATGCTTTGCCATTAATCCTTTGGGATTGTCTTAGATCTTCCTATTGCTGAAAATGGCTAAACCATTCACAATTCTTCATCAATATTGCTGTTATTGTAGACAATATTCTACTGATTCTGTTCACTTCACTATGCATCAGTTCATAAAAGTCTTTCCAGGTTTTTCTGAAGTCATCCTGCTTGTCATTTCCTATAAAACAATAATATTCCATCACAATCATAAACTACAGCTTTTGCTTAGCCATTCTCCAATTGATAGGCTGCCCTTAGATTGCCAATTCTTAGCTACCACAAAAAGAGCTGCTATAAATATTTTTGTACAAGTGAGTCCTTTTTCCTTTTGGGAGAGATATCTTTAAGCTAGAAACCTAGCAATGATAATGTTTAATTTACTTTTTTAAATTCTAAGAGATTCAGCTAAATAATGAAATAATTTCAGTAAAAGGGCTTTATTTTTTTTTTTTTTAATCTATCAGGGTTTCCATGTATTATCAAAAATACTCAGCAGAAAAAGAAGGAAAAAAATTCCACTCAAAATAACTACACATCATATAAAATATCTGGCAGTCCATTTACCAAGACAAGAGAATTATAGGAATATAAATACAAAATATTCATTACAGAAATAAAGGTCTTAAAAAACTGCTCATGCTGATATAACAGCAATGATAATACCAACTAAATTAAATATGAAATGTAGAACAACAGAACGAAAAACCTGTTTTGTTTAATTCCCATTCTTGACATACTGGCTGTCAGTCAGTTTACACACGTTATAGATGCTTACTATGTGTTAAGCTCTGGGGATACATTCAAGAAAGGCAAAAACACAGTCCCAGTCCTGAGGGAGCTCTCATTCCACTGGGGAATACACCATCTAAATAACTAGGTACATATAAGCAGTAAGTATGTAGAGTAAATGGAACATAGCAATCTTGAAGGGAAAAAGCATTATGGAGGAAGAAACCAAGAAAGGCCTCTTTGCAGACAGTGAAATTAGAGATGGGTCATAAAGGAAGCCAAAAAGCCAAGAAGATGTGTGAATTATGGGAAGCCAATCAACCTCTCACTGCCTAAGCAACTCTTTAAGCCTCTTAGGTAAAAGAGAAAGTGCCAACTTGAACTACTAAAGGGAGTTTGTCTCAAAGAGGAGTTCCTATGAAATCACAGGTCAATCTCTATCAAATGAATTAACTTAAATATTGAACAATATAACAAATTACCAAAAGGGATTTTATAAACCTAGACAAAAAAAAACTAAACTCATCTGGAGGAACAAAAAGTCAAGAATCCCTAGGGAAATAATGGCCGGGGAAAGGAGGAAGAGGGCCAGAAATACCAGATCTCAAAGTACTACAAAAAAGTAATCAAAACCATGTGACTAGAAAGAGGGGAGAGGGAGGCAAGGGAATCAATGGTACAAATTAGGTACATAAGAACTAGAAGCAATGAATCAAAACAATGTACAATACACAATAAGTCCAAGATCAACTAACAACCAAGAACCTCATGAGGTTCTGCTAGGCAAAATGGAAAGCAATTCTGAACAAAGACTTAGACCAACATCTCATACCATAAAAATAGTATAATATAAACATATAAGAAAGGAAAGGAGATCCTTTTCACAATTATGAATAGGGGAATTCTTGACCAAACAAAAGGTAGAGATCATAAAAGAAAAAAGGAACAATCTAATTACATAAAGTTTTGCACACACAAAATCAATACAATGAGAATTTGAGGAAATTAACTGAGGAAAAAAATATTGGCAGTAATTTCTCTGATAATGGTCTGGCATGCAATATATGAAATATATGTATATAAGATAGGAGAGATATTTTCATGCAATAGATGAAATATATATATATGATGTATATGAAACAAATAATAAGAACAAGAGTCACTCTCCAATTGATCCAAATGATCAAAAGTTAGAAACAGGCAGTTCTCAAAAGAAATTAAAGCTATCAACAACTATGAAAAAAAATGCTCCAAAAATCATAAATAAGAGAAGTGAATATTTAAACAATTCTGAAATGATCATACCTATCATACTGGCTAAGATAAATGACAACTGTCGCATGATTTACTAACTGGTAGAGTTCAGCTGGTTCAACTATTCTTGAAAGCAATTTGGAACTATGCTCCATAAGTCATTCAACTATGCATGCCCTCTGAGCCAGCTGCTAGTCATATGCCACAAAAGAGCAAAGGCAGAAGAAAAGGACTGATATGAATAGAAATATTTATAGTAATAATCTGTCCTAATATTAAAAGCAAAATGGACACCCACCAATTGAGAAATGGCTGAACAAATCATGATATATAAATGTAACAGAATATTATTGCATTGTGTTAAAAAAAAGAAGAAGAAGAAGAAGAGGTCATTGAGACTGATTCAGATAAACTTTTGAAGACATGTATGAAGAGGTCCAGAGTGAACTAGGCAGTTAGGTGGCACAATGGATAGAATGTAGGGCCTGGAGTCAGGAAGGATCATCTTCCTAAGTACAAACTCTGACCTCAGACACTCACTAGCTATACAACCATGTATTATCAAAAAGTCACTTAACTGTCTCTGCCTCAGTTTCCTCATCTGTCAAATGAGCTGGAAAAAGAAATGCAAACCACTCCAGTATCTTTGCCAAGAAAACCAAAGAGTCATGAAGAGTCAGATATGACTAACAATAGACCAAAAAGAGCAGATCCAAAAGAATGAGTCACATAAATGGCTAAAATATTATGCAGGAAAACAACTTTGAAAAACTTTAAAACTTTGATCAATCTTGACATCTGAATACTTATGGATGAAACATGCTTTCCACTTAATAATAGAGAAGTAATGGACTGTTAGTACAAAATGAGGCATATATTTCCAGCTAGAACCATCACCACACAAAATCAGTTTACTTGATTATACTTATTTATTACAAAGGAAGGTTTGTATAGGGAAGGAGGAATAGAGTAGAGTAATGATGTTAGAAAAAAAAGTGTGCCAATGAAATCTTTTAAAAATACAAAGAAAAAAGCAGAATGTTCAGAAGACAGGAAAGGCAAGCAAGTCAGTGGCTATTACTGATACTACTTTATTATTTTTTTTATTTTAAAAGAAAGGCATACATTTTGTGTATCTCAATTTCCCTCATCCAAATACTCAGGGTTTTTTATGTTTTTTTTTCTTTTCAGAAGCAAAATAAGCAAGTAAAAATTCCATTATTTGAAATAAATATTACTGGTTGTAAAAAAAAAAAAAATTAAAAGAATACTTACAGATACAGGACAATTCTAAAGGATTCATAATGAAAAATGCTATCCCACCTCTAAAGAAAGAACTGATGAACTAAGTTCAAATTGAAACATTTTTCCTACTTTATTTTTTGCAATATGGCTAATGTGGAAATATGTTCTACATATAACTTCACATGTATAATCAATATAACATTGCTTGCTTTTTCAATAGATAGGGAAGAGGTTGAAGGGGGAAATTTTGAAATTAAATATAAAAATAGTTTGAAAAAATTAGGGGGAAAAAAAACCACTTGCAAAGAACAAGTCTTCCATATCTAACTAAAATATACCAGGAAGTTTCAGCTGGCTACAGCTGTTGCTGGAAGACAGCAAGCAGCAATGTCTGTTTACATTAAGAATATGACATTATTTGTAGCAAACTAAAACCTAAGCAAAACAACTAATCAAGACTGTCCTAATTTTGAATAAGAGTAGAACTTATAGAAGTCATTTACCAGAAAATTCTCTCCTCTTCTCCCAACTACTATTTGTTCTGACAGATTTTCAATGTTAGGAAGACATTTAAATAGCAAGACAAATTAATATAAGACACATATAGAAAGAGATCTACGGCCACATCTATATATACATGTGTGTGTGTGTCTATGTGTGTGAAGAAAGAGAGAGGGAAGGAGAGATAGACATATCTCCTTAAACACTCTAATCTCCTACTTCATCAGCCTCTTCAAATCCTATGACTTCCATTAAAAACACAGGATAAGGTAGCCTTTCTTGAGAAGGGAAATCCATCTGCATGCACCTTTGATCCAACCCCATCCATATTCTCTAGCAAAATGCCCCTTTTATCATGCCTATTCTAGGAGGCACTTAATAATGCTTACTGACAGACTGATTTTACATTCAACCCAAACAAAACAGATATTTTTCTGCCAAACACACCTTCCCCTCATTTCGGACTTCCACAAAACTATTGAAGATACCAAGATCTTCCCAATCACTCAGGTTAGCAACCTTAATATCATTCTCAACTCCTCATTTGCACTTCCCTACATATATCTAATCCAGGGGTCCTCAAACTACGGCCCACGGACCAAATGCAGCAGCTAAGGACGTTTATCCCCCTCACCCAGGGCTATGAAGTTTCTTTATTTAAAGGCCCACAAAACAAAGTTTTTGTTTTTACTATAGTCCGGCCCTCCAACAGTCTGAGGGACAGTGAACTGGCCCCCTATTTAAAAAGTTGATATACTGTTATATCAGTATATAACTGATATACTATAAAAAAGTAATATACTGTTAAATTCTATCGCTTTTACATTGAAAATACCTCTATCTTATCCCCTATCTCTTACCTGGACTATTAAAAAATCCTCTTTTGATTACTTTCACTGCCTAAAAGTACCTAGGCTTACTTCCTTCAAGAACAAATATAAAATCCTTTTTGGCACTTAAAGCCTTTTTTAATCATAGTCCCTTCTTACCTTCCTAGTCTTTTTATGTTTTACTCCCTTCTTGAATATTTTACTATCCAGCAACACAGGCTTTTTTGATGTCCCTAGAACATGACTGTCCAACTGCTGATTATGTGCCTTTTCACAAGCTGTGCTCCATGCCAGTATTTCTCCCGTTCCTTATTTCTGTTTCCTGGCTTTCTTGCTTCCATTAAGACAATCTAAATCTAACCTTCAGTAGGAAGACTTTTCAGTCTTACCCAGCATTACTGCCTTCCTTCTGTAATTACCTTCCATTTATACTGATATATTTTGTAAGATTTTTTTTTTCACTATTTCTCCCATTAGAATGCTATATCCTCACTATTGATTCGAGATGCAAATTGAAACAGTGACTGAATTGGCTAAGATGACATAAAGAGAAGATGATGGGTGCTGGAGGGGATATGGGAGAACTAGGGTATTGTTGCATTGTTGATGGAGTTGTGAACTGATTCAACCATTCTAGAGAGCAGTGTGGAACTATGCCCAAGCATGCCCTCTGACCCAGTAATACCACACCTGTCTGTAGACCAAGAGATCATAAAAAAGAGAAAAGGCCCCACATGGACATGGATGTTTGTGACAGCTCTTTTTGTGGTGGCAATGAGTTGGAGGTTAAAGGGATGATGCTCATTCTTTGGGGAATGGCTCAACAAGCTGTGGTGTCTGGATGTAATGGAATACTACTGTGCAATAAGAAATGATGAGCAGTCAGATTCTGGAGGAACCTGGCAAGACTTACATGGACTGATGCTGAGTGAAGTGAGCAGAACCAGGAGATCACTATACACAGTAACAAGAAGAATATGTGATGATTAACTGTGGTAGATTTGGCTCTTCTCAGCAATGCAATGGTCCAGGACAATTCCAAAGAACTTTTGTTAGAAAATGCCATCTACATCATAGAAAGAACTATGAAGACTGAATGCAGATCAAAGCATGCTACTTTCACTTTTTTGTTTTGTTTTGTTTTTTCTTTTTCATGGCTTTTCCTTTTATTCTGATTCTTCTTTAACAACATCATTAATATGGAAATGTTTATCATGATTGTGCATGTTAGCTTATAATCTGATTGCTTGCTATCTTAGGGAGGGATGAGGTAAGGGAAAGGAGGAGAAAAATGTGCAACTCACAATCTTACAAAAATGAATGCTAAAAACTATCTTTACAAGTACTTGTAAGGGGAAGAATGTTTAAGATTCTTAAGAGCAAGAATTGTGCTTTTCTCTTTTTTCTCCCCCAAGCACTTAAGCACAGTGCCTGGCACATAATAATCTAATCACCTAGTAAGTGCTTGTTGACCAACTTACACACATCTTCCACTACATAACAGCCATATAAAGAAAGGCATGCCTTTAACCATCCTTGTTATCCATAAGCATTTCACTTCCACCAACAAGGAATAGGAAATTCCTCTAACATAACCTTCCATCTCTCCCAGTGGTTCATTATTACTAAATCTATTCTTTATAGTAGTGCTTTTCCAGAACATGAATTCTGTTCTGGCTTCTCTTTCCTCCTGTTCCAATAAAGAATTTAGCTAACCAGTTTCCTCTGTTCTCAAAGCCCTTGAACCTATGTCTTGCCAAATTCTAATCCTGGATTAGTTCTTCTCCATTCTTAACTCTTAATTCGCAATCTGTATGGGAAAAAGACTTCAGAAGAAGTAAATTACAAATCTGTTATCTAATCAACTGAGTGCTCACTTCGGCAGGGCAATCCTTTCATCTCATATCATTGGCAAAAGAGGTCATTTGCCCCAAGCTCCCCTTTCTTCCTTCCCTATTCTATATCTCAAAACCTCTGGACATCATGCCCTGTATTCTTCTCCTTTTTCTAGTTTCTGATGCCAAAGCTAACTTTACCCTTGTGTTCTCTATTCCATCTCCACCGAACCTGTCCCAATAATCTTGTCCCATCTATTCCCATTTTTTTGGCTGTAACACCTCATCTTAGAAAAAAATTGAGTCATCAATGAATTCCTTTAAAAAAAAAAAATCTCCAAGGCCAAATGGATTCCCAAATGATTTTACCAAACATTTAAAAATTAATAATTTCAGTACAACATAAACTATTGGAAAAACAGGTGAAGCAGGAGTCTTACCAAGTTCCTTTTATGACACAAATATGGTTACCTGATAACTAGGAAAAGTCAGAAGAGAAAAAGAAAATTGTACACTAATTTCCCTAATGATAATGATGAAGAAATTTTAAATAAAATTCTAGCAAAGAGATTACAACAATTATATCACAAGGCTCATACACTATGACTAAGTAGAATTTATCTTAGGAATGCAGGACTGGATTAGTATTTAGAAATTCATCAGCGTTAACTGACCATATCAATAACAAAACCAACAAAAATCATATGACTATCTTAATGGATGCGGGAAAAGCTTTTGACAAAATACCAATTTCTAATAGTGTTTTAAAGCATAAGAATAAATGAAACTTTCCTTAAAATGATAATCAGTAGCTATTTAAAACCATCAGCAAGCATTACCTGTAATGGAGATAAGCTAGAAACTCTCCCAATAAGATTAAGGATATGCAAGGATACCCATTATCCCCATTATTATTCAATATTATACTAGAAATGTTAAATATATCAATACGAGAAGAAAAAAATTGAAGGAATTAGAATAGGCAACAGAAACAATATTATCACTCTTCGCAGATGATGTGATGGTACATTTAGTACATTCTTAAAGAATCAACTAACTAGTTAAAATAATTAACTTTATCAAAGTTTCAGGATATAAGATAAATCTATATAAATCATCAATATTTTTATAAATTACTAACAAAGTCCTGCAAGACTAGATAGATAGAAAGAAAAATTCCTTTAAAAATAACTGTTAGGAAAAGAAAAAAATAAATTTTGGAGGGGATGTGAGAAAACTGGGACACTAATACATTGTTGGCAGAGTTGTGAACTCCATTCTATGACCAAACATTCTAGAGAGCAATTTGTAATTATGTTCAAAGAGCTACCAAACCGGGCATATCCTTTGGATCATTAGTATCTCTACTGGGTCTGTATCCCAAAGAGATCATAAAAGAGGTAATATGCAAAAATGTTTGTGGCAGTTCTTTTCATAGTGGCTAGAAACTGGAAACTGAGCATTGTTTTCTTTAATTTCCTTGATATTCTTGACCTTTTGTTTTTTTAGGTGAATTTTGTTATGATTTTTTTCTTATTCTATAAAATAATTTTTGATCATTTGATATGGTACCAAAGAAGCAAATTAGTTAGATAGAATTGTCATTTTTACTATATTACTCAGTCCTCCCATGAGGAATTAATATTTCTCCAGTTATTTAGATCTGTATTTGCATGAAAAATGTTTTCTAATGTATAGAATGTAGTATCTGGGTTTATCTTAGCAGGGAGATTCCCCAAGTATTTTACATTGTCTACAATTATTTTGTTTTATTTGTTAATGAATCTTTATTTTCAAAATACATACAAAAATAGTTTTCAATATTCACCCTTGCAAATTTTTTCCTGTTCCAATTTTTTTTTCACTCCTTTCCCTCTATCTCCTTCCCTTGGTCAACAAGTAATCCAATATAGCTTAAACTTATACAATTTTTCTAAACATATTTCCACATTTATCATGCTGCACAAGAAAAATCAGATCAAAGGAAAAAAGTGAGAAAGAAAATGAAAGCAATCAACAACAAAAAAGGTGAAAATACTATGTTGTGATCTATACTTTGTCCCCATAGTTCTCTTTCAAGATACAGATGACTCTCTCCATGACTATCTACCACAAGACCATTAGAACTGGCCTAAATCACCTCATTGTTGAAAAGAGCCAAGTCCATCAGAGTTGATTATCAATTATCTTAACAGTAATCTTGTTGAGTAAAGAAAACAAAAGTGAAGGAAAGTGGCCTAGCCATACCAAATCTCAAACAGTATTATAAAGTGGTATTCATAAAAACTATAGTACTAGCTAAGAAAGAGTGCTGAATTGGGGCAGCTAGATGGCACAGTACATAGAGCATGGGCCCTAAAGTCAGGAGGACTTGAGTTCAAATCTGGTCTCCGACACTTAACATAATACTTTCTATCTGTGTGACCCTGGGTAAGTCACTTACTCCCAATTTCCTCAGCCAAAAAAAAAAAAAAAATCAATGGAAGTGATCAGGTACACAAGACAGTAGTAAATGACCATAAATAATTCAGTCTTTGATAAATTCAAAGACCCTAGCTTTCTTACAAAACTCATTATTTAACTGAATACAGATTAATGCATATAATTTTTCACTTTATTTTTTTCATGTTTCCTCCCACCCCTTAGAGATCTGTCTTCTTTCATAACATGTCTAATGTAGTAATATGTTTTGCATGATTGAACACATATAACTTAGGATAAGTTGCTTACTGTCAAGAGGGAGGGTGTCTCATGAGAAAAGGAGAGGAAAAATAATAAAAAAAAAAAGAATGTTGAAAAATTTCTTTAGATATAATTGGGGGGAATATTTTTTAAATTATGCATGTGAAATATCATGCAAAACATAATTCCCTATTAGCCATACTGCAGAAAATAAAAGAGAAAATTATACCAGAATTTATACTTAAAATTTATCAGTTCCTCTCTGACTACTTTAGAATTATCTTAGATCATCGTATTGATCGAAGTTGCCAAGTCTTTCTTAGTTGAACATCACTACAACATGCTATTACCGTGCACAATCTAGTTCCTCTCACTTCACTTTCTATCAGTTCATGCCATGTTTTTCTGAAATCATCTCCTTTGTCATTACCCACAAGACAATAGTACTCCATATCACAATCATATGCCACAACTTGTTTAGTCATTCCCAATTGACAAGCATTCCTTCAATTTTTTTACTACTACAAAGAGTTACTATAAATATTTATGTACATATATGTTCTTTTCCTTTAATATCTTTGAGATAAAGATCTAGTTATGATATTGCTAGATCAAAAAGGAAGCAGCAGTTTTCTATACCTTTGGGAATAGTTCCGAATTGTTTTCCAGAATGGTTGGACCACTTTATAAATCTTCCAATGGTTTATTGATGTACTTACTATCAGCATTTGTCATTTCTGACAGATGTGAGATGTGAAATACCTTAGAGTTGTTTTAATTTGCATTTCTCTAGTCAGAATTTAGAGCATTTTTTTCAAATGCTTGCAAATAGTTTTGATTTCTTCTTCTGAAAACTTCTTATCCTTTATCCATTTATTAATTGAGGAATGGCTCTTATTTTTATAATCTTAACTCAGTTCTATACTCAGTATATGTTAGAGAAATAAGGCCTTCATCAAAGAAATTTGCTGTATATTTTTTTGTGTTACTTTATTGTTTATGGTACCTTTTAACATAACGTATTGATTATCTTTTTTAATTAGGTCTACTTTTGCTTTTGCTTTGAGATTATAAGTGCTACCCCAACATTTTCTACTTCAGCTGAAGCATATTAGATTCTATTCCAGCCTTTTATTTTAACTCTGTGTATCTTTCTGTTTCAAGTATGTCTTTGTAAATAGCACATTATTGGATTTTGATTTTAAATTCATTCTGCTCTCTGCTTCATTTTATGGATAAGCTTGTCCCATTCATGATCACAATTACAGTTACTGTGTTGTTCCCTCCATCTCATTTTTTCTTTTCTTTTTAAATTTTAAAATAGCTTCTTATGTTTCAAAATACATGTTAAGATAATTTTCAACATTCATCCTTGCAAAACCTTATGTTCCAAAATTTTCTCTCTCCTTTCTCTACTCCCTGATTCCCTAAACAGCAAGTATTACAATATCAGTTTATTTTCTTATCTCTCTCTCCCCACCTCTGTCCCTTCCAAAAAAGTATTTTTTTTAACCACTAATCCTTTATTCCACCTTCCCCTTTATCATTCTCCCCACAAACACACTTCCCTCAGATTCTTCCCTCATATTTCCCTACTGAATAAGTTGCATATATACAACTGTGTATGTATTTTCCCTCCTTAAACCATTTCAACGTAAGGTTTTAGCATTGCTGGCCACCTTTCCCCACCATTATCCTCTCCATTGAAAAAGCTCTTGCTTAGGGAAGCAATAAACTGGGAAAATATTTTTACAATCAAAGGTTCTGATAAAGGCCTCATTTCCAAAATATATAGAGAATTAACTCTAATTTATAAAAAATCAAGCCATTCTCCAATTGAAAAATGGTCAAAGGATATGGACAATTCTCAGATGAAGAAATTGAAACTATTTCTAGTCATATGAAAAGATGCTCCAAGTCATTATTAATCAGAGAAATGCAAATTAAGACAACTCTAAGATACCACTACACACCTGTCAGATTGGCTAAGATGACAGGAAAAAACAATGATGATTGTTGGAGGGGATGTGGGAAAACTGGGACATTGATGCATTGTTGGTGGAGTTGTGAACGAATCCAACCATTTTGGAGAGTAGTTTGGAACTATGCTCAAAAAGTTATCAAACTGTGCATACCCTTTGATCCAGCAGTGTTACTACTGGGATTATATCCCAAAGAGATTATAAAGAAGGGAAAGGGACCTGTATGTGCCAAAATGTTTGTGGCAGCCCTTTTTGTAGTGGCTAGAAACTGGAAACTGAATGGATGTCCATCAGTTGGAGAATAAATTGTGGTATATGAATATTATGGAATATCACTGTTCTGTAAGAAATGACCAACAGGATGATTTCAGAAAGGCCTGGAGACTTACACGAACTGATGCTGAGTGAAATGAGCAGGACCAGGAGATCATTATATACTTCAACAACAATACTATATGACCACCAGTTCTGATGGACCTGGCCATCCTCAGCAACGAGATCAACCAAATCATTTCCAATGGAGCAGTAATGAACTGAACCAACTATGCCCAGAGAAAGAACTCTGGGAGATGACTAAAAACCATTACATTGAATTCCCAGTCCCTATATTTATGCCCACCTGCATTTTTGATTTCCTTCACAAGCTAATTGTACAATATTTCAGAGTCTGATTCTTTTTATACAGCAAAATAACGTTTTGGTCATGTATACTTATTGTGTATCTAATTTATATTTTAATGTATTTAACATCTACTGGTCATCCTGCCATCTAGGGGAGGGGGTGGGGGGTAAGAGGTGAAAAATTGGAACAAGAGGTTTGGCAATTGTTAACGCTGTAAAGTTATCCATGCATATAACCTGTAAATAAAATACTATTTAAAAAAAAAAAAAAAAAAAAAAGCTCTTGCTTGTCCACTTCTTTTATATAAGAATATATTTCTCATCCTACCTCTCTCAATACATCCCTTTTTCTCATCCCTTTATTTTATTTTTTGTAGATTATTACAAAATAATTAACTCATACACATGCTCTCTATGTAAACTTTCTGCCTAATAATGATAATGATAAAGTTCTCAGGAGTTCCATGTATCATTTTCCTATTTAAAAGGGAACAATTTAACTTGGTCGAATCCTTTATGAATTACTCTATCATGTCTGCCTTTTAAGTTTCTCTTGAATCTTATTTGTCAATTTTACTATTCAGCTCAGGACCTCACCAGGAATGCTCAAAACTTCTTTATTTCATTAAATATCCTTTTTTTCTCTTGAAGGTTTACACTCAATTTTGCTAGATAAGTTATTCTTGATTCTACTCCTATCTCATATGTGCCTTCTAGAATATATTTCAGGTTCTTTGTTCTTTTAACATGGAAGTCTCGAAATCTTGTGTGAACCTGACTAAAACATGATAATATTTGAATTGTTTCTTTCTGGCTACTTGCAACATTTTCTCCTTGAAATTTGGAAGCTCTGAAATTTGGGTTTTCATTTTGGGAATTTTCATTTGGGAACCTCTTTCAGGTGGTGATAGATGAATTTTTTCCATTTCTATTTCATCCTCTGGGTCTAAGAAATCAGAAATTTTTCTTTATAATTTGTTGAAATATGATTCAGGCTCCCTCTCCCCACCCCACCCCTCTTAATCACCGCTTTCTAGTAATTTATTTAATTCTTAAATTATCTCTCCTCAATCTATTCTCCAAGTCAATTGTCTTTCCAATGAGATAGTCCATATTTCCCTCCTTTTTAAAATTGTTTTGACTTCACTTTATTGTTTCTTGATGTCTCAGAGTCATTAGCTTCTACTTTCCCTATTCTAAATTTTAAGGAATAATTTTCTTCAAGTTAGCTTTTATGGTTTTATTTCCATTTGGTCAATTGTGCTTTATAAGGAGTTCCTTTCGTCAATGAATCTTTGTGCATCTTTTATAATTAGGTCAGTTGGTTTCTAAGGTGTTATTTCTTCAATAAATGTTTGTGCCTTTTTTACCAACCTGCTAATTTTCTTGCATTACTATCATCTCTTTTCCCAATTTTTTTTTTTAATCATTCTTCTCTTTCTTTGAACTCATCCAGGAATTCTGGTTGAGATTTAGTCCAATTAATATTTTTCTTTGAAGTTTGGGCTTTAATCTGTTTTCTTCTGAGTTTGTGTCTTGGTCTTTCCCTGCTACCATAGCTTTCTGGGAACAAAAATTGTATTTTATTTATTATTATGTTCTGTCTCATTTTTTCCAGTCTATTTCTTAATTTTGAACTTTTTGTTAAAGTTGGGATCTGCTCTCCTGACGGTAAAAGAGGCACTGTCCCAATCTTATGGCTTTCTCATGCTGCTATTTTCAGAACTAGTTGGAGGGAGAAAATGAGGTCCTGTAAAAGTTTCCAGTGCTTCCAATGAAGTGACTCTGTCTCCTGGTCTGTGTTCTGATCTTTATTCAGGAAAGACCATAAGTCCCTTGCAGTTACAAGCTCCAGTGTTTCTCTTGGCTTTGCTCTCTGTAATAGAGCACAACTGCTCCTCTTCTCCACCCTGAAATTCTGACCCAGAAATACTTATAGGCAATGGAGGTGCCAATAAGTACCAGCTTTACCCAGTATCAGTAAAGATGAAGATTTTTATGTCCCTTCTAGCTCTAAATATGTAGTGTGTACATCTATTCTGATCTGCCACTATCTGCTGTTGGTGGTCTCCCTCTAGGAAGTAACACTGTATTGCCTTTGTATATAACATGTGTTTATTTATCTGCATTCATGTTGTTTGTTATATAATTTCATTTTTATATCCCTAGTGCCCACACAGTATAAAGCATATACCCAGCTCTTAATAACCAACCAATGAAAGAGTGGATGAAAAGAACATGCTTTGGAGGAGGGAAGGAACAGGAGGGCAATTTTCTGACCAAAGTATCAGATGACAGAGCTGACAAAGATGACCCCAGTAGTGTCTCAAGTATTCAAGGAGTCTATGAAAAAAAACTCATATATAAATTAGAGCTGGAAGAGATCTTGGAGATCACCTAGTTCAATTTGTCCCTTATTTTACAGATGAGGAAACAGAAGTACAGGGAGAACTCATGTGAGGTCATACAGGTAATAAGTTTTACCAAAGAATTTGAACCCAGTCCTCTTAGATCCAAATCCAGTTTCACCTTCTATTATATCATGTTCTCGCTTCAAGGTGACAACCCTTAAAATTCTTAAAGACAGCTATCATGTTCCCAAAATGTCCTCTTCTGACAAACTGAACATTTCCCATTCCTTCAGCCAATGTATGTAATGATTTCTAATTTCTTCATCAATTTCAGTATTCACACTCCAACTAGTGAATGCACCATTCCTAAAATGTTTTATCTAGAACTAAACATACTACAGTCATAGTTCGATGAGAGTAAAATAAAAAAAGGACTATCACCTTCTCCTTAAATGTCTTATAAACTTCTATAAAACTAGATAGATATACCATCTTTCAAACCAAAACATTGGTTCATCTATTTTATAAGTTTTGGAAAAAAAATGCAAAACTTTTAATACTTTTTTTTTTGGACCCTAAGCCTTTCTATTATCACAATAAAAGATCCAATTAACTGTTTTAGCAACCATGTTACATTGACACTCATATCACTGAAGTACACTAAAATCTCAAAATCTTTTTCACACAAATTGAAAATTTGTTTAAAAACTTAAATATAGGATTCTACATTTATTCTTATTAAATTTCAACTTCTAGAACTGAGCCCAATATTCTAGTCATCTTTTGGGCTCAAATATCATCTTGTGTACTAGCTATACCTTTGAAATTTACTGTCTTTAGCAAATTTGATAAATGTCTATCTATGTCTTAATCCAAGTCAGAATTAAAAATATTAACCATCTCAAGGCCAAGGACAGGAGACTAGAGCAGTCCACTAGAAACACTTCCTTTTACAATGACACTTATAGAAGGCTGGAATTCTGAAAAGGTATATTTGAATCTAAGACAGCAGAGTACTTAAGGCTAATTACCTACTCAATGTGAGACAATGGTTCTATAAGCATATATTTGGATGATATGGTGATGTGATGGCTCTCCTCACCACTGGTCCCAGCTGAATGTTTGGTGGTGAGGTAATCAGAGGCAAGGATTGGAGGTCAGAGAGAGAGGGTCAGACTCTGCCACAGCCCGGTCAGGAGAGGAGACTTTAGGCTTCAGAATCCAGAGGCCAGGATCCATCTTTGAGGAGCCACATAGCAGCTTGCTGCCTCCTTCACTTCTCCTCCTAAAGACCAAGGACTTTGACTTATTCTGACTCTGACTAATTCTGAGGCCCTCCAGAGAGCAAGCTTGGACATTATAGACACTGATCCTTTTTGGATATATTATCATTGTCAACTAGTTCCAAATTCATTTATTGTAATACCAAGATGTTGACAAATCATGAGGTTGTCAGAAAGACAAGATCCTGACAAAACATCAGACTAAATCAAATGAAGATGAAATGTAGTAGAAATAAATAGAATGCTAATATTTGAGTTTTTAAAATTGACTTCACAAGTATGGAATGAGGGGGATAGAGCATGGGATAAAAGAGCTCTAGACATATAACATAGGCAACTGACTTCAACTTTCTGGATTTGTTTCTTTGAGAAGCCAGTTTCTTCCACGACCTCTCTGGTTCATGCCAGTTTTAAATCTATAATCCTTTGATCTCCCTACAAGATACAATTAGGCAATAGTTTACAAAAGATCAGTGGGCAAATTGGAAGATGAGGGAAAAAAAGAATTGCCAATGTTTTGAAAGACTGGTTAAAAGAGAAGCACATCAATGCATGGAATTGTGGACTGGTGGAATTGTGAACTGATCCAACCACGCTGAAATGCAATTTGGAATTATACAAAGAAAGAGACTCATACTCTTTGACTCCAAATTTTCACCAATAGATAGATATATATGCCTCAAGGAGATCAAGAACAAAAAGAAAGGTCTCATATATAGTAAAATATTTATGGCATCACCTTTGCTAGTTACAATGACCTGGAAACAAAATAGATGCCTACAGACTGGGAAATAGTTAAACAAATTTTGGTACAAGAACATAATGGAGTATTACTATGCTGTTAACAAATGATTAATGTGATTATAGAGATTGTAGAATGATTTATAAGAACTGATACAAAGTTAAGTAGAACCAAGAAAATAATATACTAAATGAATACAACAATGTAAATAGAAAAACAATTACAAAACTGAAGTTAAATGCTGAAACTGAAGTTAAAAGCATTATAGTCTTAGTCATTATAATGACCCAAGGAAGAGATATAAAACATACTTTTCCTTCCTTCTTTGCTGAAATAGAGGGAAATGGGTATAGAACACCAAGTATGTCAGATACATTGGTTTTGCTAAACATTTTTCTAAATGTTTTTATTTCATTTTAAAGAAGTTTGGAGGAAGGAATAAGAAATGAGAAATACAGTGGGAGAAATGTAGATTCTATAAAAACAAGATAATAAAAAAATTTAAGAACAGTCAAACGTTAAAGTGCTATAGAAATTTATTAATGTTTTTCAGATATAAACCCATAAAATGTTATATAAATGAGGGAGAGGGGGCACAATCATAGTAGATTTTTTTTTAAACATCAAATCAGATGAATACAAAGATCTTTACTTTGAAAATTAAAATGGATAAAAGAAAAAAAAAAGATCAAGGGTTTTTGATAATTTTCATGAACACAAAAAAGTGATATGGCAATCTAAAAAACTAATGAGAGCTGTGTTAGAATTAAGAGAAGCATAGCTTCCTATGATAAGGTAGCTGATAGCCTCAGTAACTGGGTTCGAAGCAAAAGATGGATGGCCACTTACTGGGTTATGTTGTAGAAGGGATTGATTTTTTTTTAATTACGTAATCAATCAGAAAACTATAAGGTGCCTTCTAACTCCAAAATTAGTATTTCGATGATCATTCAGGCTAGAGATGTCAAAAACCCACAACTGTCCACAATACTCTCAAGTGCCCAAATACAAACTCAACAAATTAAAAGGTAATTAAGAAATATTTTACAATATAAAGAAAACAGAAGAGAATACAGATAATATTAATGTGTGATTTTGTTTCTATTTTAATTTCTTACTAGTGATTTAGCCTATATTTCTACATCTTATTCATTGATCCTCTTCTCTTAACAAAAAAAACCCAACTTACACTATGACTCTCCTACAGACCCAAGGAAAAAAGTTACATTTGTTTGCTCATCTCTTCTGTGGGGCTATGAGAGCTTTTTTTCCCCAAAAGCTTCCTGAATTTATTTATATTAAATATTTCCCAATTACATTTTAATCTGTTTGGGCTACACTTGAGCACTTGCACTTGGAAGTGTTGTGTCCAGCTTTTTCTCTGTTGGATTTAGTATAAAAAAATTTTTTATAAGAAGTTAGATTGCCATAATTATGCTTGTAAATGATGTTGCCCCTTTAATGAGTCCTAAAATTTTGTCAGGAACCAAAGTTAAACTCATTAACTTATATACTTTTTTCCCTTTTACAAAAATAGGTTCTTCCCAAGGAGGAGAGAGCTGAAATCTCCAAGGAAGAAATAGATGATGTCTTCCAGGGAACAATGTTGTGGATGCATCTACAAGTGATTGATTACATGTAGGATCATTCAACCACCAAGGCTCAAAGAAAGAAGAGATGAGATAGTGATAGATAGTGACTTCCTGCTATGGAGTACTGAAGCAATGACTGATCTGCTAAAAGTAATAGAGATTTCCTCATCTTCCTAGGATGCACATCCAAAATAAAGTAAGTAAACTAATTACCCACTTTTGGTGATTCATGTAAGCATAAATACTCTTCCAGCATTGGGCAATGGCTACTCATGGTATGATAACCACAACTATCACAGTTCCATCAAAATTTTTCTTTCCCCCCAGGCTTGGACAGGCTTTTAAGAGCTTTCCCCAAAGAGTCTAGACTTCAGTTCACAAAGAATTTATCCAAAACCCTGAAGGGAAGATCAGCCAATATGGCAGAATAGGAAAAAGTACACCCAGCTCCCTCCAACAATAAAAATCATCTAAGAATGCTTGACCAAGTACTGATTGGGAAATCAAAAGGAGAGAATATAGTGAGTGACTTGTTTCCAGTCCAGATCACTAATTTGACCTACCTGGAAATGAGCCCTGAGCTAGGCCTGCAACACAGGGACACCCAGCGCTGATCTCTGACTCAACCCCTGGCCCAGGCTTGAATTGAAAGGTTTCCCACAGGGATTGAGAGCTTGGACTCTGAGATGAAAGCCACACCAGCAGTGCAGGGATAACCATTTGATCTAGGACTCAGCCCTGGTCCAAGATAGCAATACAAATTACTTGACAGCTGATAAGGCCAGCAACATGAGGTTTTTTAAAGGGCCCCCCAAAATGTAGACTTAGCACCCTAAGTTACAAATCCTAGTAGTCACAATGCATTGTGGACTCAGTCCCCTACCTAGGTAAAGAAACAAAGGGATAGATCTCCCAGAAGGGCTGGGAACAACACTGGAGCCTCTAGAGTTCCCACCTATGCTAACAAGACTTGGCTGCACAGAGCAAATCTCTTAAAGTATTACTAAGCAAAGATTAATAGCTATTACAAAAAGCTACTATGAAGGCAAGGATGGCCAAGACACAAATTCAAAAAAGAAAATTAACTCCAAAATACCTACAAGCAAACCCTCAAGCCAAACAAAGTGAGCATAGGCAAGCACACACACAATTTGCCCACAAGGTTAATTAGAAAACCTAGAAGAAATTACACAAGTTTTTCAACAGTTAAAAATTATAAATGAAATGACTGATAAAAGAATTAGAAATAAGAATTATAGATAAGCAAGTCTTGGAAAGAGAATTAAGAGCACATAATACAAAACCCACTCAAGTAATGAGGTCCTGAAAATTATAATGGACCAAAGAGAAGTTAATGATTCCCTGAAAGAATAAATATTTTTTAAAAAAGACAAAAGATGGATAAAATAAAAGAAAAACTACAGTTCTTCATATAAAAAACAAGTGACCTTGGATCAAGGAGAAATAATTTGAGAACCTATTTTATTACTTCACTCCCACCCTTAATCCCCTACCCTGCAAAAAAGAGCTTAAACATCACATTTCAAGAAAACTACTCAGATCTTAGAAGGAAGAGAAAAGTGAAAATAAATTCCACCATTCCAATATGAAAAACTCCAAGGACCATTATAGCCCAAATCCAGAACTTCCAGATTAAGAGAAAAACACTGTAAGTAGCTAGGGAAAAAAAAAGTTCAAGAACAATCATAATCAGGATTACACAAGATTTAGTAGCTGTCATTATAAAGATTCAGGGAGCATGGAATAAGATGTTCCAAAATATTTAAAATCAAGAATAACTAACATAGCAAAACTAACACAGCAAACTATAATGTTACAGGGAGGAAAAATGTATCTTTAATGAAATGTAGGAATTCTAAGCATTCCTGATGAAAACAGAAATGAACAGAAACTGAATTAGACATATGGAACTTAATAGAAATATAAAAAGCACAAAGAGAAAGACAATAAGGTTAGAGTACCTATATTTTAATAAGGGTGGAAGAATTATCTAAGTATATCCTAAGAACCAAAATATCAGGTAGAGTCACAAATTGATTCAAATAAGATGAAGAACCCAAATAAACTTTTATTATATTTTGATTAGTTTAAAAGCAAAAAAAAAAAAAAAAAAACCAAAGAAGTTAGATTGGGGAAAAGGTGATGAATTGGGGGTACACTTATTAACTCTGTAATGTAGGCATGCAAATGTGTGGGAGAGTCACTTGGCTCTCTTTGAACTGATGCAAAGTGAAGTAAGCAGACACAGAAGAATAAATTATATTATGACAACACTGTAAAAACAAACACTTTTGAAAGACTTGACGAACTCTGATTAACCATCATTCCAGAAGACAAATAAATGAGAATACTGCTCACCTTCTGACAGAGGAAGCAGACTAAATATATAAAGTAAGAGATATTTTTGGCGAGGTTCAATGTGAAATTTGTTTTACTTGAGTATGTGCATTTGTTGCAGAGATTTGTCCCCTTTTGGGGGGTAGGAGGAGGGAAGTGCGAGTAGATGCTTATTAATTTTTTTAATAAAAGATTTAAGCCTAAACTCTGGAGAAGCATAAGGAGGTAGTCAGGAAAGTGATAAGAGACTTTACCATAAGGGACTTAATAAGGTTTATCTACTTACATTCCTACATGGGAGGATGATACTGTAACTTGTTAAAACGGTCTCATTATTATGCCAGTTAGGAATATAGAGAGCAAGGGTTTGAGTTGGATATGAAGGGATAATATCTTTTTTTTTTTTAAATGATAAAAATTAAGGGGTAAAAGGAGGAAAAGGAGAAATGGAATGCTGCAAAGTATGTGCCATAAAAAAGAGTCAAGAATATGGAAAAGTGTTCCAAATCACTATTGATCAGAGAAATGCAAATTAAGACAACTCTGAGATACCACTACACACCTGTCAGATTGGCTAGAATGACAGGAAAGATAATGATGAATGTTGGAGGGAATGTGGGAAAACTGGGACACTGATACATTGTTGGTGAAACTGTGAATGGATACAGCCATTCTGGAGAACAATTTGGAACTATGTTCAAAAAAATATCAAACTGTGCATACCCTCACCAGCAATGTTTCTACTGGGATGAGGGAAAGGGACCCACATGTGCAAGAATGTTTGTGGCAGCCCCCTTTGTAGTGGCCAGAAACTGGAAACTGATTGGATGCCCATCAATTGGAGAATAATTGAATAAGTTATAGTACATGAATGTTATGGAATATTATTATTCTGTAAGAAACGATCAGCAGGATGATTTCAGAGAGGTCTGGAGAGACTTACATGAACTGATGCTAAGTGAAATGACCAGAACCAAGAGATCATTATACACTACAAGAAGAAGACTATATGATGATCAATTCTGACGGATGTGGCCATCTTCAACAATGAGATGATTCAAACCAATTCTACCTGCTCAGTGACGAAGAGAGCCATCTATACTCAGAGAGAGGACTATAGGAACTGAATATGGAACACAATATAGAATTCTCACTCTCTCTGTTGTTGTTTACTTGCATTTTGTTTTCTTCAGTTTTTTTTCTTCCTTTTTGATCTGATTTTTCTTGTGCAGCAAGATAATTGTACAAATATATATATATATATATATATATATATATATATATATATATATATATTGCATTTAACATATTTTAACATATTTAACATGTATTACACTACCTGCTATCAGGGGAGGAGGTGGTGGAAAAGGAGAGAAAAATTTGGAACAGAAGGTTTTGCAAGGGTCACTATTGAAAAATTACCCATGCATATGATTTGTAAATAAAAACCTTTAATAATTAATTAAAAAATAAATTTAAAAAGAGTCAAGAAAAAGGTTTTACAGTGGAGGAAGGAGAAAGAAGAGGAAAGGATGAGTGAGTGAACCTTACTCGCATCAGAATTGGCTCAAACAGGAAATAACATACATATCAATAGAGGTGTAGAAATTTATCTTATCCCAAAGGAAAGTAGGAGGGGAATAGGATATGGGGAAAGTGGAAAGTGATAAAAGAGAAGGTATATTGGGGGAGGAGAATGGTCAGTACAAAACACTTTTGAGGAGGGACAAGGTAAAAGGAGAGAGAGAATGGAGGGGAGGAGAATCAGCAATAGTAATTAATAAAAAAATTTTTGTAAAAAGCTGTAAAATTTTTTTTTCTCTGATGGAATATTATTGTTCTCTGAAAATGATGAGCAAGATACTCTCTGGGGAAAAAAAATCCTGGAAAGTATTCCATGAACAAAGTCAAATATACTGTATACAAAGTAATAGCAATGTTCTGGGATAACCAGCTTTAAATGACTGTTATTCTCAGTAGTAAAATCATCCACAAGATTGTATTCTGAAGAACTTAAGAAAAAAATCCTATCCATACTCAGAGAAGGAAGTAATTGAGTTTGTATATAAATTAAAGCATTCTTTATTTCTCTCTCTCTCTATTTCTCTATTTTTAACTTAATTTTTCTTGAGGGCTTTTGTTTTCATTAGCGTAAAGGGCTGAAACTCTTAGTTGATGCACTGGAATCAGACAACTGAGCATTTAAGGCTAACTACCGATTGGACAATATCTATTAGAATATGCTTGGAAAATGGTCCTTCCCACTATTCTATGCTGGTTCAATCTTTTGGTATTTACAGAGAATTGTGGGAAGAATTAGGGGGTGGAGTAAGACAAGCCAGAGTCACTTTGGTGGTAGAAGAAGAGAAGGAAAGTGGTGGAGATCCTGCATCCATCCCCTTCACTTCTACCCCTAAAGACTAAGAATAAAGACCAAGGACTTTTGCTTAGCCTAACTCCGGCTGATTCTAAGGCATCCAGGGTGCTAACTCGGTCATCACATTTGGTGTCCAATGTGTGGACCAAGGATCCTAATTTCACTGAAGAAGTCTCCGGTGACCAGGAAATAGGGTGAGTATTTTAATAGATAAACAGGGAACTTACTTTGTTAAGGGTTAAACTAGTAGCCTTTTCTAGCTGAAATGGGGCAGATATTGGGAAAAGATTCTCCCCCATCCCCATTCCCACCCCCACTCCCAGGGGGTACTATAGAAAGCATACTTAAGTTAATCAAGGCACAAGGCTTAATTATAACTTGGTTGCAGATCACTAAACTCTTGGGTACATTAGAACGCACGACCACTTGGTTCTTGAAGAAGATATTGGGGCAGATAATTGGAAACTAGTAGATCAACTATGTGACTACTACAACTATAAAGGTCCTGGTTCATTTTCCAAGGAAACATTCTATATATACAACATAATACAATTGGCCTTAAAGAATCCTGCAAGTTCTAGAAAAAAGAAAAGTTTTAAGAACAGCCAGATGAGGAAGTGTGAGGAAAATGAGGACAACAAAGGACAGATTAATGGCTATATCACCAGAGGGCATGAGGAGTTAAATGAGGATGAAGGGCATGGCGATTCTCAATCTCACAAGGCAGCTTCAACACGGCCTAAACCAGAACTGGTTCTTGACATGCCTCCATCAACTTCACCTTCAGGGATGGAAGGAGGAGGAGTAGTGGGAGGAGCAGTGACATCATCAGTACCTCCCCCTGCCCCCAGCAATCACCCCCTCCTATGACTAGACTGCAAAAGGCAGTACTTTGAGCCACAGAAGAAGGGCAGGAGATTTGAAAATAGGAATTTATCCTGTGATTCAACAGTTTAATTCTTCAGATCAAGAAAGTAGAAGATATGCTCCTTTTGATATAGAAATCCTCAAAGACCTGAAAAAGGCTTCACCTTTTATGGAGCTACATCAGCTTATGCTAAGATGTTATTATAGAATTTGGCTTATGAAGTCTTAACCCTTAGGGACTGGAAATCTATAGCAAGGACATGCTTGGAACCTGGACAAAACTACTTGTGGCTTTCTGAATATAGTGAACTCTGTAGGATACAAGCCCAACAAAATAGTCACAGTGGACTTAATCCTCCAATCACCTGTGACCAACTAACAGGTGTAGGTTCTTATGCAAACATCTCAGTACAGATTAATTACCCCTTAGCAGCATATGAGCAAATTGCTGCTGCTGCTATCAAAGCATGGGCTTCTCTCCACAATAAAAATGACAAGGGTGAGACTTTCACAAAAACTGCACAAGGCCAAATGAACCCTTTGCTGATTTTATGGGACGTTTGCAGACAGCTGTCGTATGAACTAATGGTGAAAATGCAGTAACAGACATTATGATAAGGCAACTTGCTAAAGAAAATGCTAATGAGGTTTATAGAAGAATTATACTAGGACTACACAAGGATGCTCCTTTAGAGGAGATCATAAGACGGTGTGCCAGAGTGGGCACAAATGCCTTTTATAGCCAAGCTATGATGCAGACTTCCCAGGATCCAAACATGGGAAGACAGGGTCCCTTTTGGCAAGGGACTTCCAGAGAGACTCATCAATGCTTTCAATGTGGTAAAGTAGGGTATCTGAAAGCTCAATGTTGGCATAGAGACAGAATGAGAAAACAGGGTAGGAGAACAAGACCGAATACCCCATGTCCAAAATGCAACAGAGGCTTCCACTGGGCCTCAGAATGTAAACTGATTCAGGGAAATGGGATGAAGGGCCCAGCCCCAGGGCCCAAGACAAAAAATACTTGGGGCATGATGGCAGCGGATACTACACACAGAGAGTGCCTAGTTCAGTACTCAGACATGACCAATCAGCCAGGAGCAATCTGATGGGAGAAAGGGATTACACAATCAATCAGCCAGGAAGCAACTTGATGGGGAAAAGGGATTACACTTGGGGAAAATACCCCCTGGAGAGGTGAAATCTGTTCCTCTCCAGTCAATGGATCCCTTGCCTCCAGGCACAGTAGGCTTGACCATTTCACTTCCTGAGAGCACTTACAAAACAGTGTCCATCCATACACTGATGTGGGAAACTAGGGAATATGTAGATAATATCCCAGTCACTAATACAGGTAGACAATGTGTGACTTATTAACCAGGAGAAATAGTGGCATCAGGTTTACTGATACAGATTCCTAATAAGCAATCTGGTGATAGTCACCTAGGTTCTGACTCCAAGCAACAAAATCCAGGAATATTCTGGACAGCAGCTGTGACAGCTGACGGACCTATGCTCACTATCTATATAAATGGCAAAACCATTAGAAGGACTGGTAGACACTGGTGCAGATCGTACAGTCATTAGAGGTGCCAACTGGCCAAAGATTAAGGCAGACACCTACATGTCTGGCATAGGAGGATCAATAGCAGCTGAATTTAGTGCTACCCCTTTGAGATGAACTTTTGAAGTTGAAACAGGAATTTTTACTCCTTTTAAAGTTGAAAAAATCCCCATCAATCTTTGGGGAAGAGATATTTTACAACAATTAGGATTAAAAATGAGTACTTCAGTTTCTTAGACAGGGCTGCTGTTGAAGGCCTGCCAACACTTTCACCTAATTCCTATCCAAGGGAAAACTGATACACCAGTGTGGATAGAACAGTGGCCCTTAGGTAGCAATAGAATTCAGGCCTTATTAGATATAGTACAGGAGCAACTTGACCAAGGACACTTACAATCTTTTCTAAGTCCTTGGAATTCCCCAGTGTTTGCTGTAAAAAAGAAATCTGGAAAATGGAGGATGTTGACTGATTTAAGAAAGGTAAATGAACAGATGGAAACTATGGTAACTCTTCAGCCTGGACTTTCATCTCCTATTCAATTGCCTAGAGAATGGACTCTTTGGGTTATAGACATTAAAGATTGTTTCTATTTTATCCCTTTAGATAAGGAGGATATGAAAAGATTTGCCTTTTCAGTGCCCAACGTTAACTTAGCTGAGCCTTATAAAAGATATGAATGGACAGTTTTACCACAGGGAATGAAAAACAGCCCTACTTACTATGTGTCAAATGTATGTTGCTGCTCCTCTTACTCCAGTAAAAAAAGCACTTCCAAAAGTTATGTTATTACATTACATGGATGATATATTGGGGTGTGTGACTGAGGAACAAATGTTAGAAGCATGTCTACAAAAGACCATAGAAACACTAAGGAACTACAAATTGCACATAGCTCCAGAAAAAATTCAAAGACATGCTCCTTTTCAATATTTAGGATATGAAGTATATCCTAAGGTGCTTACAGTACAAAAACTGTCCTTAAGAACAGAGAAGCTAAACACCTTAAATGACTTTCAGAAATTGATAGGAGATATCCAATGGATGCATCCAGTGTTAGGCTTGACTACCTATCAGTTACAACCATTATATGACATTTTAAGGGGAGACAGACAGTGCTTTAAACTCACCACGTCGGCTTACAAAAGAAGCTCAAAAGGCTTTGAGAGAAGTTGAACTGCCTTTATCCAATGTGGCTGAAAGAGTCCCTCAAAAACCCTTGGAAGTATCAATTTTTGCTACACAAGAGGCACCCACTGCAGTCCTTCATCAAGGAGACAGTGTGATAGAGTGGGTGAACTTCCCGGTACAACCAGAACAAAGCCTTACTCCTTATCTAGTGCTTGTGGCTAGAATTTTATTAAAGGCCATTAAGCAAGCAGAATTATCTGGGATAAGACCTGACAAGATATACACTTTTTATACTAATACACAAATTAATGTGTGCTGTAAAACCATCCCAGAGTAGCAAATTTTATTGGCCATAGCTCCAAATTTTACACATGGGTCTCCATTAAAAATAACCAGACTATTACATAATTGGCGATGGATTCTTGAAGAGAAAGTTTCTAAAGTTCCTCTTAAAGGACCAACTATATTTACAGATGCATCAAAACATAATATTTGTGCTGTATACTCTCATGACTTAAGTATAAATAGAATAGTCAGAACTCCTTTTCAGTCCACTCAGCAGAATGAATTGTATGCAATCATTCTAGCTCTTATCTAGGAGATATAAATATATCTGATTTGGCTTATTCAGTATTTGTGGTACAAAGAATTGCCACAGCCCAAATAAAATTTGTAGCCTCTAATATATATCTTTCCTCTTTAAGGAAGTTCAAGAGCAAATGAGAAAACATCCAAGTAAGATTTATATCTTGCATATCTACTCTCATAGCGGACTTGCAGGTCCTATTTTTGATGGTAATTCAAAGGCAGATAGCCTTCTATGTTGGCCAATATTCCTTTATTTCAAGAAGCCCAAGAATCTCATTTTAAATATCATCAGGCTGCTCGAGCTTTATATTTACAATTTGGAATAACAAGAGAAGAAGCTAGGAGCATAGTAAAAGCCTGTACAGCTTGCCTTCCTTTCCACGCTTCTACACTGCCTCCAGGGAAGAACCCTTGTGGTTTGAGACCCAATGAAATTTGGGAAATGGATGTGACCCATTATAAATTTTTTGGTCATCTGTCTTTTATCCATGTTGTGGTAGACACCTTTTCAGGATTCACTTTTGCAATACCAGCAGCAAAAGAGACAGCCCCAGTGGTCACTGAATTCCTTATACAAGCATTTGCAATTATGGGTGTGCCACAAGCAATAAAAACAGACAATGGTCCTAAATTTACTTCTAAAAATTTTGCACACTTTTGTGCACAGTATAAAATTTTATATACCACTGGGATACTCTTTAATCCTCAAGGACAGGCAATAGTAGAGAAGAGAAACAGAGACATTAAGACGCTCCTCAAAAACAAAAGAAAGGGGGAGCGTCACAAGTAATCCTAGAGAACTTCTAAATCTAGCTCTATACTATTAACTTCTTGATTTTTGACAAAGATGCACTGGCTCGGGCAGACAGGTTTTATAACCCATCAGAAGAGCAGTGTCCAGTGCAAGCAGCTCCACTATCTTTAGATGATCACCAGGTGATGTGGAGAGACCCAGAAAGTGGTGAATGGAAGGGACCAGATAGGTTAACTATTTGGGGGAAGAGGGTTTTTGCTTGTATCTCTACAGATGGGGAAGGAATCAGATGGGTGTCAATGAGCCATATTTGCCTTGTCCATCGGAGAGAGATGGAGCAGACTCTTGAAATGCAGGAGAAGACCCAAGAAACATTGGGTGATTCCATCGCTGATTGTGCCCACCACTGAAAGAGCCTGGCAGTTATGGCGTTTGACTCATGGACATCAAAAATCATTGGACTTCAAAACCCTCAGGAATCATTGGAATCCCTGAGACATGTAAAGATTGTTGTAGGACTTCAAAACCCTCAGGAATCATTGGATTCTCTGAGACGTGATACTACTGTTGTTGGACTTGAAAATCCTCAGGAATCATTGGAATCTCCGAGACATGATAAGATTGTTGTAGGACTTGAAAACCCTCAGGAATCATTGGATTTTCTGACACACGATAAGACTGTTGCAGGACTTCAAAATCTGCAGGAATCATTGGATTCCCTAATACATAAAAAGACTGCTGCAGGACTTCAAAAACTTGCAGGGATCATTGAATTCCCTGACACGTGAAGCAATGGACAATAGACTGGTTTTGGACTATCTCTTGGCTGCTGAAGAAGGCATATGTGTGATTGTTGTTTACATACCTTCCTTCTAGGACTTCTGGAAATCTTTTACACACATGTTGATTTATATTGTTTGTTATATCACTACTTGCATGTACAATTCATGTTTGTTATACCACATTGAGCCTGCACCGACTGTGGGGAGAGTCATCACTAATAGCCTGGGCGTTAGTGCTATGTGCTTGCGTAATACCTCCCATGCTGATGGGTTTGTGCATGCCTGTTTCTAATAAGACCCTTCAGCCCAGAAACCCACTACCAATCCCCACTTCCCTTTGGTTCTTTTCATCTCTTTTCTTGAGATGTCAGGGAGGATGTGATCATCTCCTTTTTAGTGCTTTCACCTCCCTTCCTGAGAAGTCAGGGATGGCGTGACCACCTGTATTCTAAAACAAAAAAAAGCAGGAGATATAAAGGGCTGACACTCTGAGTTGAGGCACTGAGGTCGGACAATTGAGCACTTAAGGCTAATTATCAATTGGACAATACTCTATTAGCATATGCTTGGGAAATGGCCCTTCCCACTATTCTGTGATGGTTCAATCTTTTGATGTATACAGAGAATTGTGGGAAGGATTAGGAGGTGGAGTAAGACAAGCCCAGAGTCACCTTGGCGGTGGAGGAAGAGAAGGAAGGTCATGGAGATCCTGCATCCATCCTATTCACTTCTACCCCTAAAGACCAAGAATAAAGGGCTTTTGTTTATCCTGACTCCAGCTGATTCTAAGGCATCTGGGTACTAACTTGGTCTTCACACATTAGGGTATGTTTTCTTTCACAACTTGAATTTTATGGAAATGTTTTACATAACTTCACATGTGGTTTCTTAATTGTGAGTGGGGAATAAGGGAGAGAACCTAGAACTCAAAAATCTTAAAACAAATGTTTAAAAAAAAAAAAAAATTGTTTTGAAGATTTAAGCCTGAAATTGGCTTCCCAGAAAAAACAC
This sequence comes from Sarcophilus harrisii, assembly GCF_902635505.1. NCBI lineage: Eukaryota > Metazoa > Chordata > Mammalia > Dasyuromorphia > Dasyuridae > Sarcophilus > Sarcophilus harrisii. The sequence goes on along the minus strand of NC_045427.1, from coordinate 483,109,204 downwards.
AAGACAGGAAATCAGAAGACCCAGGTTCTAGCACCAAGACATATATCTGCCTCACTTTGTGCCTTTCAATTTGAAGTCAAAGGATCTAGGTTTTAATCCTGCTTCTGCCACTACCTGTGTAGCTTGAACAAGTCTCCTTAGGCTTCAATTTCCTCTTCTCTGAAATAAATGATTTGGACTGGAAATCTCCAAGATTCTACCCAATTTTACAATACTACAATCCTTTTATCTTACTGCTAAAAAAAAAAAAACCTCTCTTTTCTCTCACCAGTTTATACCCACTTACCTCCTTTGTATAGGTAGGCTCATACTGCATAACATATGAATATTCAAATAAATTTGTTCAATTCAATAATTCAACAACTACTGAAGATTTAGTAGGTGTGCAAGGTATTTTAACAGAAAGCACTTAATGAGAACATTTAGCTTCTCTTTTCTAGGAATGGACAGTTAATTTAGGATTTAATACAAAAGGCATTTATTAAGGACTATTCAATAGCAGCAAGGTGGCTCAGTGCATAGAACAGTGGGACTGGAGTCAGGAAAACCGAAGTTCATATCCAGCTTTAGACACTTACTAGCTGTGTGACTGGGCAAGTCACTTAATCCTGTTTTCTGTAAACAACTAGAAAAGGAAATGGCAAAGCACTGGCCCAAAAACCCCATGGTATAGTCCACAGGATCATAAAGAGTCCGACACAAATTAATGATTGGACAATAAAAACACACTCCATGAAAGTTAAGATGGATGTCTGTCTCAGAGACTACAAAAACTAAATGGTTTTTGCCATCAAGGAGCTTACATTCTACTACTAGAAAATACAACGTTGACAGAGATAAGTAGATAACAATTCTTAAAAGGAAGGAGAGAACATTAACAATTCAAGGGACACAGAAAAGGTTTCCCATAGGTAGCACCTGAGCTAAACTTTAAAGGAGCTTAAGGGATCTTCTAAGGATTCTAAGAAAGGTGAAAAGGAAACTCATTTCAGGCTTTAGATGGAGAAGCTAACACAGATATGAAAACATACAAAGGTGGCAGATGGAATACCAAATTCAGAAAAAAACAGACCGATTTAATTGTAACATGAAATATATCAAGGAAACTAATATAAAACCTGGAAAGGTACTTAGGAAGGGTTTTGAATACTAAGTTGAAAAACTTATTTTATCTGAGAGGTAACACAGAACCACTGACAAACATTAATCAAGGAAATGACTCAACACTCCATCTCTTACCTCCTTGCATTTGCACCATGTCACATGTTCTCACCTCCACCCCTTAGACTCCTTGACTTCCTGCAAGCCTCAGCTCAGATCCCACCTTCTGAAAGGGGCATTTCCCATTTTCTCCTAGCTGCTAGAACCTTCTCTAAAGTTACCTTCTTGCAGCTACAGGCAGTACTGCAGTAATGAACACATTCCTTCCTAAAAATTATTATACTATGCAAAACTGTACAACAGAAATCACAGGGCAATTAGGGAAAATGAAATTAGGGGGACAACATTCAAAATTTCAGTAGTGACACATTAAAAAAACAAAAATGGCAGCACAGTTTTAATAAACAGTTCAGAAATTTAAAACAATGCAATAAATAGTCACTGCAAGGAAGGCTGCTGCTTGACCTTGTTATGCCACAGTTCTCAGTCTCCCTAATTATCCTGACCAAGTCCAGACTCATTTTCTCTGCTTCAGCTAAAAGTTCAGTCCTGCAAAACCTCCCCCCTCCCTCTTTATCAGAATACTTGATAAGGATAAAAGATGTTATGTTTTAGAATATCAAAATGCCTCTCCTCATCCCAAGTTATCAGAATATCAAGATGCCTCTCTCCATCACCTCCCCCCATTATGTCATCCCCCTCTCCAGAGGCTCACCCCACTCTGTCAGAATCCCATTGCCACTCTCAGCACCCTGACTCTGCCCCTGCCTCAGTCTATCCCCTGATTCTGAGCCACATGGATATATGTCTTGGAGAACTCACATTGTTTGCTACATTCTTGGAGACGATAGTCTCATTCAGTCCTGGGGACCAAACCATGGATCCATTTGATCCCAGTAAATCTCTCCATTTAATAAATTATTGAATACACTCTAATCTCTATCTTCCCTCAGTTTCTCCGGCATTACAACCTATATTCTGGTTCCCATGTTGGTAAAGTCCCAGCCTTAAGGAGGAGGGTCAGGGAGAAAAAGGGAGAAAGTTGGGGAGGGGAGGAGAGACACAAAGATGAAGACCATCCCTCCCACTCATAGCTCCTACAGTTCCTAAAAAAATACAATATGTTATTTTACATCTCCAAAAAGCCAAAGTTTACTTGTGGAAATGGGCAATAGAAAGATTGTAACTTGTACTTATTTCAAAGTAGTGTTATACAATCTTGTACAATAATACACATAGTGAACCAAGGTAACTGGTAGATGCTTCAGAAGTATTCCCATGAGGCTTGGTTCAGCTGGGTGCAGTTTTCTGAGTTCTCAGGAGGAAATCACACATAAACAAACAGGAAATTTGCTTTACTTGCTCAAATTGTTCTGTAATCAAAACAAGACTTAAAGGAGAACTAGCTACATATTGTCTGACTGTTAAAATGAGGCAGATTGTTCCTGCCTTTCTTCATGTCTCTAGCACTTACTATACTTGGCATGTATTAAGCATTTAATAAATAAATGCTCAGGTGACTGATGGTAAAAAGATTATTTTAGCAGCCATATGGATGATGGACTGAAAAAAGTGACTGAGAAACAAGTGAAAATGGAGTATGTTGAACACAAATGCAAAAAAAGAGAGAAGTGTCATAAACATCTGCACCACTACTACTTGTGTTATTCAGTTCTGATGGGTTACTTGAAATATCTGATACTGGCTCAAGAAGGATAACCATGAAATAGACCCAGTAAGGCCCAAGTTATATTTCAAATTTCTTAGCTTGAATATTTTGATTTGTATAATGAATTAGGAAGTGAGAATGGCTCTGTATAAAGACCAAATAACTTGGTGCTCTTTATTAAAGACCATTATGTGAACAAGATAAGTAATGAAAAAAGTTGGAGATAACACTTCTAACTGGACTTTTATGTTACCAGTCATTGTTAGAAATCAAGAATGCACTGTAACAATAAGCCATTAATGTTGGACCAATATAAATTTCAGATCAAATCTAGGAATTCAGATCAGCTAGCTTTCTATTTATATTTATTTATATTGTTTCTTTTTTAAAACAAGGAACTCTGGAATTCTGGATCTATATAAATAATGAAGACTAGAGCCCGAATTTTTGATTATACTAAAGGAAAGAAATGGGGAGAAGCAAGTAGATTAAAACAGAGAAGTCCTTTGGAAAGCAGTTCTAAAACAGAGAAAGAAAAAAATGTCACCTTATAATCCCATATACTTATAAATAAATAACTGAATTTATCACCCAGCGAGTCAAAGGACTACTGTGGGCTAAAGCCTAGAGAGGGACACATCCTTTCCCTACAAGTTTCTTTAAAAGGCATTTCATTCTGTACTCTCCCGCTCCCACCCCCAACTGCAGCAATTCCTTCATGGGTCACACAAGTACAGTTAAAATTCTGGAAGCTAGCAAACTTGGAACAGCAGAGCTTCATTCACAAAAGGCCCCAAGAAAATTATTTAGTAAGAGATCACTTCAACTTAGAATTAACCTTTTCCATTAACTTAGAAAGGGCTATAGTAAAGAAATAATTCATCAGGAGAGAGAACAGGAAAGTCAGGAAGATTTAGGTAGTCTCTTAACATAGATAACCAATAGCTGTTCTCTCCCCATTCATATAATCACCACCAGAGTTGGGCCCTCACCATCTTTCACCAGTATTGTTGCAGGGATCTCTTGGTTGGTTTTCCCTACTTCAATTTTTCCATCACTCCAATCTATCTTCCATTCAGTTGTCAAAGTGATATTCCTAAATTGGGGATCTGACCATGTCACCTTCCTCACTCAGCAAACTGCGGTACCTCAAGGATATCTGTGTTTGGCATTTAAAACTCTTAAAAACCCCATTTCTCTCCACCTTTTTAGTCTTACGTTTGTTGAGCCCTAGTCTCTTTCCTGAGCTGCAATCCCAAATAACCAACTGCCTAAACAATCTATTCATCTATCAAACTGTGCATACCCTTTGACCCAGCAGTTTTTGTACTGAGCTTACATCCCAGAGAGATCTTAAGGAGGCAAAGGAACCCACACATGCAAAAATGTTTGTGGCAAATCTTTTTGTAGTGGCTAGAAACTGGAAACTGAATGGATGCCCCTCAATTGGAAAATGGCTAGGCAAATTGTGGTATATGAATGTTATGGGACATTAATGTTCTATTAAGATATGATCAGCAGGATGATTTTAGAGATGCCTCGAGAGACTTACATGAACTGATGCTAAGTGAAATGAGCAGAACCAGGAGATCATTGTACACGGCAACAAGACTATATGACAATTCTGATGGATGTGGCTCTGTGTGATTCAAACCAGTTCCAACTGTGATGAAGAGAATCATCTACACCCAGAGAGAGAACTGTGGGAACTGAGTGTGGATCACAACATAGCATTTTTGCGCTTTCTGTTGATGTTTGTTTGCATTTTGTTTTCCTTCTCCGGTTTTTTCTTCTAGATCCGATTTTTCTTGTGCAGCAAGATAACTGTATAAATATGTATACATATATTGGATTTAACATATATTTTAACATATTTAACAGTACTGGACTACCTGCTCTCTAGGGGAGGAGGTGGGGGAAAAGGAGGGAAAAACTTGGAACAGAAAGTTCTGCAAGGGTCAATGTCAAAAAATTACCCATGCAAATGTTTTGTAAATAAAAAGCTTTAATAAATAAATTTTTTAAAAATCTACTCATCTACATATATCTATGGATTTACATATCAATCGTCTGGGAATAAGGACCTAGAATTGAGTCTTAGATCTATATTACTTGCTATCTGTTTGACTTTGGACAATTCATCTTTCTGGGATTCAATTAAATAAAGGAATTTGTCCTGAAGATCTCTGTGGTTCCCCTTCAACTAATATAGCTCTTACTATGCTACCAGGCACTGTGTTAAGCAATCTACAATTATTATCTCAATTGGTTCTTATAATAACCCAGAGAGCTATCATTATCCCCATTTTACAAATAAGAAAATTAAGGCAAGAAGTAGACAAGTAATTTGCCCAGGGTCAGAGGTAATAAGTATCTAAGGCTGCATTTGAACTCAAGCCTTCCTGACTCAAGTTGCAGCATTCTATATACATTGAACCACTTAATTGATCTAAACTCTTTTCAACTCTCAAACTTTTGAGCATATGAAGCAGCTGGCTTAGTAGAATGAATGCTGAATTTGGAGTCAGGAGAGACCCTGGCTAAACCTTGCTTCTGATATTTACTATCTGTTTTATATTATGGACAAGTCACTTCCTTAATACTTCCCTTCTACATTTACAAAATAGGATGTTACCTATTCACATCTACCTAACAATTGTGGGAATCACATAACAGAATATATTATAAAACCCTCTGTAAACTTTACAACACTATAGAAATGTCAACTATTGATATTATTGGTAATATTGATATTTTCCTTTAGGGGAAAAAAAGGGTCCAAAGTGTACCAGAGGGAGAAAACAAAAAATAAAGATACTGTAAATTAAATCCATCCCCATTCCAGCTGCCTATATGAAAGCAAGTTTCACAAGAAAAGTGACTGAGTTATTTTTATTGCTCTATTCTTAATTCAGTAGAGGTTTCACATAGTAGATGCAGCTTTGTATTAAAGCACCTAACTTGAAGTCAGGAAGATTTAGGTTGATACAGATACACAATAGCTGTGTGACCAAATCTAGGCAAGTCATAATACTCAGAGGATTATTGTGAGGATCAAATGAGAAAATATATGTAAAGTGCTTTACCAAGTTTAAAACACATTTAAAAAATGTTGGTTACTATTACTACTTAATGTGATGAATTTAGATTCATCTCCAGTAAGCTCAAAAGATCATAACTGAAGCTAAATATTTACTCTCATTTATTTTCTATCCTTGCCATGGCTCAAGTTTCCAATAGGTCTAATCTGCATAATTATAGTCACAGAGCCACCAAACAGATAATATCACGTTTTGTGTAATGGAAAAAATGTTTTTTTAAAAAGGACCAAATGTCCTCCAATCTCTATCACAGTGGATGCATTCCAAGAGCATAAGCCTGCAGAGGACATTATACTGACTGGCAATTGAGGGACAAAGGGAAACATGGGAGATTTTACCAGCATTTTACACACACACACACACACACACACACACACACACACGGCTATATATATGAAGGAGTGACAAAAAACAGGGCTTAGAATCAGGAACCCCCAATTTCAAGTCTAGGAACCTCTCAGTGCCTCAGTCAAGATTCTATGAACATGAATTACAAAGGAGATGGTGATGTAAACTGGTAGAGAAAGTGTTCCCTCATCTGGAGTTTATTATAACAATAAAATCAAAGATCTGATCCAAAATCATACAAACATACTTCCAAAAGATCACTAATTTTACCAGTATTTGTATTCTCTCTACTAACACAAGTCATACTACTCCCTTCCCTACAACCCTTTCCTTGGAAACAGTCTTCATGAGTTGCTAAGACCAAAAAATTACATCACTTAGAAGGTTAGTACTAAGTACTAACTGTACTAAGTACAGTCATGTGTATATATACACACAGAGAGCGAAGTACCACTTATTTACAAATTCATTTTACCTAAATCAATTACCTACAAACTCTCCTGCCTCCATCAATAAAACCTCATATTTAGAAGCTCTGCAAAAAAAAAAAAAAAAAACAAAAAAACATTCATTGGAACCCATAGATTATCAGATATTTAGACTGTGACAAGACATCAAAATAGTCTAATTGGATTCTTTTTAAAATAGAAAACTAAGGTATGTGGGGGCAGGGGGAAGGGAGAAGGAGATAACTTCCCTAAGATCACACAATTTTATGTCAAAGCTAAGGCTAAAAACACAGGTATTTGGATTCTGAGTTCAATCCGTTATGCTAATACTTCCCCTATGTTATCTTACCATAGCAACACATTAAAAATCAACCTGTTGAGAAAGAATTACAAAGGGTTGTTTTTTCCCCCTGAACATCAAAAAGAGTGTTACTGGCACTACCAAGAAACCATAAATAAATAGGCCAACATTAGAAGCTTTCATACATAAAATTACTGGCAATACTTTCAGACATCTATAGTTCTTGTGGTCTTTAATAACTAAAAAGCCTTTGGGGTTATTTGGAATGAAGTATTTAGTCTTTTGTTCACGTTCAGACTTCCAGACACAACCAGAAGATTTCTATCAGATGAAATCCAAGACAATTTCACTGGAGACAAAATTATATTCAGAAAGGAATTTGGGGATCAAAGCTACAATGAAACTCAGGTGGCGATCAAGAACATATCAATCCTTAAAAAGTCGCAACAATTCTGTGATTCTGATTGAAACCTCACTAAAGAAGCATCAATGCATAATGGTTAGAAAGCTATCATTAGAAGCACAAAAATCTTGAGCCCAAGTCCTGCTACTGACATGGCAGTGACCCAAGCGTCACTTAACTTCTCACCACTCAATGCAACGTTTAAGACTAAGCTGAATGGATGATGCCAATCTGTATAGATAAAAATAGTTCCTTCACTCAGGATGTCCTTATATCAATGATATCATACGACTCGTCCTCCCTATCCTTATTCTACCTTCCTGAAATAAAATACTAGGAGCATTTTGTAAAGGCAGGTGGCCTCGCTGTACCAGACCTAAAACTATATTACAAAGAAGTAGCCATCAAAACCATTTGGTACTGACTAAGAAATAGAGTAGGAGATCAGTGGAACAGGTTAAGTACACAAGACACAAAAGTCAATGGCTGTAGTAATCTAGTGTTTGATAAACCAAAGCCTCCAGCTGCTGGATTAAGATCTCACTATTTAACAAAAATTGCTGGGAAAATTGGAAAATAGCATGGCAGAAACTAGGGATTGACCAACATTTCATGCCTTATACCAAGATAAAGTTGAAATGGATTCATAATTCCAATATTACGGGCAAATTGAAAGAGCAAAGTTAGATCAGTGAAGAAGGGAGGAATCTGTGACAAAGAAGAACTAGAGAATATTAAAAAATACAAAAAAAATAATTTTGATTACATTAAAACTGTTCTTGCATTAACTTGTCTTTTATGTTTTGCACAACTTCATAAGTCGTTTCTTAATTGTGGGTGGGGATAAGGGAGAGAACGCAAAAATTTTACAAACAAGAAAATTTTATTTTGAATGTAACTGAGGAAAATTATCAAATAAATAAATAAAACCAAAAAAAATATTTTTGCATAACCAAAACCAATGCAACAGAAAGGAAGCAGAATGCTAAGAAGAAATTTTACAGCCAGAGTTTCTGATAAAGGCCTCAAAAAAAAATTTTTTTTTTTCTGAAGCAGGATCACTCATCTGGGAAGTGCTGAATGTCTGAGACCACATTTGAACTCAGGTCCTCCTGACTTCAGGGCTGGTGCTCTATCCACTGCATTATGTAGCTGCCCCATAGGCAGCTCAAAAGGTCTCCTCATTTCTAAATGAACTGAATTAAATTTCTCAGAATACAGAGACTTACATGAACTGATGCTGAGTGAAATGAGCAGAACCAGATCATTATACACTTCAACAACGATACTGTATGAGGATGTATTCTGATGGAAGTGGATTTCTTCGACAAGGAGATCTAACTCAGTTTCAATTGATCAATGATGGACAGAAGCAGCTACACTCAAAGAAAGAACACTGGGAAATGAATGTAAACTGTTTGCATTTTTGTTTTTCTTCCCGGGTTATTTTTACCTTCTGAATTCAATTCTCCCTGTGCAACAAGAGAACTGTTCAGTTCTGCACAAATATTGTATCTAGGATATACTGTGACATATTTAACATGTATAGACCTGCTTGCCATCTGGGGGAGGGGGTGGAAGGAGGGAGGGGAAAAGTCAAAACAGAAGTGAGTTCAAGGGATAATGTTGTAAAAAATTACCCAGGCATGGGTTCTGTCAATAAAGTTATAATTATGAAAAACAAAAAAGAAAAAGAATACAAGTCATACCCCAAATGATAAATGGTCAAAGGATATGAACAGGCAATTTTCAGATGAAGAAATTAAAGCCATTTCTAGTTATATTTAAAAATGCTCTAAATTATTGTTTAGAGAAATGCAAATTAAGACAACTCTGAAGTATCATTTCACACCTCTCAGATTGGCCAAGATGACAGGAAAAGCTAATGATAAGTGTTGGAGGTGCAGGAAAACTGGGACACTAACACATTTTTGATGGAGTTGTGAACCGATCCAACCCCTCTAGAGAGCAATTTGTAACTATGCTCAAAGGGCTATAAAACTGTGCATAGCCTTTGTTCTAGCAATCTTATTATTGGATCTATATCCCAAACTGAACATACAAGAGGGAAAAGGACCCATATGTGCAAAATTATTTGTAGCAGTCCTTTTTATAATGGTAATGAAATTGAGTGGATACCCATTACTTGGGGAATAGCTAAATAAGTTATGGAATATGATGGTAATGGGATATTATTGTTTTATAAGAAATGATGAACAGGCTAATTTCAGAAAAGCCTGGAAAGACTTACATAAACTGATGCTAAGTGAAGTGAGCAGAACAAAGAAAATGTTGTACACAGTAACAAGATTATGTGATAATCCACTGTTGACAGACTTGGCTCTTCTCAACAATGCAATGATTCAAGGCAATACCAATAGACTTGGGATAGAAAATACCATCCATATCTAGTGAGAAAACTATAGAGACTGAATGTTGGTCAAAGTACAGTATTTCATTTTTTATTTGTTTTGTTTTTCTCTCTTGTGGTTTTTTTCCATTTTGATCTGATTTTTCTTGCACAACATGACAAATAAGGAAATATGTTTACAAGAATTGCATTACTTAATCTATATCGGATGATTTGCTGTCCTGGGGAAGGGGAAAGTAATTGCGAGGAAAAGGAGCAACTAGTTGGTGCAGTGGATAAAGCACTAGGATTCTGGAGTCAAGAAGACCTGAGTTCAAATCACTGTAGCAGTATCAGATACTTACTAACTGTGTGACCAGGGACAAATAACTTAATCCTGATTACCTCAATTTTTTAAAAGGGAGGAAAAAGAAAATTTTGGAACACTAAGTTTTACAAACAGGAATGTTGAAAAATCTCTTCACATATATTTAGAAAATAAAATACCATTGAAATTTCTTTTAAAAAGCCTCAGAATTTTTAATATACCTTTTGTGTTTAAGGTTCTATGCTAGAAGAGTTACATTATAAGGGAATATTAAGATACTGCTAACATAGTTTTAATGCACCATATTACAATGATAAGAATAAATGAGTTACCAAAAATGCTATGTGCAGTATGAGGGGGGAATGGTCCAATTTATTAATCTTTTTAAGTATAGAAAAGATCTAGGCTTCATGGAGGAAATGGCATTTCTGTAGAGCTTTAAAGGATGGGTAGTAAAATGCAACAGATGTAGAAAGAATTTCACCAATAGGACCAGTGTTAAGAAAAGCAGATTCCTTGCTCCATTTTTGAAGAATATGTTACTATGCCCAAGAGACTATCAAGTTATGCATATGATCCAGCAATGTTTTGATTAGGCCTGTATTCCAAAGAGAACATAAAAAAAGGAAAAGGACTCACATGTGGAAATGTTTGTAGCAGCCCTGTTTGTAGTAGCAAGGAATTGGAAAGTGAGTGAATGTCCATCAGTTGGAGAATGGCTGAATAAATTATGGTATATGAATGCTATTGAATATTATTGTTCTGTAAGAAATGACCAACAGGATGATTTCAGAAAGGCTTAGAGAGACTTGCATGCTAATTGAAATGGGCAGAACCAGGAGTTCATTGTACAAGACAACAATGAGATTATATGATGATCAATTCTGATGGACGTGGCTCTTTTCATCAGCAAGGTGACTCAGGCCAGTTCCAGTGGTCTTGTGATGGAAAGAGCCATCGACACCCAGAGAGAGAACTGTGGGGACTGTATGTGGATCAATATAATATTTTCCCTTTTTTGTTGTTGTTTGCCTGCATTTTGTTTTCTCTTTCATTTATTTTCCTTTTTGATCTGATTTTTCTTGTGTAGCATGATTAATTGTGGAAATACATATAGAACTGCACATGTTTAACATATATTGGATTACTTGTTGTCTAAGGAAGGGGGTATAGGGAAGGGAGGGAGAAAAAACTTGGAACACAAGATTTTGCAAGGGTGAATGTTGAAAATATCTATGCATATGGTTTGAAAATAAAAAGCTTAAAAAAAAACTATCTCCATTCTTTCACATACAATGATGATAAATTCTCTCTCTCTTTTTTTTTTTTCTATTTTATTTTATTTAAGTAATATTCAATGAATGTCCAGGAATATTGCAACATAATTATGAGGTTGTAGTTCCAAATAAAGTCAATGTCTTCTTTATCCTATTATATGACAAATTGTCATTCAAGGTAAGTGATTATAAAATGTCAGGTTGCAATCCTCTACCTTTAGTGAATAAGAACAATTTAAAAGTGCATTGAAATTAAAACAAAGCATTTCAAGCAATTTTACAGCAGTTGGGCCCTGAAATTGGGCTAATCTTCAAAGTAATAATTTTATGAGTCAAATCTAGTGAAAATAATAGATGTCTTAAAGTTGTCATGAAGCTGATCATGATATGCTACTATAGAGAAGCATCAGTTTATTATTCCTTTTTTTTTTATAGTAACTTTTTATTGACAGAGATAAATTCTCTAAGAAAGTGTAAACAGAAATTCCATATGGAAGCATAGATCCAGTTCTTGCTACATAAAAGAGATATTTACTGTTTTTACATTTGGAGCAATTAAGCAGAAAAAGGAAAAGCAAAAATTGTACCTTCAACTTAAAACCAATACCTTCCATACATACCACATCTCCATCTCAAAAGAAAAGTAGCACCAACATTAACCACACCAAACCTGGAATTTAAGCTTGTCTGTTTCTACCAACTAAAGCCTCAACTCCAGCATCTAAATAACAACAACCAAAAGAAACCATTTTGCCTTTTATAATCTGGGACTGATATTTTAACTATCACTTATAGTCGTTCACATAGTACAAAATCAAATAAAAACAGAGCCTCCACAAACCGTTAAAAAGAATTTTCTCTAGGTAACAACAAATGTAACAGTATTCCCTAATAACAAATATTAACAATTTGTACCTCCTATCGCTCTCATCTTTTAGGAACTCAGATTCTTATTAACTTTACCTAATTAAATAGCACCAATGCATTGCCAATTATGTAATTTTTGAAGTCACTTTAAAGAAGTCAACTAATTTGTGATCTTGAAGAACTGAGGGGTCAAAAAGATAAGCAAGCATTAGCAGAAATAAAAATGACTAAGTAAATAGCACAGAAAACAAATGGTTTAAAGGATTGTATCATTCATTAACTTGGGAGATATAAACAAGGGATCAGTCACCAAATAAATTCCACCCCAGTTAAGAAATATTAACAGCAACAAAACAACATGCTACTGCAACACAAGAGCCTGACAGCTATTTCCATAGGGAATCATGAAATCTCAGCTCGGGGGGAAGGGGGAGAAATGGATATGAGAATTTCCTCTGCCAGGCTTTGGTTTTCAAAAGCCATAAAGAAAACATCTATCCTAAGAATTATCATTTTACTTAAAACTAAAAAATTTAACTCTTAAAAAGTATATATCTGACAAATCTCTCTATAAGTTTGCCTCTACTCATCTAATGAGAAAAGAAAAGAGCAACTCCTATTTCAATTTGTACAGTAGGAAGCTAGAAGTGCTAACTATTGGTAAACTTCTACAAAAATGTTCAAAAACACATCTACAAAATGTCCACACCCCAAATGATCAAGGAATATGATAAAATACAGGAGACTGACCATGACAACCTATACTCCTCTAACAACTATTTTCATTTTAACAGTTACTTGAATCTAAATAATCCAAAATGCTATTCAGTTTTAAAGCCCACAGGTAGGCTATACAAATCAAGACATCAACCCCTTCCAAATTATTTCAAAATAAACATTATATTTAATCAACCAACAGGTTACACCCACTACTACAAAGCAAGAATATAAAATTAATTTCCTAGGTTGGACATATTCTATGGTTGGAATACAGAATTAACTTCCAGATTGGACTTTGTTCTATATAGAACAAAGCAGTTCTCTACATTCTGTGTCAAAAACAGAATATGCCTAAGATACCTATGCACTACACAGAAAAACTGTAATCCTTTTTCCAATTGGGCCAGCATAAATAATTGCAAATGCTCTGCACAAAGACATGGGTCAGCAGCATGTGAAGAGTTCCAGTCATGGCTTTCTGAGGCCAAAGCAATTAATTAACCACACTTCTCACTTTCAAATTCTTAGAGTGCTGCTGGCTGTATAACACATAGATAGCATTCACCTTTAAAGTAACTCACTAATCTCTGGTAAGCATAAAAATCTGTGTATTGGTTCTTTTATGGGAATAAACAAAGGTATATGACTGAAGAAAAATTGGTAGTAATAGTAAGAAAATTGCATGATACTACAAAGACAAATGAACAAAAAAACTGTGGGAAAAAAAAGACAGCAATGTCTATAGTTATGATTTTTTTTAAAAGTCAGTAAACAAGATACAATGTTTAATTTAAAACAAACAAAAAGATTGCCAGCACACTTCAAATTACTGCCAAATAGGGCCCTGATTAGGGGGAAAAATTATTACAAACAAATTTTTAAAAAACTAAATTCTGCCTTATAAATGTCTTTCTACATATGAAACTAATTGCTTCATAAACCATTATCTCTACTAACAATTTTTTGACAGGAGAGGACTCAGAGCCCCAAAGCTTCAATTAGGGGATGTTTCTCAGGCCATAGAAAGCTAACAGATAAGGCTTAAGAACTGGACAAAACCCAAATCTTAAGACTCACAACACCTGGCTCAAGTCACTAGAGTAAATCTCTATGCACCTTAGTGGGTTAAGAACTCCCAAGTGCTATCCACAGTTACAAACAGTGATATCATTGGTAGCAAAATCCCAGGCCTACAAGCTCCCAATGGTATGCAATAGCAAGAAAAACTATAGGGCATTGGTTCTCAAAGTATGGTCTAGAGAATCCTGGGGATCTCTGAAACCCTTTTAGAAGGTCTACAAATTCAAAAATAGTTTTTATTTCCAATATGGTAAATGTCTATAAATATAATCCAGATAAACAAAAACGCTTTGGAGAGATCCTCAATAATTTTTAATAGGATAAAGATACTGAAAACAAAAGTTTGAGAACCACTGCATAGGGTTTTGTCTTTTTTCTACCTAATATCTTAAAAAAAATTTTTTTTTAAATTTCAAGTACTACAATTTGTCAGTTTTCATTTCTTACTCTTCCTTCCCCAATCACCACAGACATAAGACTCCTAAAAGCTACATAGGAAAGTTCACAAGGAAATCTGAATAAAGAAGTCAAGTCAAAATTCAGAATACCATTTTTTTTTAAAGGCATTATAGTTATTCCATAGTTTTAGAGGAAAATTTTTTTGGAAAAAAAAATTTTGAATACAACATTCAATTACATGCAAGTATAAAGTCCAATAGACATTATAGTTTTAAAGGCAAATAGTGTGGTTTTCGATTAAAATCAAGACAATCCAATTCAGTGAATCCAAACAAAACATTCTTTATAATAAATAAAAATCGCTGCCAATTCAGAAATACATATACAAGACTAGCAAAAGAAGGGTATCAGAAACGGAAAGAAATAGAATGATCAATCTTAAAGGGTGGAACAATGAGAAGTCCTGATCAACAAACAAAATAAAAACCAAAAAAAAAAAAAAAAAAAAAAAAGCAAAGCAAAAGCACCAGTCCCTTTCTCAAACTAGTTCTGACATGCCATTCCTGACATTCCACTCTCCCAGCATTTTCTGACTCTCTATTCCTCACACTTTATTTTTACTCACTTGGACCTGAATAAGAAAATGACAGAAGGCAAATCTCACCATCTTTGTATCACAGGAACAACTCTCTGATTGTGAGAGCACAGAGACTACTCTGAAAATTGTCAATTCTCAATTATTCATGGCAAGCAGAATTAATGATAGCATAGATAAATGAATTAAACTGGTATTCATAAAGTTAGGGCTTTGTCAAAAGTTTCAACCTCCCTCTTCAGAGAACCAATTATAGCAAAACTTACAAATTTTTTCTCATTATTTCCACTGTCCTCTTTGTAAAAACAGTAAGAAGTAGTTTAGGAGGTAGCCAGCAACCACCAAAAAGGCCCACTAAAAGTGAGACTTCAACTCTCCAAGACAGAAGGAAAAATTTAAAAAGATTACAAAATAAACCCCAGAATAAATAAAAGGATGACAATCACCTGTAAAGACCACCATATCCCATGAACAAAGAGAGCTAGATTCTATAGACACAAACTAAGAAAGTATGAAAAATGCTAACAATTAAGTAGAAACTTCCAAAAACACGAAAGGTGAAAGATATCTCAGCTTCGGTCTAATTTATCTAGTTCATACTTCTCATTTCACAGATGATGTTATTTTGGCACAGAGAAAATACAAAGTAACCAAAAAAAAAAAAAGCTTCTACCATTCTGTTGAACATTTCCAAGAACACAGAGTTCACATGGCTTACTTAACAAATCATTTAGTTTCCAGAAAAGAGGTATATTGTCTCAGTGGACTTCTGAGTTTCAGAATTGGGTCCCTCCTCTTCTTTCCTTGCCTTTTTTTTCTTTTTTTGCAGAGAATTAAGAGTGCCATCTAATTGGGCTCCTGATAAATATCTGAAAAGGATTGAAATTCTAGGAAGGAAATTTCACTCTCATTTGGGTGCCAAGGTATGGCTAGTAAGTCAAAACAATACTTTTTCTTTTTGAATCTAGACATAGCGCTTCAGAGATGGAAAATACTTAAAGAGACCATTTAGCCATATATATTTTACAAAGAAGGAAACTAAGGCTCAGCAAGAAAGAAAAAGGGATTTGCTCAAATTTACACTTTAACAGATCTGTGACAGGTCTCCTGCCTCCAACTTTGCCTTCCTACCTCAAGCCTCTCCCCAATGTTTTGTCAAACTGATCTTGTAATACTAAGTCTGATCCTATCATTCCTTTATTCAACAAACTCCAATGGCTTCCTATTGCTTTCAGGATCAAATGGAAATCTGTTTGGCTAGTCTTCTTGCACCTTACTTCCCCCCCTTCACATACTCTGGAGATTCAATGACTCCATCCTACTTTTCTCTTTTCATAAAATATTCCAGCTCCAAATCCATTACACCTTATGCCTAGAATTCTCTTCTCCCTCAGGGTTTCCATCAAATCTCACATAAAAGCCCAACTTTTCCCATTATATTGTGAGCTCCCTGAGGGCAGGGGCTATTTCTGTTTTGTTTTGGCTTTTCTAGTTATCTCCAGACTTAGCCAAGTGACTGGCACATAGTAGGCTCATACTAAATCCCTACTGAACTCATTTTCCATTACACCTCACACAGTTGTCCTCCTTTGTTTGCTATGTGCCAATTGACTTTTTTTTTTTTTTAATTAAATAACTTTTTATTGACAGAACCCATGGCCAGGGTAATTTTTTACAGCATTATCCCTTGCACTCACTCCTGTTCCGATTTTTCCCCTCCCTCCCTCCACCCTCTCCCCAAGATGGCAAGCAGTCCTATACATGTTAAATAGATTACAGTAGATCTTGGATACAATATATGTGTGCAGAACCGAACAGTTTTCTTGTTGCTCAGGGAGAATTGGATTTAGAAGGTATAAATAACCTGAGAAGAAGAACAAAAATGCAAGCAGTTTACATTCATATCCTAGTGTTCTTTCTTTGGGTGTAGCTGCTTCTGTCCATCCTTGATCATCAATTGACATTTAGATGATACAGTTCAAATTAAAAATAAACTGGGGAAGTAAATAGTAAAAAGCTCCAACCAGACCTAAGAACCAGGAGAAAATATTCTATCCTAGGAGTGAATATAAGAGAAAGAATTGGAGGGAAAAACAAAATGGGATTAATTAGTGAAGATTCCCCAAGTACACTAAACCCAAAAGGCTAAGTCCCCAGAGGTAGAGGGCAGGGAATGGAGTTACATGCTGAACAAGGCCAGTCCTGTTATAAATACAAAGAATAAAGATAATAGTCATAAAATTTCAGAATAGGCCAGAACCTCAGAAATAATTTAGTCTAACTGTAACTAAACAAATTACAGTTCTTTCCAACATCTTTCTTCTTTCCAACATCCCTAACACTCATAGATTTAGAGCTAAAAGGGACCTTAGAAGATCACCTAATGCAACCTTCTCATTTTACAAATAAGGAGACTGAGTGCCTGGTTCATAGTCACACAAGTAGCAGAGCAAAGATGTGAACTCATATTCTGATTCCAAATCCAGTACTCCTTCCATAGTTCCATAATGCCTAAATTAGAAGACCTCTCTACTGGTAGGAAACTCAGTACCTGTACTTTCCAAATCAATATCTAGTACTGCTCTAATTATTAAAGCAGTTATGGTTCTGATGTTTTATATAATGGTGGCACTTTTTCTAAACCTATAAAAAGGAGGAGAAAAACAGATTCACCTCCAAGGTTTCCAACAATTCCAAAATGCTAGTCTTAAGATTCAAAAAGGAAATTATCCTGAAACCTTAAGTCTCTATTCACTGAAAGAGGGACATTAAAGGCTGAACATATATACCTGTCTGGTTGCTTTCCTCCTCTTTGCTTTTCCACTTCCCCACAGCTTTTCTCCTCCCTCTTTGTCTCCCAGTTTCAAGTACAGGCACTGGTAGACCATACAGGTGGCATCCAGGGCTACAGAAGTTGCTAGATGACAAAGAACACTTCATGGTATCCTATATATTGCTGAAGGCTGCATTTTTATTTGGTTAGTTTATTTGGGAAAGAATCCCAAATCATTTAAAGTAGGTCACAAAACCCAAGCTAAAGTGACCTGTACAAATATGCAAAAAGTATAGTAAATTTCTTGTTGCTCAGGGAGAATTGGATTTAGAAGGTATAAATAACCTGAGAAGAACAAAAATGCAAGCAGTTTACATTCATTTCCTAGTGTTCTTTCTTTGGGTGTAGCTGCTTCTGTCCATCCTTGATCATCAATTGACATTTAGATGATACAGTTCAAATGTATACTGTCAGTTCAGTATACATTTCTGACAGTAATTTCTCATGAAACAGTTACAACAATTTTGAAAAACAAAACTGACAACTTATAAAGGCTTTGCCCTAGGTAGTCATATATTTCGCAAATAATCAAGTTCTTAAATATCTCCCTTCTACCATTATATAGCTGCTCATCTATCTTGAAAAGAATCTTTCTCTTCTTTATATTTAAAAGGTGGGCTTTCACCATACTTGCATAAAAAATTAATACCTTCCTACTTTTATAAGGCAAATCCACCCATCAGAAGCCAGCATTTCCATCAGTACTGTTTCTTATTTGCAGGGGGAAGGGCAGCCATCTGGCAGGCTCCTGAAGTTACATCCTGTTTATTATTAAATCTTTTTTAGCAATAGTGCTTTAAAACTATTTTTTCAAATAACCCCCTTGTTCCTGGCACTCCAAATCAGACTCATCCTTGGGGGATATTGAATCTCTCCTGCTCCTTCAGCACAAATAATCACAGCTCACTCACCAACTGCACTTAAAACACATGAGGAAATCTAGCCACCTTCCTGGGGTACTACTAATAGAATTTAATATTCTCTCTTTTTGCCTCCAAATACCACAGAAGCTAAGCAACTGAAATAGTGATATGGTGACTATTAAATCCCATTTCAATAAGAAAGAAAAAATATTCCCACCTTTTAAGGACCTAAGAACCTAGACTGTTCCTTCTCCAGTCATCTCCAAACCAGAGAGAGCAAAAAGCTTGTTTCTTGCACTATTAGGTGATCTTCCACACAACGAGCAAGGCTTCCGTGCATATAAACGATTAAAAAAAAAAAAAAAAAAAAAAAAGACGATTCAAATTCTCAGACAGAACAGAAAAAACTGGCATAAAAATGGAAGGCTACCTAAAAAAATATTCAAAAATCTACCCTTTGACTGTTCCAATGGCAATGTTTTGTAGTGTACATCCTTTTGATATTTTAACTTGGGAAAGTGGGGAAAGAGGTAAGCAAAGAAGAGAGTAAATGGATCAGAAATATTCGGTTTGCAGGAAATCATGAAATCATCACATCCACCGTAAGTCTGACAACGCTTTAAAAATAATATACACACATATAACTAAGCCCTCTAGAGCGAAGAACGCAGGTCCAAAACAATGGGGTGAAAAGACATTTTTTAAAAAAGGCCCAACCTAGGCACTTGTTAGGAAGGAGGTATGGGAAAAGTACCTCTGCCCCCTCCCCTCGAAGAAAAATTAAAGAGCCACCCACACACACACACACACACACACACACACACACACACACACACACACACACACACATCCCTATCCCCTGCGGCCCTACAACCAGGGAGCCATAGAGAAAAGGGGCAGGTTGGGGGAGGGACCGAGGCCCTGCAGCTCGCAGATTCACAAATCTGGTTGGAAAAACAGCCACCACCATTGCAAACTGGGGGAGGGGTGTTCAAGCAAGAGATTCAACTATGCCCAGCCCCGTCCCCAGCCCTTAGGGAAGGATTTGGGGAGGAGGGCATTTACACACCCTTCCCCAGAAATCCTAGACCCCTACATTCCTGGGGACGAGAAAATCGAGGCGGGAGGAAGGGGGAAGGAGAGAGAAATATAATTAGAGAAGGAAAGGAAGGGTGAGCAAAGAAAATTTGGGGGACGAAGGGGAACAGAGAGAATTTAAAAGAGAAGAGCAAAGTAAACGGGGGAATGGGATCGGACTATTAGGGGAGAAGAGACTGAGATAATTGGTAAGGAAAGAAAGGTTAACAATTTTGCGGGGGAGGCAAAGAGAATTAGGGAGAACGACTGGGGGGGAGGAAAGCCAGAGAGAAGGGGGAAGGGAAAGAGAAGAGGAGGGGGGAGGCATTCAAATCCGACCTGGCCTCCTCAGACTCCGACAGGATCGGGAATAGGAGGGGTGTCACGGCGGTGTAAACAATGAGCAGAGCCGCGGCTCGACCCAGTCGCCTCCCCACCCCAGTGGGGAGGGGGGGGGGTGGGGGCTTGCTCTCCCAGCCCCCACTCTGCAAGGGAAAGGGGGCGGCTTCCCCCGTCACCCCCCCCGGCCCCCTCCCAGGCGTGAGGGGGGAAAGACAAAAGCCAGAAGGGGCCAAGGCCCAGCCCAGCCCTGGGGCTGGGCCGGGCCGAGGCCGGGGCCGGGGCCGGGGCCAGGGCCGGAGCTGGGAGGAGGGCGGCTGCAATAGCAGCAGCAGCAGCGACCGCGGCTCCGAGATTCGGGCTCCATCTTAGCGCTCCCCGGCCCCACTCCTTGCCCCCCAGAACCCGGCCGCGTCTCCCCGCGTCCCTAAATAGCCACCTGGTCTGGTTCCGGGGATCCGATAGTGCCGAGAAATCCCAATTCGGCGGCAAGAGGAGCGCTCAGGCAGCAGGATGGCGGCGGATTGAGAGGCGGCGGCGCTGGCGGAGCCTCCCGAGCCTCCTCCTCCTCCTCCTCCTCCTCCAACTCGGTCCCCGGGTCTGTGTCTGTGTCTGCCTCCCTCCTCCCTTTCCTCCTTCTCTCGTTCTCTCCTCCTCCTCCTCCCCGCCCCCCGCCCCTGTCCTCCTCCTTCTCCTCCACCTCCTCCTCCTGCCCCCCGCCGCCCCGTTTGTGAATCCCTGTCTGTCTGTCTGCCTTTCTGTCTGTCTGTCTGTCTGCCCGCCCGCCCTTCTGTCTGCTTCGTCTGTCTGGACGGACCGCTCGTCCCGCAGCCACCGGCCTCGAAACCCGGACAGCGCCCCCTGCAGGGCCTCCCGGGAGCCCCGCGCCAGCGCGCCCACCCGCCCCGCCCCTTTCACTCCAGTCTCCGCCGAAGAAAGGAGGAGGAGAAAGAAGAGGGGGAAGGAGGGAGTGGTAGGCCCCTCGCCTCGCCCCCGCCCTCGCCGGGCCCCGGAGCGCCTAGGCCGCGTTCCGCCCGCTCCCCCGCGCCGGCGGGGCGCTCCCCGGAAAATTCTATCTCGGTGTTCATGGTCATTAGTACCATTTTGTGCTGTTGCCTGTCGCCCGTCCCCTGGCGCTCGGAGAGGCCGCGCTGTGGAATGTGAAGCGGCTGGCCATCCCTATCCCCTAATCTGCTGTGGGAACGGCGCGGCGGCGAGTGGATGCTGTGCGGCGTGGGCCGGGGGAGGCGGCGTGGGCCGGGGGAGGCGGCGTGGGCCGGGGGAGGCGGCGTGGGCCGGACTGAGCGCTGGCGGGGAAGCCTCGGAGGTGCGGGCCCGTCCTTGCCCCCAGCGTCCCTCCGCCGCCCTCCTTCCCGCCCCGAAACTCACAAGCAAGCCACAAGTATCTTATAAGTCACCGGTGGCCGCGGGAAACCCTCCCCCGGCGGAGAGGCGCGCACAGACAGGAATTAAAGCTGCCGATAGAGATGGGATCACAGATTTAGCGTTGCAAGCGACCTCGAAGGCCGGCCGATCCAGCCCTCTCGTTTTGCACGTGGGGAAACAGACCTGAGGGATTGTCCAGCCGGGGTCACTCAGCCAGGAACAGGATTCTCAATCTCAACTCATCTTCTCGGCTCCCAGCCTCGTCCTCTATCCCCTACACCAAGCTTCCCCGTCAGCGCAAATCTGACACACACGCGCACCCCTCCCCAAGATAGTATTCTGTCACTTGTAAAACCTTTAAGTATCGTCCGATATGGCATGACAGCAGCAGTACAAATCGGGAATCGGGAAGACCAGAATTCAAGCGTCGCCCCTTACTATGTGACCGTGGGCAAATCACTTCCTTTTTCGGAACCCCAGCCTCAATTACAAAATCATGGACCCCTTGAGAATCCGCACCATCTAATAAACAACAATTATTTCCTAAGCACCTCTTGAACGCCAGGCTCTGTCGGAAGTCCTGGGTATAGAAAGGATAAGTGCCCAGCCTCGAGGAGTTTGCCTCTGTGGAAGGAAATAACAGTAACATGTGTTCATAAAAATGTGATACATACAAAATAGATACAAGATAACTTCCATGGGAAGACACTAGAGTCTAGGGTGTTCGGGAAAGATTTCCTGCAGGTTTCACTTTTGCTGTGTATCAAGGATTCTAAAAAGAGCCTTCCAAGCATGAGAGTAACACCAAGCTTGTAACCCATAGTGTGGGAAAAGAAGGAAAGTGAAAAAAACACTGGAAAAAATTAGATTGTTTAGACCTTTATGTGCTGATCAGAAAAATTTATATTTATTCTAAAGAGCTGTTAGAGTTAGGATATAGGGGATAAGATGTTAAGATCTGCTCTTTTATAATAGTGTTTTATTTTTTTAAATATATGCAAAGATAGCTTTCAACATTCACCCTTCCAAAGGGTTGTGTTCCAAAGTTTTCTCCCTTCTTCCCCACCTTCTCCCTCTCCTAGACAGCAAGTAGTCCAATATAGATTAAACATGTACAGTTTTTCTAAACATATTTCCACAAATATCATGCTGCATTAAAAAAAAATCAGATCAAAGGGGGTAGGAGGAATGAGAAAGAAAAAACAAACAAGGAAACAACAAAAAAACTTGAAAATACTATGTCGTGATTCACACTCAGTCCCTATAGTCCACCTCTGGATGTGGATGGCTTTCTCTGTCACAGTCTATTGGAATTTCCCTGAATTATTTCATTGTTGAAAAGAGCCAAACCTATCACAGTTGATCATCACATAATCTTCTTTTTGCCATATACAATGATCTCCTGGTTCTGCTCACTTCACTCAGCATCAGTTCATGTTAAGTCTCTCCAGGCCTTTCTGTAGTCAGCCTGTTGAGTAAGATCTGCTCTTCAGAAACAAGTGGCTGTTTTTCTACAGTGGGAATTCCCCTCACCAATAAAGTTACAAGGTCCAAACCAAAAATTTATGCATTAAGCACTGAGCATAGGCTTGTCTGACATCCCAGGACCAAACTAGTACAGAGAAATTTATGTCTGCGGCTACAGATTACTGGATAATTAGGCTAAAGGCCTCAGGAAGGCTGAATATATAGAAAAGTTGTCATCTGTGACATCTAGAAATTGACTTCATTGTTATATTATTATATACTGTTTGGATTAAGGAAATGTTCTCAATAAAGCAGTCCCTCCATATACTCCCAGTTTGCTAAAACATACAACTCCTTAGGAATATAAGCCTATTTTATTTTATCTTTGCATTTTTCCCAAGAGATCGTTTTTTGCTCAAAACTGGTTGAATTGAATAGAATGAGACAATTGAATTGAATGGAACAGTCCTATCCCCAAGTCCCTTATTTCCTCCCATCTCAATAGAGTAAAGGTCAGTGATCCTAATCAGGTTTTCTGCCCTGGGTTTGGACACTGCATTTATTAGGTAGAAGACTCCAATAGATTTTGCAAGAAAGGATCCTAATGCAAAAACAATAGAAGAGTTTCAAAGTTGGAAGGCTAAATCCAACACTATCTGAATCTGAATGAGAGATGAGTTATTTAGCCCAAGATATCACAGAGCCAGGGTTAAATAAGGATTAGAACCTAGTTATTCTAACTAATAATCAAAGTCTTGGGTCATACTTGTGATTGTGTTTCTACTTACTGTACAGTTAACATGTAACATTCTAACTCCCTTATATGAAATGGGACTTTTAATGTCTACTTTATCACTGTGCTACAAGCATTCTATGTGTGTAAGTGTATTTATATAGAAAGGCATGATAGAATGCTGTAATAATATAGTTCATTATTAGATAAACTTGGATATTTGCTATTGTTTCATAATTTTTCAATTGTATCCAACTCTTCATGACCCCGCTTGGAGTTTTCTTGGCAAAGATCCTGAAGTGGTTTCCAGCTCATTTTACAGATGAGGAAATTGAGACAATAATTACGTAACTTGCCCAGGTCCATACAGCTAGTATCTGAAGTAGGATTTGAATTGAGATCTTGACACCAAGGCACTCTATCCACTGTGCTACCTTATTGCAGGTATAATCACACACTCTGAAGCACAGAACAGGGGTTGTGCTAGTACATAATTTAACAATCAGTTCTTATGACACATTTTTAATTTTAATTGGGCTCATTGAGAACATAGGTGATTGGAAATTCGATTCATAATTGGAAAGTTATAAAGTGATGTGGTTTGTTAGAATTTTTTTGTTTTGGAGTTTGATTGTTTGGTTTTTGTTTTTTAAAAAGAGAAAGATATAATGAATTGTATTGTGGAGATGCTTAAAGAGTCATCCATGTGGAAATGTCCAGTAGGCAGTAGATCAGGAACTGGAACTCAGGAGAGAAATGAGGAGTATATAATATTGATTTGAGTGTTATATGCACAGAGATGGTCATTTGAAGTGTCCCTCCTGGTTCTTGTTCCATTTTTTGATGAGTTTTGTCCTAAACAGTTGCCAGTCCTGAGATTCTCTAATCTCTACCTCTCATCTACCCCTCAAATGACAGTAAATTCTCTCATAAAAATTTGGGTGTATAATGCTCTCAAGGAACTTTTGTACTAGCTAAAGGGGAAAGATAACTGATTCTGGGAAAGGGGCATCTGAGAAGCCCCTGAAACTTTCAGAATGAAAGACATAAATCTCTGATGGTGGAATTTCAGGCTTATGATGGATAGAGGGAACAGGAAACATCTTAGCATTCTTCAAGTGTAATCAAGGAACCAGACTCTCTCCCTATTATTAAGCTTAGATGCATTTTGAAAAGATTATCAATAAGTGTTGAAACAATAAAAATGTTCTACTTAAAGGTTAATTAACTGTAACACTCCTTCCTTCACTCTAATCACTCTCATTCATTGAGCTAGTTAGAAAATCAAGGACCAGCCCTACAAATGTGTCCCCCAAAGACCAGAGTTCAAGGTGAGTTCACTAAGTCTTGTAGAATCTGAGAACTTTTCAAAAATATAGGTTATATTTAGGGAAAGTCTGTATGAGTGGCATTACCCAGGCAATACAGGTACAAAGTAGGTTTTTGATAAAAGTCTTGAAACTTTTGCTTCCCAAATAAATTGGGAAATAAAATAAAAAGTTAAAAAATAATTTATTGAGCATTTACCATGTGTCAGGCACTTTGTAAGCATTGGAGATACCGAAAACGTCACTCCCTGCTCTCTAGGAGTTCATAATCAAATGCAAATGATAACTTGCAAACCAAGTAGTCAGAAATTTCCTCTAAAAGGCGAGATTATACCTGGAATTTGAAGGAAGTCAAGCGAGACCAGTAAGCAGGAGAGCATTTCCAGGGCACAGCCTGTGAAAATGACTGAATCAGAAGATGGAGTATCACTTGTTCCAATGAGGCCAATCAATGGATCTCAGAGTATGTGGAGTGGGAAGTAAGGTGTTAAGAGGAAAGGGTAGGAGGAGAGTAGTTTAGAAAGTTAAGCCCTGTAGATACACCTTAAAAAAAAAAAAAAAAAAACATAGGCCCTGCCCTCAAGGAGCTTACTTTCTAAAGTGGGAAGAAACTAAGTCAATGGTAATTAGAGAAGGGAATTTGTTCTGGGAAGTGGAAAAGGTGGGGAGGAATTCTTGTGCTGACAGGTACATTTGATAGGACTTTTGGGGATGGCTGAAAGACTAATGGCATAAGAAGCTGAAACATGGTCTACTTTCTGGAGCCAGTCAGTAGATTTAGTAGGTTCACTGGGGGTTTTACATGCACTCAGTTAACAGTCAGCTGATGGGATTCTAAGGTGAAAGCCCTAAAAATGAAAGAATTAATTAACCAGGCTCAGGCATTAGCACCTAGAGTTTTCGGAGACTACGGTTTTCCTCTTGTCCTAGCTGAAATTCTGAGTCTTCCTAAAGTACCAATTGTAAATCTCTAGGAATTGGCCAGATGTGACCTTCTTCAGCCATTGCTTCCTGTTCAACACAAACCAGCCACAAACCATAGAATTTATCAGCCATTTGGTCTCAGGGTGAAAAAAATGTAATGTAGGTACTTGTCTCCCCTATACTCCCTTGCCCTTCCCCAACTTCTGATACCACTCTTAATACCCCAGAAATAATATGGTGAGATAGAAAAGTACTGAATTTGAAGCCAGAGGAAACGGGCTTGAATTTTAATTCAGTTACTATCTGTGAGATTTTGAGAGTTTCTTCACCTTAAGTAGCTCATTCATAAAGAGGTTGGATCAGATGACCTTAGATGTCTCTTTCAGCTATAAAAATATAGAGAACCCCTCCCTGACCATGATTCTTTCCCTAAATCCTTCTGCAAAGATGCAAAGGATTGATAACCCAAGTTTCCACTTTCCACTTTCCAGAGAAGGTTTTCATTTTAACATCTAAGCTTTTTTCACTTTGATGCTCTATAATTTCAAAAATTAACCAGAATTAGGAAGATTTTTATTTTGTTTCCCAGCCTCCAGGCCTTCTATTTATAAAAAATTGTTGTATGTTTTACCCCAGTTAGGCTTCTTTGATCAATATTTGCAGTTATTCAAATTCATAGATCCTTTTTGATAAAATGGGGGAAAGATTTGATTCATTGGCTGGCAAAAGAGTGCTGGCTTACTTGTGGCCCCCATATTTTGTGTTTTCTCTCTAAATCTGAGTCAGGTAGGCCTAAAGAACCAACTTGCTTGAGGGAGAAAAAGATGTTATCGAGGGAAAAGAGATAGTGCAGTTCTGCTGAGGCTGGAATGAAACATAGGAATAAAGATTAATTTTACTATTCTGAGAGAAAAGAAAAATGAGAGAGTCTGAGGGTAAAATGATTTTCTAGATAATGGAAGGGGGAAAGAGAAATAACAATTAATATATGAAGTGGGGGAGTCGTTTGAAGATGAAGAAAACCAGGCATGATTATTTTGAGATTTACCTGTGGAGGAATATGAGAAATGTCTACCCATAGAAGATTTGTGAAATAGAGCCCAGATGACGAGGGAACCCCTAATTCCAAACTTTAAAAACTGATGTTTTTCATTAATGAAAAGGATATGAGACCATCTAGTTTAATGTATGTACCTGAAAAAAAAATTCCCTACCTTTCCTACCACTTCCAGAATCAATGATTATTCAGCCTCAGCTTGAGGACCTCCTCCAGGGGGGCAAGGAGCTATCATCTTTTGACACCAGCCTAAACTGGTCACTTCTGCCATGGAGAAGTATGATTCCCTTTGGCCTCTAGAATATGGCTACCACCCCTCTTATAAGCTTTCTTCATCACTACTCAACTGGATTGTTTAATTAGCCTCCCAGCATTGCATCTTTCTTCTCTCAAATTCATCCCAAATGCCAAATTGATAGTTCAGAAGCATAGATCTGCCCATATCTTTGTTCCAACCTATTGCCTTCATGATGAAATATATTTAAAGTTTTTACTTTCTGAATCTCATCTACTTTTCCAGATTGATTTGCCATTACTGCCCTTTATGTACATTCCAATCAAACTGGCCTATTTACTGTTCGTTCTCCTTATACACTACCCCATCTGCCAGCCTCCTTGCCTTTGTAAAGCTTATCCTCCAAGAGGTTTATTCAAAAGGCATTTATTAAGTGCCTACTATGTGCCAGGCACCATATTTAGCTCTGGGAATATAAAGAGGCAGAAAATAGTTTTTGCCATCAAGGGGCTTAGGATCAAATGGATGAGACAATCTTCAAACAAATATATACAAAATAAGCTATATATGAGATTAATAGGAAATAACCAAGGGAAAGCACTGGAATTAAGGAGGTTGGGGAAGGCTTCTTATTGAAAGTGGGATTTGAGTCAATCCCTCCAATTACCAGGACCCTCCCCTTTAAAAGTACTTTGTATTTTGAATTTACAATTCTCATTTTCTCTTATTACCCCCAAAGAATATAAACTCAAAGGCAAAAATTATTTCCTTTTTTGTCTTTGACTCTGCAATATCTAATTCAGTACTGGGCACATAGTACACATCTATGGAATGAATGAATGATAAAATGCAAAGTCCTTTGTTTGGCCCTTAAAGGCATTTTGGTCTTCACTATCTAGCTCTAGCCTCTCTTCACTGATTTTTCATTCCTACCCATTTTGTCCTCCAATTTCAGCCAAACTGGCCCATCTGTTGTTCTTCACATACAGTTTTATCTTTTGCTTCTAGAGCTATTTTCCAAGCCTAGAAGGTTCTACCTTCTCACTTGGACTTCAAATTATAGCTGGGTTCAAGGTTCAGCTCCTTTGGGATTTTCTACTCTGGATCTTTTCAGAATTCTAGTTATTAGTATTTATCCATTCCACATTACTTTGTATATTTTTGTATTTATTTATCTTTGTACATAGGGTTCTTTAAAGATAGGACCTGTTTTCATTTTCACCTTTTAATAAAGCCTTTCTGAATTGAATTGGGTTTGGTCCTTTGGTGAAATAAAAGGGGAGAATTCTTAAAAAAAAAAAAAAAGTCCAATTTTTGAACCTGAAATGATTTAATCTCATTTTCTTTTTGGGATTTGAATCCAGTAAATCTAATTCCATCATAGTTTCTGTGATACATTGACCTGGGTTCCATCTTCCCAGAGGACACAAATAATCAAAAGAAAATAATATATTTATATAGATATATATAGTCATAGACACTAAGGCTTATTTTAAAGGTAGCTAGATATTTCAGGGAATAGAGCACTGAACCTGAGAATCAGGAAGACCTGAATTCAAATCTTGCCTCAGATCTTAACTAGCTATTGACACTAAGTCTAACCTCCCTCCTTAGTTTCATCTATAAGATGGGGATGATAATAGCGCCTCCCTTAATAGGTGGTTTAGAGCAAAGCTTATTAAACTGTGGGTTAAGACTGATGTGGGGATTATGAAAAATTTGGCAGCAGTAAAAGATATCAAATATTTTGACAAGATTTAATTCTTTGTGTAAAAATAAACATCCACCTTAATAGGTATGCAAATTTGCTTTTGTCTTTAATAAATAAATTTAATAAAATTTAATAAAGTTAATAAGCTTTAATAAAGTCACATGTATGCCAAAGAATTGTTTTAAGATAAATTTATGATTTATTATCAGCAAATGTTTGATTGCTATATTTATTTGATATAACTATGTACCAGAAGTCACTTAAAAATATCCTAGCTGAAAAGAGGTCATCAATGAAAAAAGTTTAAGAAGCTCTGGTTTACAGGATAAAATGTGATAATGGTTGTAAAATATTATGTAAATGTCCTAGATGCTGTTGTTCAGAGAACAACAGAGATTTTGTTTCTATATTCTGTAGATGTCTTTAAGTTTCCATAATTGGCTATTTAAAAAGCCAGATGGCTAAGTCAATACTAAAATCAGCTTACTAATCACTTGTTCTGTTTCCAGGAACATCAACCTAGTTATTAACTAAAAGAAAAACAACAACAACAAAACAGGAAGACCTAGTATCCATTGTCTTCACCCTTGCAAATCCATTCCTCTTCCAAATTTCCCTATTTCTGTTTAAGGAATTATGATTTTCCTAGTTGCCTAGGTTCATGAAAACACAATCATCCTTGACTTTTCCCCTCTTTCATATGCCTCATATTCAAGCAATTTCTAAGTTTCTTCAATTTTGCCTCTACTGCCTCTCTCAAAGTTGGATAGAGTGCTAGAGTTGGAGTAAAAAAAATCCGCATTCAAGTCCAACTTCTGACATTTACTAACTCTGAGCCTTTGGACAAGTAACTTCACTGCTCTTCACCTCAATTTCCTCATTTGTAAAATGAGGATAATAATAGCACCTACCTTTCAGGGTAATATGAAGATCAAATGAGACAATATTTATAAGGTGATTTGCAAAACTTAAAATGCTATAGAAATATTAATATTATCACCACTAGTATAACCTGAAGTCATACCTTCACTGTTTTTCACAGGAACTATTGAAAATAGATTCTTTTATTGATCTAACTCCTCTTTGCCTCTCCCCTCTCCAATCTGTTTTCCACCCAGTGGCCAAAAGAATCTTCCTAACATCCTTCCTTTAACCCCTTCAGTCTTCTATTCAAAAATCTTGATGTCTCCAGAAGAAAAATTGAATTCTTCAACCTGTCATTTAAATTCTATTCCATTCTAGCTCCAACCTTTCTTTCCAGAATTATTACATATTGGTCCCCTTCACACTTTCTGTCTTCCAACAAAACTTTTGTTATTTAATTACTTTCAGTTCTGCCCTCAGTTGGAGTTTTCTTGGCAAAGATACTGAAGTGGCAATTTCCTTCTCTAGCTCATTTTACAGATAAACTGAGGCAAACAAGGTTAAGTGACTTGCCCAGGGTCACACAGCTAGAGTCTAGTCTACTAGTTGTTTCCAGAACTCTATATCCCATCTTCCCCACTTGTACATTAGTACAGACTGAACCAGATAGAATATATTTCTTCTTCATTTTAACCCCTCACAATACTTAATATTTCAACTTAGATGTCACCCCTTTCCTGAAATCTTCCCTGATTCCACCCCACACCTTGAGGTTTTAGTAGGCTAACTTTCTCTCCTCTGCGCTCAAAATTGCCTGTTATTACTATGTTATATCAACCAGTAGAATATAAACTTCTTGAAAACTAGGACCGTTTCCTCTTTTTTTTTTATTTTGTTTTTTGTTTGGTTTTGTTTGTTTTTGTATTTTCAGTCTCCTCTGGTGTTATGTATTTAATAGGTGCTTAATAAATACTTGTCAAATTGAAAATAAATCAAAAAAATCTCTCATCCTACATATATTCCTCACTAATTCCCCAGAAACTCTGAGTGTCCTCTCCTCCGAGACTGATTCTTTTATAAAGACAAACTAGGTCATCTTTTTCTTCAATTATTATCTAGTCTTTAATTACTGAATAGACATTGCCTCAGTCAAACTGAGCCTGGAGAAAGATTGTAACTTAAAAAAAAACAAGGTCTCTCACTGCATCAGGGGCCATTCCCAGTCATCTTTACTTATGTTTTGCCACTGAACTACAGTGATTTGGGGGGAGAGAGTAAAGCTGATGACTTTGCACAGTTCTACCTCACTTAAATTCAGTTCACTTGACATCACTCTATTGATGTCATTGGTCCTCTTTGAGAAGGAAGGGTCCATAAAACAACTAGTCCCCCTTTCCTCTTAGGAGATACCCCTTACAATAATAAATAAAGTAGGTAGTCTGCTACTTACTTGGGCAAGAGGGTAAGTGGCTAATTGTAAAGGCAAATTCAATGGAGACATAGTGAAAAAAAAAAAAAAGAGATACTAAGAATCCTGTACCAACTATAATAATGGCTAAATAACTCAATTTGAGAAACCACCATCATCTCAATGGGGCAAGCTAAATATCGATAATAGGAATCAAAAAGGTAGTAATGATAGTACATGGATGAGGAATTTAAAATGTTAACAAAAATAATGAAAACATTACTCCTCTAATGAGTGGAAACTTCAGCCATGTCACAATAAATCCAAACATAGATATATCAGAGGAAAGAACAGTGGTGTTTTCCAATGAACTCTTCCCTATTAATTTAGCTTATTCTGTATGAGTTGTATCTAAGCAGCAGTCGAATTTGGTAGTGTGTGTGTGTGTGTGTGTGTGCGCGTGTATGTGTGTATGTCTCTCATCTTTCATTCAGGGAAATTCAAAGTGATTTGTTGCTTTTGTATCAAACAGTTCTCTGTGTGTTCTCTGACAACTGAAGGGTGGAAAGGAGCACAATGAAACTGGCAGAGGTCCTCTTCACCTTCATGGTTCATAAAAATAGATCTTTAAACCTTCTTATGCATTTATTCATTCTTCAAGCATGCATTGAGGGCTAGCAACATGCAAGGTATTGAAAAGAGAGGCACTTTAAGGGAATGTCAGTGTCAGCCTTGAAGGAGCTTGTAGTCTATTTGAGGAAATCCCATATGCCTATAAAAACCACTAGTTTTTGCCTTTGAGTGAAACGGAACAAAACAAAATCTCAAGTAACTACAACTAATAGTTTCAATGGTGGAAGACAGAAGTGAAGGTCAAATGGGGTTAGTCATCTCTAGCAAGCTTACACAATCAATCAATCTACAAGCATTCATTAAGCATCTACTCTGCTTGTCAAGCAGTGTACTACGAAGTACAAGATGACTGGGAATGGCCCCAATGCAGTGAGAGACCTTGGTTTTTTTTTAAAGTTATAGTCTTTCTCAGGGCTCAGTTTGACTGAGGCAATATCTTTAATGTAATTAATGTTATTTATATAAATTTATATATAAAATATATAAATAATGTACTTTTTAAGTTAATGTATATATAATGTAAATAATGTAATTTAATGTAATTAAAGACTAGGTAATAATTGAAGAAAAAGATGACCTACTTTGTCTTTATAAAAGAATCTGGGAAGAGAAGACACTCAGAGTTTCTGGAGAATTAGTGAGGAATGTATGTAGGATGAGAGATTTTATTGATTTATTTTCAATTTGACAAATATTTATTAAGCACCTATTGTTCTCAAAGAGCTTATTTTTCTATCAAGAGAGGTTATATGTGCATATATAGATATATACAGGTTAATTAAGGGATGGGGGAGGCACTAGTAGCTGGGTGATTAGAAAAAATCTTTTTAAAAAGCTAACACAAACTAAACTTTAAAGAAAACTGGTGATTAAATGGGAAAGAAGTAAGGCAGAAATGTATTCCATGCAAGAGCATGGAGATTAGAGATGAAGTATCCTGTGAGGAATAGCAAGAAGATCAGTTTGACTGTAGATGAAGGACAATTAATGGTAAGACAGGAATAAATTCCCTTTTCCAAGCAAAACACATGTCCCATCCAGAGCTAGCGTCTCCACTGAGAGATGGAACAGAATGATCACAAGTATGTCTTGATTTAAGAGAAAATCAGGTACTATATGAACAAAACTACAAAACAATTTTCACACAAATAAAGTCAGATCTAAACAATTGGAAAAATATTAAGTGCTCTTGGATAGGTCAAGCGAATATAATAAAGATGACAATACTACCTAAACTAATCTATTTATTTAATGCTATACCAATCAGACTCCCAAGAAACTATTTTAATGACCTAGAAAAAACAACAGAATTCATCTGGAAGAACAAAAGATCAAGAATATCAAGGGAACTAATGAAAAAAAAATCAAATGAAGGTGGCCTAGCTGTACCTGATCTAAAACTATGTTATAAAGCAGAAGTCATCAAAACCATTAGGTATTGGGTAAGAAATAGATTAGTTGATCAGTGGAATAGGTTAGGTTTACAGAATAAAATAGTCAATAACTATAGCAATCTAGTGTTTGACAAACCCAAAGACTCCAACTTTTGAGATAAGAATGCACTACTTGACAAAAACTACTGGGAAAATTGGAAATTAGTATGGCAGAAACTAGGCATTGACCCACACCTAACACTGTACACCAAGATAAGATCAAAATGGGTTCATGATCTAGGCATAAAGAATGAGATTATAAATAAATTAGAAGAACATAGGATAGTTTACTTCTCAGACCTGTGGAGGAGGAAGGAATTTGTGACCAAAGAAGAATCAGAGATAATTATTGATCACAAAATAGAAAATGTTGATTATATCAAGTTAAAAAGCTTTTGTACAAACAAAACTAATGTAGACAAGATTAGAAGGGAAGCAATAAACTGGGAAAACATCTTTATAGTTAAAGGTTCTGATAAAGGTTTCATTTCCAAAATATTTAGAGAATTGACTCAAATTTATAAGAAATCAAGCCATTCTCCAATTGATAAATGGTCAAAGGATATGAACAATTTTCAGATGATGAAATTGAAACTATTTCTACCCATATGAAAAGGTGCTCTAAATCATTATTGATCAGAGAAATGCAAAATAAGACAACTCTGAGATACCATTACATACCTGTCATATTGGCTAAGATGACAGGAAAAGTTAATGACGAATGTTGGAGGGGATGTGGGAAAATTGGGACACTGATACACTGTTGGTGGAGTTGTGAATGGATCCAGTCGTTCTAGGGAGCAATTTGGAACTATACTCAAAAAGTTATCAAACTGTGCATACCCTTTGATGCAGCAGTGTTTCTACTAGGCTTCTATCCCAAAGAGATATTAAAGAAGGGAAAGAGACCTTGTGCAAAATGTTTGTGATTGCCCTGTTTGTAGTGGCTAGAAACTGGAAATTGAATGGATGCCCATCAATTGGAGAATGGTTGGGTAAATTGTAGTATATGAATGTTATGGAATATTATTGTTCTATAAGCAATGACCAGCAGGAGGATTTCAGAGAGGCCTGGAGAGACTTACACGAACTGATGCTGAGTGAAATGAGCAGAACCAGGAGATCATTATACACTTCAACAACAATACTACATGAGGATCAATTCTGATGGAAGTGGTTCTCTTCAACAATGAGAAGATCCAAATCAGTTTCAATTGATCAGTAATGAGTAGAAGCAGCTACACCCAACGAAAGAACACTGGAAAATGAGTGTGGACCACAATATAGCATTTAAACTCTTTCTCTTATTGTTTGCTTGCATTTTTGTTTTTCTTCCCAGGTTATTTTTACCTTCTTTCTAAATCTGATTTTTCTTGTATATCAAGACAACTGTATAAATATGTATACATATATTGTATTTAACATATACTTTAATATATTTAACATGTATGGAACTACCTGCCATTTAGGGGAGGGGGTGGGGAAGGAGGGGAAAAGTTGGAACAGAAGTTTTTTCAAGGGTCAATATTGAAAAATTACCCATGCAAATGTTTTGTCAATAAAAAGCTATAATAATAATAAAAAAAAAGTATGCCAGAAAAAGAACTCTGGGAGATGACTAAAAACCATTACATTGAATTCCCAGTCCCTATATTTATGCACACCTGCATCTTTGATTTCCTTCACAAGCTAATTGTACAATAATTCAGAGTCTGATTCTTTTTGTACAGCAAAATAATGTTTTTGGTCATGTATACTTATTGTGTATCTAAGTTATATTTTAATATATTTAACATCTACTGGTCATCCTGCCATTTAGGGAGGGGTGGGGGTAAGAAGTGAAAATTGGAACAAGAGGTTTGGCAATTGTTAATGCTGTAAAGTTACCGATGTATATATCCTGTAAATTAAAGACTATTAAATAATAATTAAAAAAAAAAAAAAAAAAAAAGTATGCCTTGATTTGAGAGGGACAACTTCTCCTTGTCTTACAACCCTCCACATTTAGTAATTAATTTCCACTTTTAGACTTTAATTCCTTTGGAAGTCAAAGCAGGCTTTTACTCTTTCTGCTCAAAAAATAAAAAGAGAGAGACTACTTTTATGATTTTTCTAGGAATTATAGCCTTTATAGTTAGACGGGAATCATAGAAACCATGTAGTCCAATCTAATTAATTTCTAGAAGAGGAAAGAGAGGCTGAGGGAAATTAAATAACTTTTTCCAAAATCACACAGATAAGTTAAGGAGCAGAGCCAAAATTCAGTCCCAAGATCTCTGACTCCAAATTCAATGCTCTTTCCACTACACCACATTGCTTGAGAAATAAGTCAGTGAGACTAGATTTGGCAATTTTGGAAGCTGGAAAAACTCTAATTAATGCAATGGTCACCTATATGATTCTAAGGACAGTGATGAAACTTGTTACTCACCTCCTGACAAAGAGATGATGGTCTCAGAGTGCAGAATGAAATATATTTTTGGACACAGTTAATGTAAGAATATTTTTGCTTGCCTGGGCATATTTGTTACTAAGGATTGTTTTTCTTTTTCCAATGAAGATAAGGTTGGGAAGTAGAGAAAAATGGTTTTTGTTGATTAAAAAAATAAAATTTAATTTAAAGGGAATCTGGATTTGGAATATAACATAAAACAATAACTCACTGGCTAGTCAATTTTTCATTGTTCAACCAATTGTTTTAGTGTTGTATCAGAATATAGACCTCTTTATTTTCTTCCTACACCAAGTAACATGACCCTTCAAGAAACCACCTTCTGTGGGCAAAGTGGTTTATTCTTTATTTTTTCCTCCTTAAATATCTTCATGTTCATTCCAAGAACTATCAGTCCCATTTTGCAGACAAATAAGTTAGGATCAGAAAAAGGAATTGGCCTTGCCTCAGGTCACAGGAGACCAGGTATTATAGTTCTAGGCACATTATTTAGGGCATGGAAACCTTTCTTCTCTTGGTTGCTAGGTAGCTGTTACAAACCTCCTGCATTCCACCCCTGAGACATAATCTGTTTCAGTCTCAATTAAGAAAGGTTCCATCTCAAGCCAGTTTGATCTTTTCCTGTTATCCCTGGACTCAGAATTGTGGTTCCTGAGTTTAAATATGAGGCTCAGTGATTTCATGAGACAGTCTTTTCTAATTAAAAGCACACTGGATTTGGAATCAGAAACCGCTGGCCCAAATTTTAACTGTTGCTTATCTCTCTGGGCCTTGGTTTATTTGTGATCTCTAAGGTTCCTTCCAGCTCTCAAAGCACTGATGATCTTTTTAACACTATATTGATGCTTGTGTGCTTCATTAGCATACATTTCTGTATCCCCCTTGAAGTAGCAAAAGGTCTTTTATATAGCTTAGTGTTTGTTGATGGATAGATTACAAAACGATCAGCATATGTATATATATATATATATATATATATATCTCACAAATACATGGATTGATTAAAAACATGTAATGTATTTTAATACAAAATACAGTTCATGTGTATATATAGTATCTCACAGTTAAAAAAATATTCTTTTTTGCAAAAAACCTTGTGAGTGAGATAGTACAACTATCATTATTCCCATTGTGCAAATGAGAAAAATTGTGGCTAGACAAGTGAAGACACTTCAAGAGTCACACAATAAAGTAAGTATCCTGTCTAGGAGTTGAACACTAGTGAAATCGTCACTAAGAATAACTTATTATATATTATATAATATATATTACATTATATATATATATTTTATATTATAGTGCTCTACATTCCTCATCCAGAATACATCGCCTCCTTCCAAAAAAACTCTTGCAACTCTTCAGTCTCTAATTCTTTATTCTGAACCCACTGACTCTGTGAGATCTTCCTTAATGACAATATTCATTGAACCAATATTCATTCAATCTACACATATTTACTGGAAAGCTGTTAAGTCAATGCATTGCATTGGATAGTAGATACAGATCAATACCTTTATGGGGTTTAGCAGCTAGTAGAGGATAGTGGATAGAGTACTGGGTCTTGAGTCAAAAAGACTTTTCTTTCTGAGTGCAAATTTGACCTCAGACACTTATTAGCTTTGTGACTCTGGGTAATTCACTTAACCCTGTTTGCCTCAGTTTTCCCATCTGTAAAATAATCTGGAAGAGACAGCAAACCTCTAATATCTTTGCCAAGAAAACCCTGAATGGGGTTACCAAAAGCTATACATGACTGAAATGAGTGAATAACCAAAAAAAAAAAAAAAAAAGATTCAGTATCTGTGATTCAATCAGTGAAGGAAACCCTTCTTATTCATTTGGATCCAAATTTTATCCAAATACATAAACTTAAATAGTGGCTTGAGGCCCAAGAGAGGTTAACTGACTTTCCAGTGGTCTCACTGTTAATGAGTGCTTTACCTATGTCTTCTAGACTCAAGGTCCAGCCCTCTGCTATTATGCCTTTCCTAGAGGGAAAAAAATAACTCCATACAAATAACCTTAATATTAAATGCTATAAGGAAAAATAAGGTTTATATGCAAATTCTATAAATAAATCACTTTGCTAGAGGTCATCTTAGCCCTTTCTTTCCTAGGATAGTTGCCCAGAAGAGCTTTAGAAAATAGCAGGTTTGACTGGCTGAGTGAGGTGCTTTTTGCCCCACATGAAGGAAAAAGTAAAAAGCAATTTCCAACATTTCCAAGTATTTCCTGCACATTTTTCACCCTTTCTTATGTCTTTCTTTCAGGTCTTATGAGTTCCTTCATATTATAATCACTGTCCTGAAACAGCCTTTCAGCAATCACCAAACTCCCACACAAGTTTTGCTGGATGAGTCACAGTCTTGGTCCATTATACACAGAACTCACAAAGGTTATAAAAGTAAGCTAATTATATAGTAATATATATTTATCAAAATATATTAAAAAAACCCAAATTCACTGGCCCTGTATTCAGAAGCATTGATCTAATCCAAGCCATTCATTTTACAGATGAGAAAGCTGAGGCCTGAAGAACTGAATTCAATATTACTGAAGATCATCAAGAAACAGAGCTGGCCTCAGATCCAAGTCCTGCACTCCAAATCCCATCACCCTTTCCGCCACTCGTCCCTAACATTCATTTGGCCAGCCTTAAAACCCTCTACAGGCATACCTTGCAGATATTGCCAGTTTGATTTTTCACCACTGCAAGAAAACTACTATCACAATAAAATGTGTCACATAAGTTTTTCAGTTTCCCATTGCGTATAAAAGTTATGTTTATACTATACTATAGTCTTTTGTGTGCAATAGTATCACGTCCAAAAAAAAAATCATACCTTAATTAAAAAACACTTTATTGCTAAAAAAAAAAAAAATGCTAACCATTATCTTAACTTTCAATGATTCTTAAACTTTTTGTGGTGGAGAGTCTTGCCTTGATAGCTTCTGACAGATCAGGGTGATGGTTGCTGAAGGTTGGGGTGACTATGGCAAATTAGACAATTTTTTTTGCCTTAATGATTGACTATTCCTTTCATTTGAATACTTAAGAGGCCATTGTAGAGTTATTAATTGGCCTAATTTCAATATTGTTGTGTTCTAGGGTAATAGGGAGATCTAAGGAAAGAAGAGATGGAATCAGTCAAATTTGACATATTGAAAGAATTGCCAAAATATGACCCAGAGACTCAAGGTGAGTACATGCTATTGGAAAAATAGCGCCAATAGACTTGCTAGACTCAGGGTTGCCACATAACATCAGTTTGTTAAAAAAAAAAAAAATAGCACAATATATACAATGTACAATAAAGGTATGTCTTAAACTGTCTATCATTGAGCATGAGCATATTTCCCCCCCTATTTAAGGGTAGGGACTGTGTCAATTATGTTCCCTTATCATTCATAGCCTAGCACAGGACCTGGTATATAGCTTATACTTAATAAGTAATGATTTTTACTCATCATCCCATGCATAGGGTATTATTCCCTGATTCCAATCCCCAGCCCTATGCTGTTCCTCCAAACTATTATTAAAGAGACCATCCATTTTATATATATATATATATATATATATATATATATATATACATTTATATTATATGTATATACACATATATATTAAGATACACACACATTTATATCTTCTGGCTTAGGGAGAGGAAGGCTCTGGCCATAGACTGGTGGTTTAATATTATGAGCAACTGAGTAGAGTTGGAGATAGGTATATGATATCCCATAGTTTGTCTTTCTCTTCAGAAAAATTATGTATTACAAATATGTCTCTCTTCTAAATTAGCATGTTAAAAGAACCCAATCACTACAATCACCATTTAATACATGTACATATTTAGTTTAATTCATTTTCCCTCCAACCCAGATCCTTTAGGAATTGGGGGAGTAGCTTCCTTATTAAACTAAAGGTATAAGGGACAAAAACTTTCCATTATAAATGAATGAATAAATGAATAAGGCATTTAAGCTCTAATTATATGCAAAACATTTAACTAGCCATTAGTTAACTAATGCTAAACTAATTAACTAGTTAACTAATTAGTTAACTAATGCTTAAACTCTCTAAGGAGTTTGCCTTCTAATGGAGGAAACAACATATAGGGATGATTTCAGCTGTAAGTTGAATGGAAAAGTCTCATGGTCCTTAGTGTGCAAGGGCAAAACAGAAATGAATGCTTCTTCTTTAGTGTCATTATCTAATGTCACTATTCCCAGAACTCTTGAATTCAAGGTCCTGGGCTGATCCCTTAAGGGGGATGTCCTCATAGCAAGAACACAAAAGGGAAGGCAATGGAATTCCATCACAATGCACCCCCTTTTTACTCTTGCTCCTACCCAAGTCCTGCACTTTCTTCTTCTCTTTCTCTCTGTTCCTCTCCTGAATCCTCTTCCTCTTAAAATTTATCTAGACCTGCCAGGCTATTGGTTTGTCAAACCAGTGTCCCTTCTGGCTGAAGGGATTAATGGATCCCTTTTCCTATATTAATCTGATATGCTTCTCCCCTAATTTATCTATGTTTTCCTTAAGTGCCTTTGACCAAAGTTATGGTAATTGCTTCCTGCTTATGATCTTTGTTTCTTACAGAGCATTTAGAGGCAGCTAGGTGGCATAGGTGATAGAATGTTTGGCCTGGAGTCAGAAAATCCTGAGTTCAAATTCTGTTCCAGAGACTTACAAGCTGTGTAACCTGGGCAAATCACTTAATGTCTTCTGGCCTCAGTTTCCTCATTTGTAAAATAGAGGTAATAATGGCATCTTCCTTTTGGGATTATTGTGAGGGCCAATAATATAATAATTGTCACTTAGCACAATGCTAGCACATAGTAAGCACTATATAAATGTTATCTAGTAGTGTAGTAGTAGTAGTAGTAATAGTAGTAGTGGGGGTGGTGGTAGTGGTGGTAATAGGAGTAGGAGTAGGAATAGAAGTAGTTTGCCTTGGACCTAGTAGGGGTTTAATAAATATTTCTTGAATGAATAGGAGGATAATTACTATGGAACTTCAATTACCTTCAATCCAATGGCTTTTTTCAGTCCTCATCCTTATTGACTTCTCTGTTGATATCAACACTGATTGATCATTCCTTCCTGCTCTGACATGGTTTTTCTCCCAGTTGTTTGACCCTTCTAAGTTTCCTTTGCAGTATCATCATCCAAATCTCTCCCCTGCTCCCATTATGATGTCTATACCCCCAGCTTTC
This sequence comes from Sarcophilus harrisii, assembly GCF_902635505.1. NCBI lineage: Eukaryota > Metazoa > Chordata > Mammalia > Dasyuromorphia > Dasyuridae > Sarcophilus > Sarcophilus harrisii. Next base: position 483,068,193 of record NC_045427.1, on the reverse strand, counting down.
TTCTCTGTCTTTACTCTTGGTGATCTTATCAGCTTCCATGGGTCCAATTTCATTTCTATACAGATGACTTAGAAATCTACACATCTAGTCTTCATCTCTCTCCTGAGCTGTGGTTCTTAATCTCCAAGTAACCATCATCAACTAGGTGGCCCAGTGGATAGACTAGCCTGGAGTCAGGAAAACTTGGGTGCAAATCTAACCTCAGACACTTGCTAGCTGTGTGATCCTGGGCAAGTCCCTTAACCTTGTTTGCCTTAGTTTCCCATTTGTAAAATGATCTGGAGAAGGAAATGGCAAACTATTCTAATATCCTTGCCAAGAAAATGCCAAGTGGGGTCACAAAGAGTTGGATACAATTTTTTTAAATGACTAAAAGAAAATATCTTCTAGATATCTTCCCTTCTGTGATTGTAAAAAGATCTGAAGGTCTCACCTCATGTAGATTAGATTAATTTTTCCTTAAAAGATATTGAAATTTTCCAGGCGCTTTCCAGGCGCTTTAATTGGCTCAGAAGGCTTAACTTCCTAGTGGCCTGAGTACTGAAAGGACACAAGGGGCTACCTCATTCAGGTTTCTCAACACAAAGTAGCAGCAGGAGGGACAGCCAAGGGAATAATGCTCTTTTAACTAAGTTGGTCAGCCAATAAGCGTTTATTAAGCACCAACTATGTATCAGGCACTGTGCTAGGTGCTAAGTAGCCAAGTGCTACTGTTCAGAGTTTCAGCCATGTCCAATACTTTATGATGTCACAGACCATAACTTTCTATGAGGTTTTCTTGGCAAAGATAATAGAGTGGTTTGCCATTTCCTTCTCCAGTGGATCTAAGGGATCCTTTTGTCAAGTAAACAGAGGTTATATGCCTTGCCTGGGGTCACTCAGCAAGGAAGTGTTTGAGACTGTATTTGTACTCAGATCTTTCTGATTCCAAGCCTATCCACTGATCTCCCAGCTGTCTTGCTAGGAGTAGTAAGAAAGGCAAAAGACAATTCTTGCTTTCAAGGAGCTCAAGGTTGGGTCATTAATAAATACACTTTTCTTTCTCTAAATATTCCCCACATCCTTTAGTTGTTATGATTTGTCCTTTGTGCTCCAAGAGGACCAAAATGACATGTTGAAGTCAAGGTACAATTTGTCTAGCTATGGCCAATGATCCAGTCTGGGCTCAGGATGTTCTCCCCCAGGTTGGATACAAATAGTCTGTACGACATTTGGGAGGAAGATGTGTGCACATCTTATGTTCCTTTAGAGCCACCCACAATTGTGCTTTATTCATAGAGCATGCAGCCATGCCATGTTGGATGATTCTATGCCAGCATCTCCTATATCTTCTAATCAATAACAGACTTTTTCAGAGAGATCTTGAGAATGTCCTTGTATTATACTAGATGATGACTAGTCCTGATGGATCAGGCCATCCTCAGCAACAAGATCAACCAAATCATTTCTAATGGAGCAGTAATGAACTGAACTAACTATACCCAGAAAAAGAACTCTGGGAGATGACTAAAAACCATTACATTGAATTCCCAGTCCCTATATTTATGCACACCTGCATCTTTGATTTCCTTCACAAGCTAATTGTACAATAATTCAGAGTCTGATTCTTTTTGTACAGCAAAATAATGTTTTGGTCATGTATACTTATTGTGTATCTAAGTTATATTTTAATATATTTAACATCTACTGGTCATCCTGCCATTTAGGGGAGGGGGTGGGGGGGTGTAAGAGGTGAAAAATTGGAACAAGAGGTTTGGCAATTGTTAATGCTGTAAAGTTACCCATGTATATATCCTGTAAATTAAAGGCTATTAAATTAAAAAAAAAAAAAAAAAAAAGAGAATGTCCTTGTATTGCTTCTTCTGACCACAATGTAAGCTACTGCCTTGTGTGAGTTTTCTGTATAACAGACTTTTAGGCAAATGTACATTTGGCATTGGAACACATGGTCAGCCCATTAGGGTTATACTCTTTGCAGTAGAGCTTGAATGCTTGGCAGTTCAGTTCTAGAAAGGACTTCAGTGTCCAGTATCTTACCTTTCCAGGTGATTTTCAGAATCTTCCCAAGACCGTTAAAGAGGAACTGGTTCAATTTTCTGCTATGGAGCTGGTATTCTCTCCAGGTTTTATGGGCATAAAGTAAGGTCAGCATAATGACTCTAAAGGTCTTTTATTTCAATTTCAGACTTGAAATATTATTGTTCTGTAAGAAATGACCAGCAGGATGATTTCAGAAAGGCCTGGAGAGACTTATATGAACTGATGCTGAGTGAAATGAGCAGAACCAGGAGATCATTATATATTTCAACAACAATACTATATGATGATCAATTCTGATGGACATGGCCATCTTCAGCAATGAGATGAATCAAATCAGTTCCAATGGAGCAGTAATGAACTGAACCAGCTACGCTCAGCGAAAGAACTCTAGGAAATGACTATGAACCATTACATAGAATTCCCAATCCCTCTATTTTCTTTGCCTGCATTTTTTATTTCCTTCACAGGCTAATTGTACAACATTTCAGAGTCCAATTCTTTTTGTACAGCAAAATAACTGTTAGGACATGTATACATATATTGTATTTAATTTATACTTTAACATATTTAACATGTATTGGTCAACCTGCCATCAGGGGGAGGGGATGGGAGAAGGAGGGGAAAAATTGGAACAAAAGGTTTGGCAATTGTCAATGCTGTACAATTACCCATGCATAACAACTTGTAAATAAAAAGCTATAATAAAAAAAATTTCAGACCTCAGCCAATTCCAAACTATCATTACCTGGATGTCCCATGGGCGTATCAAATTCAAAACATCACTCATCTTTCCTCCCAAACCTACCTGTCCTCTTAATTTCTATGATCTTGTTGAGGGCACCACATTCTTTTCAGTCACCCAGATACAACTTAAGAGCTATCCTTGGCTCTTTCCATTTTCTCCTGCCCCATCTCTAATCAATTGCAAGGGCCTCTGAATGGTCAAAATGGAGGCCACATCTATATGTACAAAAATATTTGTAGTAGCTCTTTTCTGGAGACAGGGAATTGGAGATTAAGGGGATCCCATCAGTTGGGGAATGGCTGAATAAATTGTGGTATGTGATTTGATGAAATACTATTGTATAAGAAGTGATGAATAGGTTAATTTCTTTTTTTTTAAAATAGCCTTTTATTTACAGGTTATATGCATGGGTAACTTTACAGCATTAACAATTGCCAAACTTCTTGTTCCAATTTTTCACCTCTTACCCCCCACCCCCTCCCCCAGATGGCAGGATGACCAGTAGATGTTAAATATATTAAAATATAAATTAGATACACAATAAGTATACATGACCAAACCGTTATTTTGCTGTACAAAAAGAATCGGACTCTGAAATATTGTACAATTAGCCTGTGAAGGAAATCAAAAATGCAGGTGGGCAAAAATATAGTGATTGGGAATTCAATGTAATGGGTTTTAGTCATCTCCCAGAGTTCTTTCTCTGGGCGTAGTTGGTTCAGTTCATTACTGCTCCATTGGAAATGATTTGGTTGATCTCATTGCTGAGGATGGCCAGGTCCATCAGAACTGGTCATCATATAGTATTGTTGTTGAAATATATAATGATCTCCTGGTCCTGCTCATTTCACTCAGCATCAGTTCGTGTAAGTCTCTCCAGGCCTTTCTGAAATCATCCTGTTGGTCATTTCTTACAGAACAATAATATTCCATAATTGAATAGGTTAATTTCAGAAAAGCCTGGAAAAACGATACAGACTGACTCTGAGTGAAGTGAGCAGAACCAAGAGAACATTGTACACAGTAACAACAAGAATATGAGATGATCAACTGTGATGGACTTAGCTTTTCTTAACAATATGGTGATTCAAGACAGTTCCAATAGACTTGGGATAGAAAATACCATCTGCATCCAGAGAGAACTATAAAGAATGAATCAAAACATGGTATTTCATCTTTTTGTTTCTTTCTTCCTTGTGATTTTTCCCCTTTTGGTCTTGATTTTTTGCATAACATGACAAATATGGAAATATACTTTTAAAATTACACATATTTAACCCGTATCAGATTGCTTGTTGTCTTAGAGAAGGGGGAGGTAAGGAAAAGAGAGAGAAAAATTCAGAACATAAATTCTAATAAAAATGAATGTTAAAAACTATCTTTACATGTATTTGGAAAAACAATACTATTGAAAAATAATAAAAAGATTATTTTGATTTTCTGGAGTTTCTTTGGTGATGTTCTTCAAGAAAATCTGGAAGATACTTTTAAAATTCATGAGTTTAACCATAATTGACTATTGTACTAAAGTAAGGATGATCAGAAAAGGAAAATTCAGAACATCTAATTCTCAAGAATAGAATGTCCACACCTTTATCACTGGTTATTTGGAAAAACTTATATCCCAAAGATTATAAAGAAGGAGAGGGACCTGTATGTGAAGAATTTTGTGGCAGCCCTTTGATAGTTAGCTAGAAATTGAAACTAGTGGATCCCAATCAAGTTGAGCAATGCTGAATTAATATTGTGTATAGAATATTATGGAATCACTTTATCCACTGGTTCTACTGAGATATGACCCAAAGGATGATTTCAAGAAGAAGGCCTGAGAAAGACTTATCATGGAACCTTTGATGCTGAAAGTGGAAATGAGCTAGGACCAGAGATCAGTTGATAATACTTCAACAAAATGACTATATGATGACCAGTTCTGATGGACTGCCATCCTTCAGCAATGAGAATCAACAAGATCATTTCAAAGCTGGAACAGTAATTACATGAACCAGCTGATGTCAGAGAAAGAACTCTAGGAGATGGCTTAAATAACACATTACTATTGAACATTCCTAATGCCCTATATTTATGCCACAACTGATATTCAATTTCCTTTCACAGGACTAATTAATACAACTATTTCAGGAAGAATCTGATTGTACAAAAACATAACAGTTTGAATTCCAATACTACTTATTTGTGCTACTCTAATTTATATGTTAATATATCTTAACATCTAACTGTCATCTGCATCTAGGGAGGATGGGTAACAAGAAGGTAAAAATTTGGAACTTATTGATGTTAATTGCAGTTTTAATATTGTAAATTACCGCATCGCCATATAGGACCTGGTGAGAAGTAAAATGAAAAGGCTTGATTAACTAAAAAATAACTAGAAAAAGAATACAATGATCCAAGATTACTTTGAACCACTAAAAAAAAGTGTTATCCATATGCAGATGTTGTGTTTGAATACAGATTGAAGCATATTTTTTAACTTTATTTTTCTTGAAAGCATTTTTTTTTGGGGGGGGAGAAATTTATGTTTTCTTTCACAATGTAACTATTATGGAAATGTTTTTCATTACTTCACATATGCCTTCTCAGTTGGGGGAGGGGAAGAAAGAAGGGAGAGAATATAGAACTCAAAGCTTTTTTAAAAAAAATTTTTTTTGTCTTTTTTTTAAATTTTTTTTTTTAATTTAATAGCCTTTTATTTACAGGATATATGCATGGGTAACTTTACAGCATTAACAATTGCCAAACCTCTTGTTCCAATTTTTCACCTCTTACCCCCCCACCCCCTCCCCTAGATGGCAGGATGACCAGTAGATGTTAAATATATTAAAGTATAAATTAGATACACAATAAGTATACATGACCAAAACGTTATTTTGCTGTACAAAAAGAATCAGACTCTGAAATATTGTACAATTAGCTTGTGAAGGAAATCAAAAATGCAGGTGTGCATAAATATAGGGATTGGGAATTCAATGTAATGGTTTTTAGTCATCTCCCAGAGTTCTTTTTCTGGGCATAGCTGGTTCAGTTCATTACTGCTCCATTGGAAATGATTTGGTTGATCTCGTTGCTGAGGATGGCCTGGTCCATCAGAACTGGTCATCATATAGTATTGTTGTTGAAGTATATAATGATCTCCTGGTCCTGCTCATTTCACTCAGCATCAGTTCGTGTAAGTCTCTCCAGGCCTTTCTGAAATCATCCTGTTGGTCATTTCTTACAGAACAATAATATTCCATAATATTCATATACCACAATTTATTCAGCCATTCTCCAACTGATGGACATCCATTCAGTTTCCAGTTTCTAGCCACTACAAAAAGGGCTGCCACAAACATTCGTGCACATACAGGTCCCTTTCCCTTCTTTATAATCTCTTTGGGATATAATCCCAGTAGTAACACTGCTGGATCAAAGGGTATGCACAGTTTGATAACTTTTTGAGCATAGTTCCAAACTACTCTCCAAAATGGTTGGATTTGTTCACAACTCCACCAACAATGCATCAATGTCCCAGTTTTCCCGCATCCCCTCCAACAATCTTTTTTAAAAAAAAATTAATGGTATTTTATTTTTCCCAGTATATGCAAACATAATGTTCAACATTCACCTTCACAAAACCTTGTGTTCAGATTTTTCTCCCTTCCCAAGACAGCAAGCAATCTGATGTAGGTTAAATGTGTGCAGTTCTTTTAAATCTATTTCTATCGTCACCATGCTGAGAAAAAAAAAATCTGATCAAAAGGGGAAAAAAACAAGGAAAAAAAACAAGCAAATAAGCAACAACAACAACAAAGGTGAGAATACTTTGATCCACATTCAGTCTTCATAGTTTTCTCTCTGGATGTGGATGGTACTTTCCATCTTGAGTCTGTAGGAATTACCTTGAATCACCTCATTGTTGAAAAGAGTCAAATTTATCACAGTTGATCATCATATAATATTGTTATTGTGTTCAGTGTTCTTTTGGTTCTGCTCACTTCACTTAGCATCAGTTCATGTAAGTCTTTCCAGACTTTTTTGAAATCAACCTGCTCATCATTTCTTATAGAACTTAATTTCCATTACATTCAAATACTTCAAATTATTTAGCCAATTCCCAACTGAGGGGTATCCACTCAACATGCAGTTCCTTGCCACTATAAAAAGAGCTGCTACAAATATTTTTGTACATGTGGGCCCTTTCCTTTCTTTTATGAACTCTTTGGGATACAGAGCTAATAGAGATACAGCTGATCAAAGGATGTTCAGAGTTTTATAGCCCTTTGGGCCTTGGAACTCAAAGTTTTAAAAACAAATGTAAAAAATATAAATCTGGGAAAAATAAAATATTAAATCAAAATAGAGGTCACAGATTACACATAAGAATAGTAATAATAGCAATATATATTATATTATATATATATGCTATTATTATTCCCATTTTACATTTGAGGAAACTGAGATAGACACAGGTTAAGTGATTTGCTCAGAATTATCCTGCCCATAAATGTCTGAGGCCAGATGTGAATTCAAATTTTCCTGATTTTGCATCCAGACTAAGGATCACATATTTTATTCATGCTCATAGTAATACTAATAAATTAGCATTTATATAGTGCTTTAAGGTTTGCAAAGCATTTTATATAGTTAACTCGTTTCAAACCTTTAGGACCTAATTTGAAGCCTGTTGACTCTTATTTTAGACCCATTTCTAACAAGTGAGATTAACTAGTTTCCCACCGGAAAGAAATTGGGCTCAGGGAATTAAAATGGGAATATGCAGAAGTAAGAAGTTAGAATCTATGTTGGAGGCTATTATAAAGTCCAAGTAAGAGGTGATGAGGACCTGAACTTGGGTAGTGGCAATGTAAAAAAAGAAAAAGGATATGAGAGATATTGTGAGAGTAGAACCAACAAGATTTTAAAGAGCCATGACATAAATAATAACTAAGAAGTATAGTACATAAAGTGCTGGATCTTGAAGTCAGAATGACCTGAGTTCAAACCCTGTCTTCTATGAGCTATGTGGATCTTTGGAATTTAACTTCTGTTTGCATCAGTTTCCACATCTATAAAATAGAGATAATAATAATCTCACTTTACAGGATTATTGAGAGGAAAATGAAATAATATAAAGTGGTTTGCAAACCTTAAAATATTATATAAACATTGCTGCTTATAATGATAAGCTTGAGATATCAAGAAAAAATGATACATTTTCAATGTTTTCTATTTGAGAATTCAGGAAAAGTCTTAAAACATTTAGAAAGATTTTCATATGAACTGGCTAAATTTTTTCAAGGTTTTAAATTTTTAAAAAAATACAGGATTCAGTTATTAGGAAGATTCACTTATCCAAAATTCCCCCTTGCTAACAATGGCAGAGAGCAAGGTTTTATCATATAGATGACTGTTTCAAACTCTCTGTTCTCACATACTAGGGAACAATTGTTCCTAAAAATGTATCATATGTTACTATGTATTATCATTATCTGTGTTATATCTTGTTTCCCTACTAAATTATGGACACTATGAGGGCAGGGACACGTCCCACCTCCTAGGACTAGTATAGGACTCTATACAAGAAGTACTTTATAAATTGTTTATTGAATTGTTTTATCACAGCTCAATTCTGCCTCAGTCTTTCCTAGAAATCTCCAGCTCTCCAGTTGTCCCTATCCACTCTCAGCCTTAGAATTTAGTCTCACAGCTCACATTTCCTGGGGAAGCCCAGTACTAGGTCAGCCATCCAAAGGATTCCCAGGGCCTCAGCTCACTCTTGGAACAGGGGCAGCCTGTGTTTCCTTGGGAAAGGCTAGAGTAGAGTGTGGCTCTTAAATCCCCACTGCAGGCACGCAGGACAGAGGTGACATGATTAGAAAGGGATGTCAAACATCCTCTGAGACTTAGAACTAGCCAGGTTCTTGGGGGAGCTGTCCAGCCTACTCATATCAGAAATGGGTTAAAGAAAGAATGGTACACATACATTTATAAGGGGATAAAGTCTTTTATATCTATAAAGATATAAGATATATATATATATATATATATATATATATATATATATATATATCATTTGGGCAATAGCTAAACAGGTTGCAATATGTGAAGGTAATGGAAAACTATTGTCCCATCAGAAATTATGAACATGGTAAAAATTAATGCAAATTAAATAGAAACAGGAAAACAACATAGAGTGGTGATGCTAAATTAAAATAGATACAGGGGCCACTAATTATACTTAAGGATTTCTTTGAACTACATATTGAATTAGTATTTTTTCAGTTTTAAAAAATTTGTTAGATATTTTCCAATTATATTTTAATCTGGTTTGACAGCACTCACCCACACATATGAGTCCACAAGAGGGCAGAGTGCTTGACACCTCTGATGTAAACTGTGACTACAATAACATAAATAACAACAACAAAGAAAATGCAATCATAATTATAATGAAATTATAATGATCAAGTTTGGCCTGAAAGAAAAGATAAGGGAAAGTACCTCCTTCCTAGATGGTAAAGTGAATAGAGGTCTTGGCCTGGAGTCAGGAAAACTTGAATTCAAATCAGCCTTAGGCACTTACTAAACTGTAACCCTGGACAAGTCACTTAATGCTTTACCTCAGTTTCTTCATTTATAAAATGAACTGAAGAAGGAAATGACAAACCATTCCAGTATCTTTGCCAAGAAAACCCTGAATGAGGTCATGAAGAAAAGTCAAGACTGAACAATGTCTCCCTCCAGTCTAAGAAGGGGAAGAAAGAGAAGTCTGAGTGTGGAACAGTGAATGTGCTATCAGTGTTGGTTAATAGTTTTGCTTAATTTTTTCTTTATTATGAAGGATAGTTCTCTGAAGAAGGAAAATACATTGAAATCTGTAGATGACAGATATAAAAAAAGATAGAAATAAAAACTTAAAAAGTAATGGACACACATCCTGCCATCTGGGGGAGGGGGTGGGGGGTAAGAGGTGAAAAATTGGAACAAGAGGTTTGGCAATTGTTAATGCTGTAAAGTTACCATACATATAACCTGTAAATAAAAGGCTATTAAATTAAAAAAAAGTAATGGACACAAAGGAGGCAGTAGTGCCAAGAGCAGTAGATTTGAAGCCTTCTTACTTGAGTTCAAGCTATTATTAGCTATATGGCTAGGATACTTAAGCTCTCTTTGCCTCAGTAGTTTCATCTGTAAAATTAGGAAGTTGATTGTATTAGATTATCTATGAGTTCCTTTCTAGCTTTTCACTCTATGGTCTTATAAATATAAAAACATAGCTGGAGATCATTCCAATTTGCTAATTTCACCCATATCAGTAGTTGGCTGAATCTCAGTTGCTATCTGAGTAGCTATTTGATGGTTTTCATTGGTTACCAAATAGCCTGATGCTGGGTGATAGACAGCTCAGCTAATACACGATAGGGGATTTAAAAGCAGGAGGAAATTAGGCTTGCCATCTTTCTTTCTCATTCTTTTTCTGCTCCAAAATAAAAGGAAAATCCCTGTCAGTAATCTGGGGGATTCAATAACACTAGAGGATATTGGATTTACTATTTCCTCCCTCCCACTTATTAATACAATAAAACCCAAAGTCCCTGACAGAAGCCTAAGAAATTTAGTCATATACTCTTTGACAAATGTAGAATGATATTGTTATAAGTATCTAGGAAACATAAAACTCTTCAAAACAATTAAAACCTGAATTGAGACTGTTTAGACAAGATTTTCAGGCAGCTTGAATAATAAAAATATCAGATTTAGAAAAAAATTTTTAAGCTAACTATTTCAACCACCTAATTTTAATGTATGTGGACACTGAAAATTAGAAGGAACTGATTTATCCAAGGTGTATGATTATTTGTGGCAAAGTCAGGACCAAAATTCCATGCTTCCTAACTTCTATTCTAAGGTAGCTAGGTGGCTCAGTGGATAGAGTACAGGGGCTAGAGTGAGGAAAACTTGAATTCAAATCAGACATTAGAAACTTATTAGTTACTTAACCCTGTTTGCTTTCATTTCCTCATCTGTTAAATGAGCTGGAGAAGGAAATGGCAAATCTCTCCAATATCTTTGCCAAGAAAACCCCAAATGCTGTTATGAAGAATTGGACATGACTGAAATAACTGAACAAGATTCCCAGTCTAATTCCTTTTCAACTATATAATCCTGTTTCTTTTATTTCTTCCCAGTCACCTCAACCTCTAGCAATTCCTCCAAAATATGCTCATTTTTAAGCCTTAATACACTGTTGTAGTAGGGAGTATAGCACACTTAGTCCTATTCTTAGAGATAAAAGGCCTGAATTTGAGACCCAACTTTGACATTTAATAACTAACTTGTGTAACTCTGAGCAAGTGACCCTCAACTTGTCCATTTGTAAAATGAGGATAATAATACTTGCACTCTTTTCAATGAGGGATTCCAGCTCCCATTTCTCCCACTTTGCTCATGCTTAGAACGCACTTCTTCAATGGAACCTCTTTGAATCCCTAGCATCATTCAGGGCTCAGTTCATGTCACCTTCTTCTTGCAGGGAGTATTTCCTGATCTTTCAATTGTTATTATTTTCTCCTTCCTCAAATTATCTCACTTACACGATGTTCCAAAAGACTTGGTGCAGTTTTAAATATGCTCTAAGTGCAAGAAGGAGGTGTCACATGAATTGATATTTGAATGATGGTAGAATTCTGAGAGATGGAAATGAGGTGAAGCACAAGGAACAGCTTATGCAAAGGAATGGAGGTGGGAGATGGAAATACACATCCATATCTCTACACATAGAGATATATGTATATATGTATGTATGCATCTAAACATATATATACAGATTCTCATCTGTTCATATATTGTATCATTTCTTTAGTAAGTACTCTAGTAAGTAGTTCTTTAGTAAGTAAGTACTTTATTAAGTAATACTTCTGTAAGTAAATAGACTTATCTGTAATCTAGCCAATAAAAAGTGAGCTTCCTTAGGGCAGGAATTTTCAAATTGTTTTTGTAGGATCAGTAACTACTCAGGGCCTAAAATCATAGTAGAAGCTTGATAAATACCTATTGGAATGATTGTTGTGAAGAAAACATGTTGTAATCCTGAAGGCACTATAGAAATGGGAGGTATTATTATCTCTCCTTCTGAATTCACTTAACATTCATTATTCATTTGATATATAGATACTATCTTCAACTAAATTTTTAAAAAATTGCTAAGAGCATTTGCTGTGTACAAAATATTAGCATAGGTATTAAGGAGATACAAAGTTTAAAATTCAAATTTCATACTTCTCTATTGTAAATTTCTTGAGGATAGGAACTATATCATCTTTTTCCTCCGGTGCCTTTCCATTTCATTTCCAAAACAATTATTAAGCACATACTGTGGTAGTTTCCTCAGGATCATCAATCCTTCACTACCTATCACATGGAGTATAGTCATCTTGCACATAATAGGCACAGATACACATTTTGGATCATTACCAAATAATTGCACTCCCCAAAAAATCTTTTTCCACTAGAGGGCACTGCGGGCCAGAAACCACAGGGCCACAGCAGTATTTGGTTGAAGGAAAAGGTAATTGCTTCAACTGGAGCTACCCAGAGGAGAATGCTTTCACCCTAAGCACGTCCCTAAGTGCTAGGATGATTGGTAGGAGGTTGATAATGAGAATCCTGGCAAATGGAGCTTCTAGTGCACTTTTTATTACTCCCCAGGTACAACCAACCATCAGGCCCTGTCTCAGTGAATCCCTGACTCAAAAGGGGCACAACCAGCCGCAATGGTCAGGTCTTGGGCTAGCTGGCTCTAGATCACGAGGATTCCAGATTTCAGGCTGATTTGGGCAGAGGTATCCCTAAGATATGACGAATCTGGCTCCTCTCACCCTCCTGAGGTTGCTATAGGAACCTCAGAATGGAGCCTCTGTCTTTGGGGGAAGGGGAGGGCTAAAAAGACCTGAGGCTCCCAGCCCATAATCCTAACTCCCTCTACTTCCAGCAGGGATCTACACACCCGGAGCTCTCCCTGATACACATAGCATCACCAAGGCAACCAAAGCCTGGGGCTGGCTGCCTGGCAACAGTAACCCTACCCCCTTTCCACACACACCTTCTTGTTTTCCTTTTCTGACAGCTCTTCCTCTTCAGTCTCCTCCAAGGCTCCTTTAAGTGGTTATTTTAACTTGATGTCACTTAAGTACAAGTGATAGCCTTGGGGTATGAGGCAAAATGATTTCTCCTCCCCCTTCTTCCTCAAATTTCTCAACCATAGGCCTGAAATCAAGGAATCATGGATAGAATTACGGAATCTCAGAATGAGAAGGCCTTCGGTTCAACCCAATCTGAACAAGAATCTCCCTAACAGCCTCCTTAACGAACGGTCATCCCACCTCCTCAAGTGAGGGAAGTCACTAGTTCCAAGGCAACCTCTTCTACTTTGGGGCAGCTCTCACTGCTGGAGAGATTTTCCTCCTCTAAATCTCTAAACCTCCTAATTCCTTCTAATCAATGCCCCTAGTTTGGCCTCTGTGGCTGAACCGTGTGTTCCTTTTTTCACATGACATCTCTTCAGACAGATGAAGATTCCATCTTCTGTTCAGTGTCTTCACCTGGTTAAACATCCTGAGTCATTCCTGGGGAGGTGAGGGTAAGGAGAACATTGCAAACACACACACACACACACACACACACACACACACACGAGCTGATCCTTGGAACCCTAAATATAAAAAGTCTGAGTCTGAGATAGAGGATCACAGAAATGACTTTGGAGGCTCTCTCTTCTGACAGTTGAGTAGTTAAGTGACTTGCCCAAGTTCATACAGGTTTTGAACCTGTGTCTTCTGACTTAAGTGCCAGTGAACCCTCTTTCCTGGGTTTCAGCAGAGGGCTGATAAAGCAGCAGTAAGGAATCTAGAAGGACATTTGAAACAAGTGACCCAAAGACAAATTTTCACTAGGAGGAAAACCTCGAATATGATAAATTCAGAAAAGGCTTAGTTTTTGATCCATCAGAGAGTGCCTTAGGAAAGAAACGACATAAATATGATAAATGTGGAGAGAATCAAACATAATTTAGATTAAATTAAACATCCAATTATCTAGGATAATTAAAATTTAGAGCTAGAAGGGGTTTTGCAGATCCAAGCCCTTCATTTTATAGTGGAAGAAATTGAGGCCAAAAAGAGTAAAATGATTGCCTAAGATCACATAGGCATAGATATCAAAGTCAGAATTCAAACCCAGAACTTTTGGCTTCTAACTCAGCATCTTTTTCACAATATCCTTTTCCAGACTATGATTCTGTCTCCACTGTTTCTCTTGAATGTGTTCCCTTTTTCTACTCTCAGAGCCATCAATGCAGCCCTTGTCACCTTCCTCCTGGATTGCAGTAGCTTCACAATAGGTTCTCCCATATGTAAGTTCTCTCCTTTCCAATCTACGCTCCATGAAGTCACCAGTGATGTTCCTGGAGTACATCTGATTGTGCTTCTCCCTTGCTCAGTGAACTTCTATTTTTCTTTATTGCCTTTAGGCATTTAATATCATTCATTTTTCTTCTTATAATAATAATTATATTTCTTTTATATTATCTTATATAATTCTTAAAAATTTTTTATTAAAGCTTTTAATTTTCAAAACATATGCATAGATAATTTTTTAACATTCGACCTCACAAAACCTTGTCCTCCAAATTTTTTCTCCCTCTCTTCCCCCCCATTCCCTCTCCTAGACAGCAAGTAATCCAATTTAGGTTAAACATGTACAGTTCTTCTATACATATTTCCACAATTATCATGCTGCACAAGAAAAATAAGATTAAAAGGAAAAAATGAGAAAGAAAACAAAAGTAGTCAGACAACAAAAAAGGTGAAATTACAATGCTATGATCCACACTCGGTCCCCACAGTCCTCTCCCTGGATATAGATGGCTCTCTCTATTATAAGACCATTGGAATTGGCTTGAATCACCTTCATATTGAAAAAACCACATCCATCAGAATTGATCATTGTATAATCTTGCTGTTGCCATGTATAATCTCTTGATTCTATTCACTTCACTTAGCATCTTATATATTTCTTGTTATTATATATTGTTGTTCAGTCTTTCACTTGAGTTTGAATCTTTGTGACACTGGAGACCAAAGTGTGTGCTATCCATGGGGCTCTCTTGGCAAAGATAGTGGAGTAGTTTGCCATTGCCTTCTGCAGGCCACCTTTGAATTCAAGTCCTCCAGACTACAGGCCTGATGCTTCTATCCACAATATCACCTACTTACCCCTTTCCAATGAATAGTCAGAGTTAATTTCTTTAAATTTGACTGGTTTCTTTATTGTCCAAGGGACTCTTTTGAGAGTGCTACACTCAATTTAGCCCTCAGCAAGAGAGCCTCACTAATCTCTAAGGTCCCTTCCATCTCTAAATTTTCTGATCTTATCATTTCACCAAGGATGGAGTCATTGAAATACAAGATTGTCAGGAAGAGGTCCCTCTCAGCCAGAAAGCAGCCAAAAGTCAGAGCCAGCCAATTCTGAGAGGAGTCCGAGGCATAGAGGAGGGAGTGATTAATAGCCGGGCCACTCTGTTGATGCTTGGCTCTGGGCCTGGAGGGCAAGAGGCTTTCACCTTGCCCTGGGAGTTCGAGTGGCATTCAATGTTCTTCCCTCAGCCCTGGCAGATTGGTGGCCCCGGGAGGCTGGCCAAGAGATTATTTATAACAATGCTGAGTCAGGGGGTTCTAGGGTTTCAATATCACAAGACGATGGAGGCTGAGCAGGTTGGGGATATTCTTGACTCCCCTCCTGCCTCCCTGACCACCCCCCTTCTTCCTTCTGAGGTTAACTGATAAGCACAACAGCCCCGGAGTCTCCTTGCTCAAGAAAAGCAGAATAAGGGGCCTCTTTTTCCTGTAGGAAGTTGGTGCTGTTGTTTTTTTTTTTTTTTTTTTTTTTGGGGAGGAGTTTTTTAGGGGGGGGGGGGGAGAAAAAGAGGGAGGGGGGGAGAGAGAGAGAGAGAGAGAGAGAGAGAGAGAGAGAGAGAGAGAGAGAGAGAAAGAGAGAGAGAGAAAGAGAGAGAGAGAGAGAATATACTGGAATCCCTCCAAAACTAATAAAGGAAGAGTGATATCAATAGTTCTTGCAAAGTGATTATTGCCATTGGCAACTAATTTACTGTTCATTCAACATCTACTGTGTGCTGAGTCAGACAATATTTTTCTGAGCTATTTCCAGGGATCCATGACTGTGTTAATATGGATGCTCTACTACTCTAACACACAGATCTTAGATTCATTCCTTGTGGGACTGAAAAAATTCATCAATCTAAGGACAGCTTTCAGGTGACCATACTGTCCTTTGAATTTAGGTGGGATGGTCCTCAGATTGACACTGTAGTGGGTCTATCTTGGTGGGCATACTCAACTCCTCTCCAGTTTGGCAGAACCAAGTTGTATGGTATAGTTGAAAAGACCAAAGTCAAATAAATATCTGATTTGGAATCAAAGAATCTTGGTTCAAACCTCAGGTCAGTCATCTACTACTTGTACAATCTTGGGTAGTCACCAAATTGTCTCTAAGGTCCCTTACAACTAGATTCTAATCTAGGCTCTATTATTTATCATCTATGACTTTATGCAAATCACAACCTTTCTGGAACTTAATGTCCTTATCTGTGAAGTGAGGGGGTAAACTAGATGGTCTCAGAGATTCCAAATCTGTGATCCCAGAACCTTAGGCTGAGACAATCAGCCTTGGTGATTGTCTCAATCACCAAGCATATGTTCATTAACGTCAGGCACTGTGGTCACACGCTTTTATTTTGGTAGTAAGGTGGTAAAGATTTAGTGATTGTGTTCTGAGCACAAAGTAGGAGCTGGGAGTTGTCTGACTTCAGGAACTTATCATCTCAAGAATAAAGGTAATACTACTGGGATTATATCCCAAAGAGATTATAGAGAAGGGAAAGGGACCTGTATGTGCACGAATGTTTGTGGCAGCCCTTTTTGTAGTGGCTAGAAACTGGAAACTGAATGGATGTCCATCAGTTGGAGAATGGCTGAATAAATTGTGGTATATGAATATTATGGAATATTACTGTTCTGTAAGAAATGACCAACAGGATGATTTCAGAAAGGCCTGGAGAGACTTACACGAACTGATGCTGAGTGAAATGAGCAGGACCAGGAGATCATTATATACTTCAACAACAATACTAGATGATGACCAGTTCTGATGGATCAGGCCATCCTCAGCAACGAGATCAACCAAATCATTTCTAATGGAGCAGTGGTGAACTGAACTAGCTATACCCAGAAAAAGAACTCTGGGAGATGACTAAAAACCATTACATTGAATTCCCAATCCCTATATTTATGCACACCTGCATTTTTGATTTCCTTCACAAGCTAATTGTACAATAATTCAGAGTCTGATTCTTTTTGTACAGCAAAATAATGTTTTGGTCATGTATACTTATTATGTATCTAAGTTATATTTTAATATATAACATCTACTGGTCATCCTGCCATTTAGGGGAGGGGATGGGGGGGTAAGAGGTGAAAAATTGGAACAAGAGGTTTGGCAATTGTTAATGCTGTAAAGTTACCCATGTATATATCCTGTAAATAAAAGGCTATTAAAAAAAAAAGAATAAAGGTAATATATGTTCACTCTTACTTTGTTCATCATATTCTTTATGGCTGGAATGTTGAATATCTGTAACTGTTCTCATTCACTTGTGCCTGAGTCTCCATTTGGGGTTTTTTAAGAAAAGATATCAGAGTGGTTTTCCATTTCCTTCTCCATATCATTTTATAGAAGAAGTAGCTGAGACAAACAGGGTTAAGTGACTTGCCTGGAGTCATGTGTCTAGTAAGCATCTGAGGCCAGGTTTGAACTCAGGAAGATAAGTCTTTCAATTTCCAAGTCAAGTGCTCGATCTACTGTACGATCCCAACTGCCTGTCCTTGATCACCTGTCTTTAAAGTCTAACCTCAATTCAACTACTCTCAAGAAATCTTGCCTTATTTTAAGTAATAAATGACTTTCTCTCACCTATTACTATAATTACATCTTTCTAAAATACTTATCATTTAATATAGTTTTGTGTTTTTGTTTCATTCTAATACTCACTAGTACTAGCACATGAGGGCAGGGATTGCTCTTATTTAAGTTTTCCATGTTCTTTAGCACTGAGTGTAGCACTATGCACAAAGAACCATAGATTTTGAGTAGGAAGGAATGTTAGTAGGATCAAGAGACCAATCTCATTTTACATATGTAGAAAATGAGGCAAAGAGAAGTGAAGTGATTTAACCAGGTTCTTATAGTTTAGTGTCTGAAACTGTATTTGAACCCTGGACGTTTTATCCCACTATATCACTTAATTCATTTAACCCTTGTCATCTTTTATCTACTTTATATCTACTTAATAATAAATGTTTGATTGAATGGATGGCTACTTAATCATTATTATCTAATTTGATAAATTTGATTAATAATACTAATGATGAAAGTATCAATATTCCTATTTTACAAATGAGGAAGCAATTTAAATAATTTGCTCCAGTCTACACAGCTAGTAATGACAGAGGAAGGTCTGAGCCAGACTGGGGGCTCTAGCCTTTATGTCACATTGCTTCTCAACCCAAAACATTCTCCTCTTTCCTCTCACTCTTTCCTAAATATTACCCATCTTCCAAAGCTCAGATCAAATCTCATATCCTTCATCATTCCTTAACTACCTAGTTCATAGGGACTTAGTCCTCTTCTGAATATTTGTAACACTGTCTATACCACTGTCTATGCCCCTTTGTTGCATATTCTTCTTTGTACTATTAGTCATCTTTTAATGTGTGTCCTATTTCCCTCTTCCAGTTTATAATACAAACATTAAAAATGACACGGTATCTGCCCTTTAAAGTGTCCCAGAACCAGGACTAGGTAGAATTGAGAGACCCTTGAAAGCAAAGACAGTATTTTATCCATCCTTGTATCCTTCCCAGCCTCAGCACAGGGTCATTAAATATTTACTGACTGATTAACATAGCCTACAATTCAGTATCAGCTAGCTTTGTCCTGAATCCAATCTCATGAAAGCTTTGTTTCTGGAGAGTTAGAATTCCCCAAGGCTGCCCATAAAGATGGCAGATGGTGTTTCAGCGAGGACCCCGTTTACAAAGCCCATTTATCATTACTAGGCATTCTGGGTCTGGCCTATTCTTCACTGGGGAAGGAGGGAGAAAACTTTTGGCTTTCCGGTCCCTCTTCCCAGTTTGTTGGCATAAGTTTGAGCACGCTGGATAACAGGAAGGGGGTTATCTAAAAAGGAACATTGGAAGCTGCTGTCATTGCTCCACCAGCCATGAGAAACCACCAGATGGATGGGACAGGAACACCACAACGACAAACTCCTTTCCTCTCCATCTCTCACCTCTCCCTCATCCCAATCTTGACACTTCTCAAAATGTGACTCTCTAGGAAACAGTGCATCTCTCCTTTTCTCAAGGTCAAAGCGGGTGGGATTGAGGGAGGAATGAGTGGGATTGGAACAGAGGCCCTCTTTGGGTGTGATAAGAAATACGACTGTAGAGGTCTCATTTGAGACATATAGATCAGAGTTTAACCAGTATAATTGAATCTCAATACTCTGGATGCTGACTCTGGATTGGGAACTAACGTGGGGTGGTCTTTTCTAATTAAGTAGGGGCTAACTTCCCTCCCCAAGTACTAGAAGAGCTCTGCCATGTTTTCAGTCCCAATGCCCTCCCCTCAGTCTTTTTCAAGCTAAACACCCCCATTTTCTTCACCCATTCTTATTATGGCACTGTTAGACAAGAGAACTCTTATGAGTTAGGTTTGCTGGCCTCTGGGTTCATTTTAGTTTGTCACTATCTTTCCTGGAATGAGGGACCCAGAACTGCAAAGAATAATTAAGATGTGTATGACCAGCATGCTATTGCCTCATTCATCCTGTAAACTCTGCCTCTCTTTAAGGAAACATGATATCCTGAAGGTCCCATCTTTACCACCTTCACCCATGTGAAACAGAAGGCAAACAGGGAAACAAAGTGGAAAATGGGCAGGATCCAAAGCAAATTCCTTAACTTTTCTGGGGTCAGTGATTATTTAAAGCTTTTATTATTGACTTTTTTCTTTCACACTCTAATCATCCCTTTCCTTAGAATGTTGCATTATCAGAACAACAATGAAAAGCTGTTCCTTCCCCCCATCAATCAATAGACACCCATCCTGTTTCCAGGTTTTTTGTTTTTGTTACATATTGCCTTTTTTTGTGTGGTTGCCTTTTATGGGGAAAGTGAGGAAGTTGTATGGGATGCTAAGATTGTGCTGATAAATAAAAATAAATACTATATAATAAAAATAAATAAATCCGTCTCCCCCAAAATGTACCCAGAGTACATTTTTTTCTTTTTTTCTTTTTCTGGTAAGGTAATTAGATAATTGTGAGTTCCCAGGGTCACACAACTAGTAAGTATTAGGTGTCTAAAGTTCGATTTGAACTCAGGTGCTCTATCCATTGAGCCATCCAGCTGCCTCTACATTTTAAAATTTAATTCACATTATTCACATTTTCTACATCATTTTATTTTTAAAATAATCAAATTATTTATTTTTAAGCATTCATTTTATATAGTTTAATTTTTTTATTAAAGCCTTTTATTTTCAAAACATATACATGGATAATTTTTCAACATTGACCTTTGAAAAACCTTGTGTTCCAATTTCCCCCCCTTCCCTCCACCCCCTCCCTTAGACGTAATCCAATATATGTTAAACATGGTAAAATATATGTTAAATGTAATATATCCATATACATTTATACAATTATCTTGCTGTTCAAGAAAAATCAGATCAAAAGAGAAAAAAGATGAGAAAGAAAAGAAAATGCAAGCAAACAACAACAAAAAGAGTGAAAATGTTATGTTGTGAGCCATACCCAGTTCCCACAGGCCTTTCTCTGGGTGTAGAAGGCTCTCTTCATCGTAAAATCATTGGGACTGGCTTGAATCATCAAATTGTTGAACAAAATCCCCATCTATCAGATTTGATCATCATGTAATCTTGTTGCTGTGTACAAGGATCTCCTGGTTCTGTTCATTTCACTTGGCATTAGTTCAAAACATTCATTTTTTTAAAAAAAATTATTTTTTAATTCTCTCCCTCCCACCTGTCTATTCCTCATTCATTGAGAAAACAAGCAATGTAAAATGCAAAGCATATTTCCTTTTTAAAAAGAAAAAAAAGCAAGAAAAATAAAATGAAAAAACTAGGCTTCAATCCGCACTTAGAGTTCACCAATTCTCTCTCTGGAGGTGGATAACATTTTTCACCATGAATTCTTCAGAATTGTCTCTGAATCACTTTAAAAATGTTTTCAATAGTATTTTATTTTTTCAAATACATGTAAAGATAGTTTTCAATATTCATTTTTGGAAGACTCCAAATTTTTCTTCTTCCCTGCCTTCCTTTCCTCCTCTCTCCAAGATAGTAAGCAATCTGATATAGGTTAATTATGTACAATTTTTAAAAACATATTTCCACATTTGTCATGTTATGCAAGAAAAATCAGATCAAAAGGGAAAAAAAAAACCACAAGAAAGAAAAAAAAGCCAACCAAACAAAAAAAATTGAAAAAACTATACTTCAATCCATATTTGTTCTCCATAGTTCTCGTCTCCATCACTTTGTTAAGTCTAGACAAGCAATAAGATAATTAAATCAAGCTTTGGTTTGCAGAAAGTGGGATTTTTGAAATATAAATTTCTCAGGACTGTGTAAACTGACTGTAGCATATGGATAAATGATTTCTAAGGTTTCTTTCATTTCTAAACTTATGATTTTATGAAACAGAAGATTTGTAAATAGGAGATAAGCAAAAAAGAGGCCCTCAAAGTTAAACAAGAGGTCCCAAAATCTATCCACTTTATTCAGAAATGATTCACTCAGAGGAAGTGCAAATTTACCAGATTCACTACTGCATGTAACTAGCTAAAACTGTGCTCCACGTTTTTTCCAGCCAGCCACCACTAGGAATCAAGAGCCAGCTACACATCTTGCCATCTGCCTGTTATTGCATGTATACTCACCCGCTGCTCCTTTCTTCCTATCTTTCTTTGCCTTTCCCTCCTCCTCCCATTTTTTACCTTTTATGCTGTGATCTGCGAATCAAATCAAGACTAGCATTGCTATTGGAAAGGGTAAAACAGTCTACTGTCCTTTGGCTCCCACTCACAGTCACTGGACCAAATCCTTGGCAACAAGTTTTCTTTCTGTTTTGTCCTCCTATTAGCTTGAGAACAGGGACTTTTATATTTGTTTCCCACAATAAATGGCAATGGCAATCTTAACAAACATGCCATGAAAATTTATTGTAAAAATTGAAGAGCTTAGCAGTATGTGTCTATTCAGTTTAGAATCAAGCTTCATGTTCAATTTGCTCCAAGGACTTCAAGGCATTATAGTATAGAATAATATACACACATATATATACATATGTATACATATATATACACACATATATACATACACATAGAACAACTGTCATAAAAATTATAATTAAGAGTAGGAGCCCTGGGTATATCTAAATGGGGCAATATCCCTAAATACCTCATTGTATCTAATCTCCAATCATGCCTTTTTATACAATCATCACCTAGCTTGATATCTTAAGAATAAATCAGAGACAATATATTTGTTTCTAAAGTATGATATAATAGACTGACTCAAAAGTTCAGAGAACCTGGGTTCAAATCTTGCCTCTCATTACTACCTGGTGATTTTGAGTGGAGATAGGTATGGATAGAGCACTGGGTGTGGAAGCTGGAAGACCAAAATTCCTGAGCTCAAATCTGGCCTCAGACACTAGTTGTACACTCTGAGCAAGTTACTTAACCCTGTTTGTCTTAGTTTCCTCATCTGTAAAATGGGCTGGAGAGATGGCGAACCATCTCTGCCAAGAAAACCCTAAATGGGGTCACCGGACTGAAAAATGACTGAACAAAGATCTTAGATGCATTTCTTTTTTTTTTTCTTTCTTTTATTGTTGAGGCACTTGGGTTTAAGTGACTTGGTCAGGGTCACACACCCAGGAAGTATCAAGCCAGTTAAATGTTAACTTTAAGTGTCTGAGGCCAGATCTGTACTCAAGTCTTCCTGACTTCAGGGCTACTGTTCTATCCACTATACCAACTAGCTGCTAATATTCTTGTCCTGATATAGTAGAAAGCCATATAGTATGGCTTTTTTGAAGCCATAAAAGACTGGATGGTGCCTTGAGAGAAATTTTATTTTAATCATATTTTTGAAGCCATCCCAAATGTTGATGGCTTCATATTTTGTATCTTCTGTATCCTTTTTTTCGAAGAAGAAAAAAGACAATAATGATGATGAACAGAAGCAGGAGCTGCAGCAGCAGAAGCAGCAGCAACAGCAGCAAAAGAAGCAGCAGCAGCAGCAGCAGCAGCAGCAGAAGAAGAAGAAGAAGAAGAAGAAGAAGAAGAAGAAGAAGAAGAAGAAGAAGGAGAAGAAGGAAGGAGGAGGACAAGAAGAAGGAAGAAGGAGGAGAAGGAGGAAGAGGAGGAGGAGGAGGAGGAGGAGGAGGAGGAGGAGGAGGAGGAGGAGGAGGAGGAGGAGGAGGAGGAGGAGGAGAAGAAGAAGAAGAAGAAGAAGAAGAAGAAGAAGAAGAAGAAGAAGAAGAAGAAGAAGAAGAAGAAGAAGAAGAAGAAGACGACAAGCAGTTCATCAGTGTGAGTGTCATCAAATTTTCCTTCTGCCCTAGGATTCTTTCTCCCATAAAGGATTCTGTTGGAGTCAGTTTATGTAGACTCTTGAGAACCAGTTGTTAAATTTTTACTGTGAGCATTTACACCTCAGAAATTCCAACCTTTACAAATCGGGGCTTGATTTATTATTTTGTTTAAAACAAAAGGTAGAGGATTTAGTTACTATGTCTTAGGAGTCTAGTGTATTAACTGTGTGACTCTGAGAAAGTCACTTAACCCTGCTTGCTTCAGTTTCTTCATCTGAAAAATTAACTAGAGAAGGAAAGGACAAATCGTTATAGTATCTTAAGAAAATCCCAAATGGGTCACAAAGAGTCGGATGAGACTGAAGCAAATAAACAACATCAACAACTAATTATTAAATTTAACATGGTAGTATCAATACTGCCTCTCTTTTACTTTTAAAAATTCCTTCTCCTCTCTTCTGTGTATTTTTAAATGTTTCATTGCTGCTTTTTTTTTGGCCAAGCAATTAGGATTATGTGATTTGCCCAGTGTCATCCACACAGCTACTATGTATAAGGTGTCTGAGGCTAGATTTGAATTCAGGTCCTCCTGACTTCAGGATCAGAGCTCCAGCCACTGCACCATGTAACTGCCTTTGTTTTTTTTTCTTTATGTGGAAGACTATAATAATTCTTAAAATCCACTTCCATTGGGGGTTCCTTTTCCCCAAATTAAAATCTCTCCCTTGTAAGAGAATAGTCAGTCAAAACAAATCCATGTGTTGGTTATCTTATAGCAGGTTTTCAAGTTAAGTGTTTGTTGATTGTTTAAATTAAACTAAGGAGTTGAAATGTTGCTTCTTTCTTTGCCTCAGGAAAGGAAGTAGGGGGAAGAAAACCTGGTAGCAGCAACCCAAAAAACAATTCAGGGAAAACATCATTAATTGTCATCTGTGACCTACAGCTGGATAACCTCTACAAAAGAGACTCAATCCCCAGGACCGGGGCTGTTCCCGAAAGAGCACATCTGGAATATTGGCAGAGAATGCTTCCCAGGGCTCTCGGGCTAGAAGTCCTACTTTTTCCCACTATCAGTCATATAATTTGGGCTTTGTTCTGAAATGCAGTGGTTAGAAGGCTGAAGAGACTAGAAGGAATGGAAATATCTTCTGGCTTAATTAGAAGGGGGAAGTAGTTCTGGACAATCCTAGGAGTTCTTCATCCTTGGCTGTGATTCAAATTTTAGGCTAGACCTGGGAACCCAGTGGGATATATCTATGTGAGCTTTTCATAGAGGTGTGTGCGTTAGCATGGCTGTGTGGAAGTGTGTTAATGTCTTTGTGTGTGTGAATATAGGTACGTGTAAATCCTGGTTCAGTAGTCTTCAGAGAATTTGTTTCCTTATGTATAAAAAGTCCCTTCCATCTCTAGCCAAGTTAAGACCAGAAACTCAGCAAGCATTTATTAAGCTCTTATTGTATCAGGCATTGTGTTAAACACTGGGAATACAAAGAATAGTGGAAAGATGGGCAGCTAGATGGCTCGGTGGATAGAGCACTGGCCCTGCAATCAGGAGAACTTGAGTTCAAGTCCAGCCTCAGATACTTCACATTGCTGGCTATCACTGTTAAATATCTGAGGCTACCTTGCCAAAAAATAATAATAAAAGAAGGTGGAAGCCCCCAATTATAGGGAGAAATTACAGGTATATAAGGGTGTAGGTAAAGGCTATTTAATTAAAATAAGACCACATGGAATATTTAATAATTTATATATTTTATTTTAAGGTTGGTGGAGAGAATTCAACATGCCCAGAATTAATTAATTCATTCATTGAAGAAATATTTCTTCATCACTGACCCTGACCATGTGCCAGGCACTGTGTTGGGGACTGAGAATACAAAGAAACGAAATGATCCCTGCTCTCAAAGAGTTTCTGGAATCAAAACAGTTTCATTTCTAGGAAATAACCTGTATATGTGGAAGATGATGCTTTCCTTCCATTTTGTAACGGGCAAACCTAGAATTTCTGCATTGGAAGGTATCTTGAGTATTTCATCTGGGGAATCCCTAACAGAAGGACTAATCTCTTGTTCAATATTCTTGTCCTGATATAGTAGAAAGAAAGAGTCCTGGATTTAAGGTCAAAAGACCGTTGTTTTTAAAAAGTTCTGATAATTCAGGACAGCTAGTCAGTGTAGCAATAGAGTAACAGACACTAGTCAGGAAAACCTGAATTCAGATCTGGCTTCAGATGCTTACTAGTTGTAAGACCCTGGGCAAATCACTTAAACCACTCTTTGCCTCAGTTTCCTCATCTGTAAAATGGATATAATCTAACTGCCAGGGTTTTTATGAGGATCAAATAAGATAATAATCACAAAATATTTCACACATTGTCTGGCATGTAGGCCTTATATTGAGCTATTATTATTATTAATTTTAAAGTACTTAGAGTAATACATATAGCACTATGTAAATGTTAGCTATTATTATTATTATCACTCTGTTTTTCACTACTTTCTACTCCCTTGAATTCACCTTTGTTACATTAAAAAAGACTGCTAAATTCCAATAAACTTGGGATGGAAAATGCCATCTGCATCCAGAGAGAGATGGAGACTGAAAGTATTTCTCCTTTTGTTTGTTTTTTTCTTTTTCATGTTTTCTTCCCTATTGGTCTGATTTTTCTTGCACAACACGACAAACATGGAAATATGTTTAAAAGAATTGCATATTTTTAACGAATATCAGAATGCTTGTTTTCTTGGGGAGGGAGGAGGAGGGAGAGAGGGAGAAAAATTTGAAGCACAAAGTCTTACAAAAATTAATGTTGAATATATTGGATTACTTGCTGTCTAGGGGAGGGGGTGGGGAGAAGAAGGAAGAAATTTGGAATACAAATTTTTGCGAGAATGAATGTTGAAAACTATCTTTGCATGTATTTTGAAAATAAAAAGATATTATTAAAAATTAATGCTGAAACTATCTTTACATGTATTTGGAAAAATAAAATGCCATTAAAAAAAAGACAGCTAAGCAAAACTAAATAATACAATGACCACGTCAATAAATTAACAACCATTTACTAAACTCTTACTAGGTGCCAGGCACTTGGTGAGAATAAAAGATGAAAATACAAAAGGAGACTATCCCTGACCTCAAGACATTTACATTCTAGAGAGAGACAAAGTATTTGCAAATACAGGATATATACAGAAAATTATATAACAATAAGACACTAACAGCTAGGAAAATTAGGAAAAGAATAAGTAGTAGCCTAATTGTTGCTCTGTATCCAGTCCAGGCCTTTAAGCTAAGCCTTGAACAGTTAGGGGTTTCAAGAAGCTGAGGATGAGGAAGGAAAGTATGTTGTATTCTGAGTTGGCTGGAACATGAAAGTAAACTGTAATCATACTGGAAAGAGAAACTGAAGCCAGATTGTGGAGGCCTTTAAATGCCAGAGTTATTGGGAAGCTTCCTTTTTGAGGAGAGAATAGTGACACGGTCAGAACTGCACTTTAAAAAATATCAATTTGGTAGCTGTAGGGGAGATGAATTATAGAGAGTAAAGATTGGCTACGCAGAGTAATCAATTGGGAAGCTATTGCAACATTCCTGGTGAGCACCTGAATCTGGGTAGTGAGTGTAATGTGAGTAGAAAAACTGGGAAATAAGGGAAAGTGAAGAAGTAGAATTGACCAGATTTGGCAACTGATTGGATGAAAAGGATGAAGGATAGGGAAGAGTTAATAATGATTCTAAGAGTGTAAATCTGGGTGACTGGAAGAATTAGGGTGTCCTCAACAGTAATAGGGAAGTAAGATGGAATGCATTTTGCTTTGGAAATGAGTTTGAGATGGTTATGGTATAACCAAATGAAAATGTCTGTAGATGCAATTCAGGAGAGGAAGAAGATTTAGATATGTAATCTTGGGAGTCAGCAACATAGATATGAAAATTGAATCCCCGGGAGCTGATAAAGAATACCCAAAGAGAGTTCAAAGAGTGAACACTGGGAACTCTCTAGAGGGGATGGAACATAAATAGTGGAATTGCAGAGAAGGAGGAGCCTCCAGAAGGAGGAAATGGTCACCAGTGGCAGACACTGCAGGGACTTCAAGGATAGATTTAGCAATAAGGAATTGAAGAATGACCTTGCAGAGAGCAGAGTACTGAAGTGAGGAAAATGTGTTTCATCGTCTGGAGCCAGGAATAATCATCACAATTAATTAAAGCCTAACTGCCTCCCAGAATTGCTTTCTTACATGATGATAGGCAATGTATAGCTTCCTCTTTTGGTTTTGTTTGTTTTGTTCCACTGACTTAATCTAGCTCTTCCCAGCTGCCAGTCAATATGGCCTTGTACAAGTCATTTTACCAGCTAAGCATCCATTTCTTTCTTTTTTTTAATTATAGCTTTTTATTTACAAGATATATGCATGGGTAATTATTCAGCATTGACAATTGCAAAACCTTTTGTTCCAACTTTTCCCCTCCTTCCCCCCACCCCTTCTCCCAGATGGCAGGTTGATCAATACATATTAAATATGTTAAAGTATAAGTTAAATACAATATATGTATACATGTCCATACAATTATTTTGCTGTACAAAAAGAAACAGACTTTGAAATAGTGTACAATTAGCCTGTGAAGGAAATCAAAAATGCAGGTGGACAAAAATAGAGGGATTGGGAATTCTATGTAGTGGCTCATAGTTATCTCCCAGAGTTCTTTCGCTGGGTGTAGATGGCTTTCTTCATTCCTGCTCTATTGGAACTGATTTGGTTCATCTCATTGCTGAAGAGGGCCACATCCATCAGAATTAATCATCATATAGTATTGTTGTTGAAGTATATAATGATCTCCTGGTCCTGCTCATTTCACTCAGTATCAGTTCATGTAAGTCTCGCCCAATCCTCTCTGTATTCATCCTGCTAGTCATTTCTTAAAGAACAATAATATTGCATAACATTCATATACCGCAATTTACCCAACCATTCTCCATTTGATGGGCATCCACTCAGTTTCCTAAACCTCCATTTCTTTACCTGTGAAATGGAGATAATTATACACTTACTAACTAGTTTATAGGGTAGCTTTGATGCAAATGAGATAGTCTAAAGAACTTTATGAACTTTGAAGTACTGTATAAATATCATCTATTTTCCTGCCTATCTGAATGCATCCAGTGTTTCCATTTGTATGTTTATGTATGAGCAAGAATCAAGATAGTTAATTAAGATAAGCAACAATAAGTCTGGAAGACTTGAGTTCAAAGCCTGCCTCAGATGCATCCTAGGTGATGTGACCCTAGGTGTTTATCCACAAAATGGGTATGATAATAGCATCTCCCTCCCAGGGTTGTTGTGTAGATCAAATGAGCTAACATGTAAATTTCTTAAGACATCCAAATATTATTATTATTAATCATAAATTATTAAATAAAACAAAAAATAATTTGATTAATATTTGCCAAATGAATAGGCATGTAAGTAGATTCATAAATTCTAGATTTCTAAAGAATCTTAGAGACCATATGTCATTTATGCATCATAGAATAATAACATGTTAAAGTTAAGTGTATATACACATACATGAACATGTGATATGTTTTATTTTTACATTACCTCCATACCAAACAAATTCCATTTCCCTTACCTAGGAGACCATCCTTCATAACAAAGATTTTAAAAAGATGGGGGGGAAAGCAGTTTAACAAAATCAACCATTGCATCAACTGTATACAGTGGTGTTTGCGATATTCTACACTCATCATCCCTCATCTCTGTAAAGAGGAGGACAGTGTGGTACATCTCAGCTATTCTCTGGGCTTAAATTTGGTCATTCTAATTAACTATTTATAGTTTAACTTTCTTGTTCTTCTCATTTACATTATTATAGGCATTGTGCTTATTGTTTTCCTCATTATTAATTCATATAAACCTTCCCATACTTTTCTGAATTTTTCATTTATAGAATTTCTCACAGCATAGAAATATTCCATGATAATAATCTATTACATATTTAGTCATTCTGCAAATGACAGGCATTTACTTTGTTTCCAGATCTTCACTACCAAATTGCTGCATGAATATGTTGGTGTAGAGGAAATCTTTCTGTTTTGGAGATATATGTCTAGTAGTCAAATCTTTGGATTAGAGGATATGGAAATATTCATTAGTTTTTTAAAAGATTTTTACAAAAGAATGTTTGCTTCAAAGATATAGCAACAATAAAAGTACAAATATTCCTTCTTTCCAATACCTAGGGAGGTGGGGCATATTCTTTGTGACTTTTTTTTTTTTTTTAACATAATTGCAATCTAGAGTGGTTAAAATAATTCTCTGCTTCCAATAGCATATCAGTGTAGCAGATTGTTTTCCAATATTCTACTAGTTCAAAAAATTTGGGGTTTTATCAGCAAAGATACTCTCAGGACCAAGGTCAATAATAAACCTTTCATATTTTGATAAATTATTGTGAACCACACGTATTTACCTGGTGGATGATTTTCAGCGATGAGACTGCTCAGACTCAGCCCAGGTTTAGGTAGACCCCATTTGGGTGATGGTTCGTTGTTCAGTGAATGCTCAAATCCTTTGCCGTTGGTCATGTTTACCAGAGCTTGTGTACTTGTGATATACATTCTGAGAGAGTCTATGATAGATTGAGGTATCCAAGAAGGACTTCAGAGAAGGAACTTTACTCATGTTTTAAATGCAATCAGATTATTCATTTCCCTGTTTATTGCTCAATTATAAAAGGTGAGAAGATTAGGGAAGGATCCAAGGATTTCATGTAAGCAATGACATGAATAGAATTAGCTAATAGTCCTCTTTACTCTGCTTTGTCTCCAGGAACTGTCTAGTAGACAATTCCAAGTCTGAGTTCAGATAGTTCTATCTTTGAAAGGCACAGAGGAATCCCTATTGGCCCTTGCAATCCTCCAACAGCAAAGAATTTCAACAAATTAATCAGTCAACAAACATTTATTACCTAGTATATGCCAAGTGCTATACTAAACCTTGGAAATAAAAAGACAAAAGTGAAATAAAAAGAAAAGTGAAATTCTTGCCCTCAAGGAGCATACAATCTTGCAGCAGAAACAGGTTTTACATGTATTACAGAATATATACAAAGTGAATTTAAGATATTCTTTGACTAAATAATATCACTACTAGGTTTGTATCCCAAAGAGGTCAAAGAAAAAGGAAAGTATAAAATATATACAAAAATATTTAGCAATTCTTTTTGTGGTGGGAGAGAATTAGAAATCAAAGAGATACCCATCAATTATTGAATAGCTGAACAAGTTGTAGAATATGCTGTGATGTACTATATGAAATGACAAGGAGGATGATTTCAGAAAAACCTGGGGAAGACCTGTATGAATTGATGCAGAGTGAAGTGAACTAGAAGAAAATTGAATACAATAATAGCAGTATTGTAATGATGGTCAACTGTGAAAAATTTAGGTATTCTGATTAATACAATAATCCACAAAGAATCTATGATGAAAAATGCTATTCACCTCTAGGAAAAGAACTGATGAATTCTGAGTGTAAAGCAAAGTATATCTTTTTTTAACTTTCTTTATCTTTCTTGCCTTTTTTTGGCAACATGGCTAATATGAGAATATGTTTTACATGATTTCACATGTATAATTGATGTCATATTGCTTGCCTTCTCAATGAGCGAGGGAAGGCAGGCAGGAAGGAGAAAATTTGGAACTCAAAATTTTTTAAAAAGAATGCTAAATATATATAAGTAATAAATTAATTCTTTTCGTTTGGTCTGTTTCTTCTTTCACAACATGACTAATATGGAAATATGTTTTGCATAATTATACATATATAACATATCAAATTGCTTACTGTCTTAGGAAGGGGAGAGAAGGGGAAAAAATTGGAACTCAAAATAATTTTTAAAATAAATGTTAAAAATTGTCTTTGCAAGTAATAAATTAAAAAAAAAAACCACGAAATGAATACAAGGTAGTTTTGGAGGGAAGGCACTAGCAGCTAGAAGGATCAGGAAAAGTTTCTTATGCAAGCACTTACTTTTCTTTTAAAAAAATTATTTTTTATTCAACAAAAATTCACCTTTTTTTGTTCTCACTTCTCTTTCTCCTTATCCCACCCACCAGGTGATTCTTAAACTGAGTTTTGCAGGAAACCAAAGATTCCAAGAAGCACAGTCAATGCAGAGGCATAGAGAAAGTATATGGTCCATTGTGAGTTTTGGAGAGCAAGTATTTTTATTGTGTCCCAACTAATGTCCTCAGGGATGACAAATACAAAGAAAAAAATGTGAACCTCTATGCCAAGGGGCTTAAATTCTCTTAGTACATGCATTCATATAATTATAATATAAAGTAGAGAATAATAGGGGGGAAAGATATCCAGATAAATTGTCTGAGAAAACTAAAGGGGAAAGAATGCTTTCGGTTGGGGTTAGTATGAGGGGGTTAATATACCTGATTTGAGTTCTAAGAAAGATTAAAATTATGAAAGGTAGAGATGAGGATGAAATATATTGCAGGCATGAGATGATAGCCAAAGGTAGGAAATGGAATGAAAAATTCAGAAACCAGCTATTAGACTAGTTTGGTTAGAACACAGTGAATTAAAAAGAGTAATGAGAAATAGGCTTGGAAAGGCAGATTGAAATTAGACAGTGGAAGGTCTTAAAATGTCAAATTCTTGAGCCTATATTTTTGTCTTAGAGGAAATAGAAAGCCACTAAAAGATTTTGAGCAGGAATACATGCTCAGACCCATGACTCAAATATTATCTTATATTTAATTTTTATTGTTTTAATTACATGCAAAAAAATTAATATTCACTTTAAAAAATTTTGAATTCCAAATTTTTCCCTATCTCTTCCTTGAGAAGGCAAGCAATTTTATATAGATTATATATGTGCAGTCATGCAAAACACTTCTAATATTAGCCATATTGCAAAGAAAACACAGAGTAAAAAGAAATAAGAATAATAAAGAAAGTTTAAAAATGTATGCTTCATTCTGCATCATAAATATTATTTTGGCAGTTGTGTGGAAGATAGATTAGAAAAGGAAGAAGTTGTAAATGAGATCAGTTAAGAGCCTATAAGAAGTGAGAGGTATTTATTGAGGGTCTGACATTTGGGAAGATTGGGACTGAGAATAGGATTGGAATTTTGGGATAATAGTTTAAAATGTAATAATGATGGACTGTTGGATGAGATAGAGTGCAGACCTCTGAACAGATTTTGGAGTGACAAAACCCACAAATATTTGGAGTGTAACAAATTTCTAGCAGAAGATGTTTTGTAAGGACTTCAGGAAAGGTCTGTCTCAATTGGCCAGGGCAGGACACACAGGGTCAGGGGAGGGAGGCCAAGAGCCAAGAGACTTCATGTGGAGAATCTTAGTCAAAATATAGCAGTGTTGGTTACTCTGTCCTGATTCAGAAGGCCAATTAGCTGTGAGACCTTCAATGCAACTAGGGAAGGCAAATAGCTCCTAAAGGTGGAACTTGGTCAGCCCTCCTTAGTACAGAGAAGAAACTGGCAACACCACTGGCCCCAGAACAATGTGAAGTCCCTGTAGCTCCAAAGAGGAATCTTGTGGCAATCTCTCCTGTGCCCTAGAAGCAGACCTTAACTCTTAAAAATGAGTAAAAAACTGAAAACATCTCTGACCATAGATAGCTATTATGGAAACAGAGAAGAGCAGACCTCTAACCCTGGGGACAGTAAAGGCAAAACACCTCTAGATGACGCCTCAAAGGGAGATATGAACTGATCTCCAACTCAAAAGATTCTCTTGGAAAAACTCAAAATGGAATAAGAAAAATGGGGAAAAGAATTGAGAGCTTTACAGGAAAATTTGGAAAAGGAAATATAGAAATTAACTGAAGAAAACAACTTAAAAAATCATTTAGTGAAAAAGAAAAAGAAAACAACTCCCTAAATTTAGGATCCATGGATTTGTTTTAGGATTTTAAACTTGGAGTCAGACAACTAGGTGCCACAGTAGTAGAATAGACTGTTGGATTTGGAATTGAAACATAGGAATTCAAATTTTGTTTCAGACACTAATTAATGTAACTCTGGGAAAGTCACTTAATCTATCTGCCTCAGTTTCCTCATCTATAAAATGAGGATATTAATAGCACCTACTTCCTGTGATTATTATGAAGCTGAAATGAGATAATTTTGTACTTTGGAAATCTCAAAGCTATATATAAATGCTAACTATTTTGATTAACAAGGAGGTGAGTTATAGAAGAAATGTTAAGAATTTTGGCAGGGATAGAGACTATTGCATCACAGAATTTATGATGTAGAAGAAAAGGGAACTCAAGTCTTCCATTCTTTGAGTCTAGTTCTCCAAAACTAATGGTACCTTAGACTGCATTAGGGATAGTACTGTATTCAGAATGAGTGAGCTATTGGATTTTACATCGGGAGCATTCAGTTCTGAGCATTACCTTTTAGGAGAAATATTGATAAGCTGGAGAGTTTCCAGAAGAAGTTGAACAGAATGCTGAAAGATTATGCTATATCTAAAATCAAACTGGAGTAACTGAAGATAGTTAGCATGGAAAAGAAAATACTGGTTGGGTCAGGGTGGGGACAGAAGACACTTTTCTTCAAGTGTCTAAAGGACAGTGACATGGAGAAAGAATTTGATTTTTTACCACTTGGTCTCGGAACAATTGGTAGAAACTCTAGAGAAGCACATTTCAACTCTAAAGACTTTTACCCATAAGAGAAATGCCAAAGTGGAATGAATTGCCTCAGGTTTTTAAGCAAAGGTTTGACGATCATTTAATTAAGGTTTTTGTAAAGCAACTTCAAATCAGGCCACAAGCTTCTAACTCTGAAAGTCTATGACTGAATGGGGAGAAAGGGGGTAGACCTGAAAAATGGGGAGAGACAATCAATAGGCATTAAGGACAATAATGTACTAAAGATGACTCTAAGGTTTAAAACTTGAGGGAATGAAAAGTTGATGGAACTATCATTAGGAATATGTAGAGGATAAACAGGTTAGGGAAGAAGATCTGAAGGGCGGTTTTAGTCGAGTTGATTTTGATTTTCAGTAGAACATATAGATTTGAAATTATAAGAATTAAAGATGGAAGGAATCTTGAATGTGCTAGTGCATACTCCTCTGTACCAAAGTCTTCCATTTCTCTACAAAAAGGTATGTTTCATCATCCGGTCTCTGGGTTCAAATTAGTTTGTTTCTTTGTTTTTGTTTTTGGTTTTTTTTTTTACAATTACTTTTTCTTTGGCTTCCTTGGAGAGTAGTTTTTGTTGACATTATTGTAGTTTTGTTTATCATTCTCCTTGTATTCCTTGCATCACTGTGTCAGTTCATACTTCTTCATTTGCAGTGATTCTTTTTCTAAAATATATTTATTGATTCTTTTGTTCTTATATTCCTTTATATCTCCATATGTGTCTTTCCCTTCCTCTCCTAAAGAGTTATCCCTTAGAACTGTAATGGGGGACTGGTCAAGGAGGGAGCAAGTTTTGGGATCCAGGTGAAAATTTGGTGACCCTGCTTGGGACATCCTAATTCTTTAGAACACTTGCAAGCATTCTGCAATTATATTCTATCTGAATAAAGACAAGCCTTTTAACTGGCTGTTGAGACAGAACTGAGTGTGCATACAAAAATCAATGAATTGTCTATCTCTCAACCTAACAGTTGGAGAGAAGAGAAACCAATGCTGTCCCACTCGCTTGTCTCATGGCTTCTGTCCCTTTTCTGCTTTAAGATGAAAGAATATTAGAGATCTAAAAGATCAGGGGAGCCAACAGACTTCCAAAGATATGAATCCATGCAAGAGAACACCTGTAGCAGTGAATGGACTCAATGGTGCATACATGCTGTGCAAGGGAGATCTGAATTTAAATGTGAATTTAGTAAAGCAAATGCTTTGTTGCATCTTGAAAGTTTGAGCTCACTTTCCCCAGGGACTAGTAGTAAAAGGTGAAGGTGTTCCTTTGTTGTAAGGGTAGGTGAAGTTTTTACACTTTTGCTTATGCCATATTCATTCAATAAATATTCCTTTGTAAAAGATAATTGATATTAATCGGTTAATTGATAATGGGGAGAATTCAACTGGTTAAATTGTAAATGGAAATGTTAGAAGATGGTTATCATTTGTAGTGATGATACTGAGAGGAGCTATTAACTGACACTGGTTAATTGATATTGGGAAAAACTTACCAGAATGGAAACGAGCTGTTAACCTTAGAAAGACATCCCCCGGAGGAACCTCTAGAAGCCTGAGGGAAGACATAGTCACTTTTTGGAGACTTGATTTGTCAATGAGAGTGAAAATTCAAGTTAGGACCCTCAGGGTCAATATGGATAACATATGGAAGAATAAAAAAAAAAGTTCAGCAAAACTAATCAATGGAGCCTAATCTATGTAATGTTCCACACCTATAATCTCCTACCTTTAAAAAGAAAGGAAGTGGCTATATTTTCATATCTCTCCTTTGGGGCCACATTTGATCATTATTATTTCATAAAATTTAGTTTAGTTTTACTTATTGTTGCTATTTTTTCCATTACAATATTGGAATCATTGTATATAGGTTTTCTTGGTTTTGCCTGCTTCCTTTTGCATCAGTTCATGTAAGTCTTCTTAAGTGCAATAGTATTCTATTACATTTATATTTGAAAGTTTGTTTCGCCATTCTCCAATCAGCAGTTATTTACTTTGTTTCCAATTTTTTCCAACAAAAGGAAGGCTGGTATGAATACATCAGTATATAAGGGATTGTTCTTGCTGTCTTTGATCTTCTTGATTTATATGTTCAGAGTGGGACCCAAGTTATATTTAACCAAAATTTGAACTTCTCTTTTTCCCTACTCCAAGTCCCCAGTCGATCTATTTCTAACCGAGAAAGCCAGAGTGACAGGGAGGAGCAGTAGAGGATTGGGGGATTCCAGCCCAGAAAGGGATTGGCCCTTTGCCATCTTTGCTCAGTGACAATCGGAGCCCTTCCAAAAGCCCAACAGAAACAGCTTGTTCCCATAAAACCTGAGCCAGCAAAGGAGGGGCTATGTCAGAGGGGGAAGATCCCTAAACCCCATCTGCCCCATCTGCTTGAGGCTGTAATCCAGATTTGCTGCTTCCTGGCTGCCCTTTGTTGTTTTTGCAAATGAAAACTTCTCTCTAGTGGCCAAATTTAATCAGCATGAAAGCCCAGAGCTTTCTCTAGGTCATGGAGGTGACTCCCAGGCACTCCCTAAACCCTAATTCTCTACCCCTCCCACCCCACTCAACCCAAACCTCAGCCAGAAAAACCTAAGTATGAAGTGCCAGTTTCCTTTATGCCTTGGGTTTATATATCATCATCTCCACAGGAGCAGCAGGCCCAAATGGATGACAAGAGAGCTGCCAAAGCAGCTTGTGGATGTACTGGGAGCTTTCATGGTGCCTTTCATGCTGCACAAAGCAGTCTTTTGCCCTTTGCCTTTTGCCCTCTGCCCTTCACAGGGATACTTTGCTTTCCTAATTTTAAAAATAAGACATTGGGACCAAGTGATCACTAAGCTCCCTAGGCCTGTTAACTTTCTCTTGCCTAAATTCCCCTCACCTCCATCTGTCTGCGTTCTGAGGTGCATTCTGCCATACGGTTCTATGACTCTCTGTGACATCAGATTGAGAGATCACAGGATTTTCCTTGTGCCAAAGAGCTCAACTTGCTGACCAGGAGCAGAGGGATATCTGGCCTGCACCAGGAACAGACTAAAGGCTCTCCCATGGTAATGAGTGCCGGCCCATATGTGCAGCACCTGAGATGGCATCTCTCCACGTAGAGAACCTGGGAAGCTCCTAGAGACTGGAACACGCCAAGTGGCTCTGATTGGCTACTCATGTATTGAAGAGAAGACTCTTTCCTTAGCAATGGAGACAGGAAAAAGGCCTGTCCATTTCCGTTATTTCTTCTCTTGCTCATCTCTTTTTAGCTCTATGCAGTGGCTTGCGGGGTGATGAGAGATTGTGCTGACATTTGGGTTTTAGAATGTTGGGATAATGAGCCCCAGGAACCCAGGAGTCAGATTCTGAAGCTGGTATATGATTTATGTTCCAAGAACACAGGAGTGCCTTTTGGGACCTCAGGGCAGCAAGAAGCTCAGTTGAGAACTCATCAGGCAATCATGTTCCATCTGAATATGAACTTAGGCAGGCTGTCAGTAAACATGTCTTACAGGTCTACTAAATGCCAGGCACTATGCTAAGTGCTGAGGATACAAGTTAAAAAAAAGAAAGACAACCCCTCTCCTCAAGGAGCTTGTAATTCAAAGGGGAAGAGGAAGAAAGTACACAGAAGTCAACAGAAAAGCTCGCCTGAGGAGATGAGGAGGTGCCTGATCCCATAATGGAGCCGACCAGAGTACAGCCAAATAGAAAAATGAAAAGAAGGCTGAATGGGTGTAAAATGGAGGCTTTGGAAGGACCAATGATTTGTAGCAACTGAATTATATTATATACAATCCCAGTCTCTCCTACCCCAAAGACTGAGGGAGTGTAAGAGAGAGTTTGCGTCTGAGCTGGTGGAGGGGAGGATATTTGTACATTTGCTCTTGCTATATCTTTGAAGTAAATATTGATGTTAAGTGATTAAATGGCACTGAGGTGCTGATCACTTGTCCTTCTAACAGTGAGGACAAAGAGTCAGTGGGGGACTGGAAAAAATCTACCCAACCTCACTGAATACTCTAAAACACTGAGGGGAAGGTATAATAATACTAGCTCTGGGAGACAGAGCCATCATCCAATGTAGGGTCCATTTAAGTTAATTGTTTTGTGAGTTAGGGAGAAAACGTTTGGGGATCTAAGTAAGGGAAATAAAAAACAAAATATCCAGGCTGGAGGAGAACAAGTTGTACTAATCACGCTGGAGCTGAGGTACCACACCAGGCTAGTCCATCCTCTGACAGTTTGCCGTTCCCTTAGACTTTACAATATTTTCCAGTTGCAAATGAGGGGTAGCTGGGTGTAGTGCATAGAAAGCTGGCCTTGAAACCAGGACAAGGTGAGTTCAAGCTTCATTTCTGTCATATATTGGCAAGTCACTTAACCTCTTATAGCCTCCAGGCTACTCTCTATAAATTGTAGGCTATAAATTGGGAGCAGTGACAGATTTGCCTCGGTAGAAGGCAGGAGGAAATAGATCCTCCTTATAGAAAGCTACCTAAATTCCAATAGGCTTGGGATGAAAAAATGCCAATCACATTCACAGAGCGAACTATGGAGACTGAATGTGGTTCGAAGCACAGTATTTCACCTTTTGGGGTTTTTTTCTTTATTCATGTTTTTTTCCCTTTTGGTCTGATTTTTCTTGCATAACATCCAATATTGGAAACATGTTTTAAAGGATTGCCCATATCTAACCTCTATCAGATTGCTTGCTATCTTGAACAGGAGAGAGGTGAGGGATGGAGTGAGAAAAATTTAGAACATAAAGTTTTACAAAAATGAATGTTGAAAACTATCTTTATACATATTTGGAAAAATAAAATACTACTAAAAAAAAAAGAAAACTGCCTAAATTATTGAAATCACAAATCATTATCAAAAGGATAGGGTAGAGTAAGGAAATGACACTAGAGTTCTAGAGTTAGCTTTCCTTTTAACTTCCTTTTAGTTTTTCTGAGCAACAATTTTCTTATCTGTAAAGTCTGACCAAGCTAAAATCCCAGATTTCTTACCTGTTTAGATAGTATTTGTGCCTCTAGCTGTTTTCTCTAAGAGGTATCTCTGTCTTTGAGCTCCATCCTCTCTTGATTTTGTTCCTCCAGCCCCATGTTCATTAGGATGACTTGAGAGCTCTTTGGAACATATTTCTTCTTGGTTTATCAGTCGATCTCAATTGGGCCTCACTACCAGGCTTCTTGGTGACTCAGTTACCCAGGCTCAATTTTGCTGCTGGGCAGCACAGGATAGGAATGGTAGAAAAGTCCGGGTAGAAGAGCTAAAGGATAACTGCAAGACCTTCTCGTTTCTTGCCAGGCTTATTTCCTCATAAACCTTCCCACCAGAAAAGTATCTTCATTGTCCTTAAAATAGGTTGGATATATTTTTATGATAGGAAAGAATTGGAAACAAAGTAAATGAGGTTGGATTAGTTGATCTCTAAGGCCCCATCCAACTCAGATCTATGAGTCCATAGAGGCCTATTGATTGGGGAATAGCTAAACAAATTGCAGTGCATGAATGTAATGGAATATTACTGTGCCATAAGAAATGATGAATGTGAAAAATTTGAAGAGGCATGGGAAGACCTACATCAATTTAAACAGAACCAGAAAAACAAGCTACAAAATGACAAAAACAAAGTAAATTTTCAAAAAAATTAAATTAAAATTTAATTTAATGTAAAAATAAAAATATGGATGCTCTATATTTATACTTGCCAGAGAAGAGATAAGTAAACACAACCCTCTCCCTTCTTCATAGAGAGGGGGAATGATGGGTATGCAATACTATATTTAATGTTACATTCTGTTGATGTCTTAGTCAAATTTGCTGAACTGATCTCTCTCTCTCTCTCTCTCTCTCTCTCTCTCTCTCTCTCATACACATTCTCTTTCTCTCCCTCTCCCTTCCTTTCCTTTCTGTCTTCCTGTGTCTCTGTCTCTGTCTGTTGCTGCCTTTGTCTCTCTCTCTCTCTCTCTCTCTCTCTCTCTCTCTCTCTCCTTCCCTCTCTGTCTGTCTGTCTTTTTCTCTCTGTTTCTCTGTCTCTCTCTCTCTCTGTCGTGCTCTCTCTCACGCACTCACACACACACACACTTACATACACACACACACACAAACTCCCTCCTTCTCCCTCTGCCTTCCTCTCCCCTCTGTCTTTGTCTCTTTCTCTCCTCCTTCCTCCCTCCATCTCTCCCCCTCCTGTTTGCCCCTACAGGAGGGCAGAATGATATGTATTTGGAAATGAAGGTGACATAAAAACAAAAGATATCAATGAAAAAAATTTAAATACATTAGGTACATTCTTGTCTAAGATTTTGCCTTCTCTTCTTTTTTCAGGAATTGCTTTTCTCATTTCTCTAAATCCTATCTATTTCCAAACCCCATCTCCTCCATGATGGGAACTTAAAAACATGAAAATGAAGGTGACATAGGGCAAAAGTTGGGGTCTTTGGCCTTTTGATAGAGATGACAGTTCCTTAACTTGAGTGAAGGTTTCATAACAAGATTTCAGGGCATCTTCAAAGGACCCTTAGGGAAGAAGACAAGATGCCAGGGTCTTCCTGGCAAACCTCCAATGTCATCACAGAAGTAGATTCTTCTTTTACTACAAATAAGACTGATTCTGAGACCATAAAGCATTTCCTTATCTCCCCCTGCACTCACTATATGGGTAGTTTCTCTCTCTAGAATGTCCCCCATCCCCCTTCCTCCTGAGCCCAGGAGAGGGGTTATTCATAGTAACTCAGTGAAAGAAGAGAATGAGTGAAAAACCCTTGGGGGAAATGAGAGACCAGGAAGCTACAGTGACCTTCACTTGAAGTCTGGTGACCTAGTGCCATTCAAGGCATGGTGAAGTCCAGTTCTCCACAAGGTTTCCTTCCTCATGCGGCGTGTTTTCTCTATGCCTTCTGTGATGTGGAAAGGAAAGGGTAGGCTGGCTGGACTCTGGGCAGTTTCTTTTGAGACAGTTTTCCCGGAGGCTAGGCCAGACTTCATGGGACTCTTGTGCCCTTCTTTCTCCCTCTCATTCCTCAAAGTTTCCAGCAGCATTTACAACAGCAAAGCCAGGCGTCCGTAGCCCTCTGAAGACTACAACCATCAGTCCTTCCTTAATTGGTACTGAGTAGTGATGGGGGCAGGTTAGGGAACAAGCTGTAAAAGACCACTGAAAGGTCTATTCCCAAAGTGGGCCTCCTCCTCCCAGAGACTAAAAGGGGGAGGGAGGAAGGCAGAGGGAGGACTGGCTGAAAGGATCTCGCCTGAGAGCGGAACTATGATGACCAAAGGCTTCCTGCCAGCCCCTCAGGGTTACCATGGAGACAGAGGCGTTCTCTCTCATTTAGAGGAGGCAGGTGGGATTGGAATATGAATCTCTGCTAGAAAGCGGCTGAGTATGAACCGTGGCATTTACAGCCTAGAGCACACTTAGGGGCTGTAACAAAATCTGGGTGGGAGGGCAAAGGTGGAAGCTGAGGGAGACAGGGGTGGGACGACAGATTTTTCC
Source organism: Sarcophilus harrisii (assembly GCF_902635505.1). NCBI lineage: Eukaryota > Metazoa > Chordata > Mammalia > Dasyuromorphia > Dasyuridae > Sarcophilus > Sarcophilus harrisii. The sequence goes on along the minus strand of NC_045427.1, from coordinate 483,026,443 downwards.
TACAAAAATAATAGTATTTACATAATAGCATGCACCATTGTATTAAAGAGGCTTGAGTGCTAGACATGGAGTCAGGGACACTGGGATTCACCTACTAGCAGAATGATAGTGGCTTTACCTTAACTTTTCAATGCCCCAGGCAACTCTTGAACAATGTAGGTGACAGAGCAAATGCTGATTTGCCTCAGTAGAGAGAATTTCCTCCTGAGGAGCCCCCTAAACCAGGTCAGGTCCAAACAGCAATATAGCCACATACACTTAAAAGCACGCATATGTCATATCTGTATGTAGAGATGGAAGGGACCTTGGAGATCACCCGGTAACCCTCTCATTGGATGAATGAGTTCTGAGAAAGGAAGTGACTTAGCTGAGTTTACACAGGGAACAGAGCTGCTCTGAGTCCAAATCCAGTACTCTTTCCTCTACGCTATTTGTTGAATGACTTCATGGAGAAGCTATCCTCGAGGCACGCTTGCACAGGGAGAAAGCTAGGGTGGTACTCCGGTGGATGCCAGACTGGCTGCCCCACATTGTGACACACTGGTAGTCTAAAACTGTGTCGAGGAGACACGATGCAATGCCATTCTTGAACACTGAAGACTGTGCAATATTTTTACTTAGCATATCATTCCAACCTGTCTCAAACCCTTCTTATGAAAATTGTTCTGTGTTCTCATACTGAGAAGTGGTTTTTCACAGTACTGGTTCCAGATCCAGGGGCAATGCTCTGTCCCCTGGAAAAGACTTATCCCTAGGTGCATCCAATTAAAGGCTTCTAGATTTAGAACTGGAAGAGATTCTAGAGGTCAACAAGGTTAACAGACCCTCTCATGTTATAGAATCTAACTCACCTGGATTCTAATGAAGCTCATAAAGTATTTCACACAATTCTTGTGGATAAGATGGACAGATACAAATTCAATAATAATGCAATCAGAGGGATTTAGAATTGATTGGATAGTCAGATTTAAAGGGTCATTGGTTTTTTGGGAAGGTTTTGTAGCTTCTTTAAACTATTTTTATCTCAAGAGTATTTTATTCTTCTCTCTATATATATACATATATATAAAGATATTTTAACATTCATTTTTATAAGACTTGTGTTCCAAATTTTTCTCCCTTCCTCCCTCCCTTACCTTGCCTCTCTCCAGTCTGTTATAAGTTAAATATCATGCAATCTTTTTAAACATATTTCCATATTTGTCATGTTGTGTAAAAAACTCAAACCAAAAGGGAGGAAACCACAAGAATGGAAAAAAGCAAGCAAGCAAACAAACTAACCAAAAAAGGTGAAAAGACTATGTTTTAATTCACATTCAGTCTTCATAATTCTCTCTGGATGTGATGGCATTTTCTATTTAAATCTATTGGAATTGTTAAAGGGTCATTTTTAATAATTCAGTGTCATTGTAGCAGGAAGTCTCCAGTGGAAGTATACTATGGATCTATCCTTGGCTTTGTGCTGTATGATATTTTTATCAGTGAGTATATCATTCATATTTGCAGATGATTGGAGTGATTGCTGACACATTGGATTACAGAATTGGGACCAAATACATCTTGACAGGTTAGAGCAGTCAACTAATCTAATAAGATGTAATAAATAAATGCAAAATCTTGCACTTGGGGATAAAAAAAATCAATTTAACACAATGGAGAAAGAATGGTTAGATTGTATTTGTTTTGAAAAGGTTCTGGGGGCTTTAGTAGACCACAAGCTCAATTTGAGTAAAAGAGTAAAGTGGGAACCTAAAAATACTAATGCAACGTTAGACTTCATTTAGAGGGGCAGAGCTTCTAGAAAATAAGAGAGTGATAGTCCCCCTGTACTCTCTACTCTGCCCTCTTTTAACCTCATTAGTATTGTCTCTTCAGTTCTATTCACTATGGTTTAAGAAGGACATTAACACACTGGAAAATTCTCAGAGGAGGGCAACTAGGAGGGTTAAGGTCCCTGAGTCCAAAACATATAAGGGTCAAATGAAGAAATGAGGCATGGGTAGTTTGGAGAAAAGACAACTGAAGGAGAATTATTTTCAAATATCTGAAGAACTATCACATGGAGGGAAGATTAGACTTAATCTGATGAGACAGAGAGAGAGAGAGAGAGAGAGAGAGAGAGAGAGAGAGAGAGAGAGAAAGAGAGAGAGAGAGAGAGACAGGAGAGGGAGACACACAAACACAGAAACAGAGAGAGACAGAGACAGACCCATACACACAAATACAGAGACAGAAACAGAGAGAGACAGACACACACACACAAACACAGAGAGAGACAGGGATAGAAAAAAAGACAGAGACAGACAGACATACACAGAGACAGAGAGAGACAGAGACACAGAGAAACAGAAAAAGACAGAGACAGAGAGAAGGAGAGGGAGACACAAACACAGAAACAGAAAGAGACAGAGACAAACACATACACACAAATACAGAGACAGAAACAGAGACACACACACACAAACACAGAGAGAGACAGGGATAGAAAAAAAAGACAGAGATAGACACACACAGAGAACAAGAAGAAAGAAAAGAAGGAACAGGGAAGGAGGAAGAAGAAAAGGAAGGAGAAGGAGGAAGAGGAGGAGGAAGAGGAGAAGAAGAAGGAGGAGAAGAAGAAAAAGAGAACAAGAAAGAGGAAGAAGAGTAACTTGTAGTTTTGAAGAAAAGTGAAAGGAGTTGAGATAATTTAACCTAGGGCATAATTGCTGGTTTAATAAGTCTTTACCTCTGTAATGGATCCCTTATTTCCCCTGTTCTTTAATCAACTGGAATGAGGTATATGAAAATCCCCCCCCACCCCAGAGCTGGAGTCTATAAACCCAGCTAATGATAAATTGAAGCCAAAATGAAGCAAAAGATTGTTCAATCACACACTTAAAAAGCCAATGCCCACCCCATCGCCCAGCCCAGAAACCAAGCTTATTTAGCAGCAGCACGGCATGTAACTGAAAGATTGAAAAAGCTTGGACCAGAAGCGAGCCTTAGCTCTGGCATGGTCACTGTGACAACTTTGTGAGAACAATGACCTCAGTTTCTTCTATGCAACAAGACAGGTGATAGCAAAGGTCCGCTGCAGTGCCGCCATTCTGTGATTTTGTAATCAGGGAAGGCTTTTTGCAGAATTTTGAGTGAGGTATAGAAGGAGGGATGAGCCATGAATTAGTAATAATCCCTAACACCTACACAGCTCCTTAGACTTTTTTGAAGTCCTTTTATATGATTATCCAATTAATCCTTACATTACCCTGCAAGGGACATAAAATGAGTATTATTATGATCATTTCCATTTTACCAACGAGAAGAGGAATGCTTAGATACATTAAAAAACAAGTGAGATGCAGAGCTGTGGCCTTAGGAAGCAGGTCTGCCAGGATTTACTCTCTGGTTATTTCCATTACTTAACTGTACTTATATCACTTTTGCTGGAGTGATATAAAGGTAGGAGGGTGCTGCATGGGATGGAAAGAGCTTGGTGCAGATTTGTTTGATTAGAATGGAGAAATGAATGGGGGAGGAAGTTTATTATTCACTCTTTGTTCAAAAAAGGAAAAAAAAGGCGGAATCTAGCTCTTGCATCTTTGTCATCTTGGGCGGCAATTTCAACTATTAAATAAGGAACTAGATTGGATTGGGGGTTGGGTAGCCAGTTAACAAGCATTTATTAAACACCAACTTTACCTCAAGGAGGTTAGTGGATTGAAGAGTATGTGGAGATCAGTAAAGTATAAGAAGATTGCAGAGGTAGTAAAGGGCCAGATTATAAATTGCTTTGAACACCAAACAAAACATTTTATATTTTATCCTGGGGATGTAATCAAAAGCATTTGATATTGGCTAAGAAATAGAGTGGTAGGTCAGTGAAATAGATTATTTTATGCTGGGGTGATCAGGAGCCACTGGAATTTATTGAAAGGAAAGGAAGTTATGATCAGACCTATTCTTTAGAAAGATCAATTTGACAGCTGAATGAAGAAAGGGAGAGACCTGATTCAGAGAGACCCATCAGAAGGCTATTTCGATAGTTCAGGTATGAGGTGATTGAAGTCTGGAGCAAGGTGTGGCAGTATTGGAGGAGAGAAGGGAGCATATAGGAGAGATGCAATGACTATAAAATTGATAGGATGTGGCAACAGATTGGAAAGGTAGCATGGTAGGGAGAAAGTGAGGAGTTGGGGATGACACTGATGTTATGAGCCTAAGCATTTGTGAGAAGATGGTGGTATCCTAAAGTGCTTGATAGGAGGGTTCAATTTTGTACATGTTGACTTGAAGATGTCTACAGGACATCCAGTTTAAGATATCTAATAGGAATTTGAAGCTGCAAGACTAAATAGAGGTCAGGAGAGAGGTTAGGGATAGGTAAAGAGATATGGGAATCAGCATGGAAGTGATAATTGAATTCATTGGAGAGAATTCATGAGATCCCCAAATAGCATAGAGGAGAAGAGAAGAGTGTCCAATACAGATCCGGACATAGTTAGTGGGTTAAATTAATGGATGAAGTGATTGTAAAATCGATAAAAATCCAGCAAAAGAGACTGAGGAATAGTTAGATAGATGGCAGGAGAATCAGGTGAGAAGAATGTCATGAAAACCTAGAGGGAAGAGATGAAAGTGATCAACAGTGTTAAAGGCTGCAGAGAGGTTAAGAAATATAAGACAATTAATTAGATTAGAAATGGCGATTAAAAGATCATTGTTATTGTATATGTATAACCTATATCAGATTGCTTATTGTCTCAGGAAGGGAGAAGGGAAGAAAAATTTGGAACTCAAAATCTTACAAAAATTAATGCTGAAAACTATCTTTAGCTGTAATTTGGAAAAATAAAATACTATTAGAAATTTTAGAAAAAAAGTGTGAAAAAAAAGTGAGAATCTGATGAAGCCTGTGGATCCATTCTCAGAATGTTTTTAAATAATTAAAAGAACTGCTAAATTTTAATGAGAAGTTAGTGAAAATAAAGATGTAATTTTTTTAAACCTGATCCGAGTTCATGGACTTTCTTGGGAGAAATGGATTGAGAACCCTAAGTTAAAAACAGCTAGACTAGGTGATTTCTGAAATCCCTTCCATCTCTGATATTCTTTATTCTAAGGTCCCTTCCAACTTTGACATTTCATGTTCTACATTCTAGTCAATTCTAGTGCTAGCTTTCTGTGTTCTCTGTTCTAATATTATATATCCTTTTAAAAAATTTTTTTATTATAGCTTTTTATTTACAAGTTATATGCATGGATAACTTTATAGCATTGACAATTGCCAAACCTTTTGTTTCAATTTTTCCCCTCCTTCCCCTCATCCTCTCCCCCAGACGGCAGGTTGACCAATACATAACATTCTATATTCTAAGATCCCCTCTAGCTTTGACATTCCATGTTCTGAGTTCCAATGAGATATTTCACATTGTTTTCTATTTTTCCATTCTTTTGTTTTTGTTCTTGATTTCTCATAAAATCATTAGCTTCCATTTGCTCAATTCTAATTTTTAAGGAATTGTTTTCCTCAGTGAGTTTTTGTGCCTTCTTTCTCATTTGGCCAATTTTGCTTTTTAAGACATTCTTTTCTTCATTACCTTTTTGTATGACGTCATTCTCATTTCTCTTCCCAAGTTTTCTACTATGTCTCCTCTTTTTCCCCTTGAGGCAATTGGGGTTAAGTGACTTGCCCAGGGTCACACAGCTAGGAAGTGTTAAGTGTCTGAGGTCAGATTTGAACTCAGATCCTCCTGACTTTAAGTCTGGTTCTCTATCCACTGCACCACTTAGCTGCCCCTACTATCTCTCTTACTTGATTTTCAAAATCCTTTTGAGTTCTTCCATCTTCTATAACATGAGATCAATTCTTAATTTTCTCGGAGGCTTTAAATGTAGAAGCTTTGACTATGTTATCTTCAGAGTGTGTTTTTTGATCTTCCTTATCACTATAGTAACTTTTTGTGGTCAGGATCTTCTTCTGTTGTTTGCTCATTTTCCCAGGCTATTACTTCATTTTTAACTCTTTGTTAAAGTAGGGCTCTGTTTTCAGGGTGTAGAGTGCAATGTCTAAAGCTTCAGAGGTTTTGTGCAACTGTTTTCAGAGATCCTTTTAGAGATCTGTAAGTTTTCAGTTCTTCTAAGGTGATATGATAGAAGGAGAAATGTGTTTAATACTTTCCTTGACTATGCTCTGGTCTGTGAGTGACCCACTCAAGAACTCTTTTCTTCCCTGGAACTGTGAGGAGGGTCCCCGATTCACTCTGGCTATAAGTTGTAGTGTCCTAGTGCTCCTACTGGCCCTGGAACTGTGAGGGAGCGCTACAACCCATATCTCCTGACTCTAGGGCTGATACTCTATCCACTGTGCCATCCAGCTGCCCCTCCTCCCCATACATATTTTAAAATAGCAGAAATCCACTTTGACTCATTGAGGCTAGTGATTCCCATCTTGTTTAGATTAAAGCCAACTTAATGGTTCCTTGTTCATCTGATTGACATTTTCCTTTCCATAGCCAAAAAGTATCATGCACCTTGTGTTTATTTTTAAGATGACTTCATTTAAAAAAGAAGTGTAATTTTGTCTGTTGGTTGAGAGGATATGTGGGGAGTGGGAGGTGAGGAACAATTTTGCAATCATCTCTTAAAGAAATTTGATAGGGACAGGTAATGGCCTGGGTGTGGTTCCCCCCCCCCCCCTTTCCCCAGGATTGGGGTTAGGAGGTGTGCAACACCAGAATTACCAAAAAGAATCATGGTGTTAAGTACTCTAGCTTAGAAGCAAGGGGCCCATGTCACTTCAGGAAGCCCTCACAAGCTGTTTGATTTTCTGTGAAGATTCAGGGACAGAAGATTAGAGTTTTTTGATCTGGGATGGAATCCTTTGGTGATTTATAACCGCTTGCTCTTCAACTTAACCAACATTTTAATTTTCTCCTTTAAGCAGTATATGAGAGGTTAGGCTCATATTTATGTTTCTTTTACTTCTGAAAGAAGTTGAAGAGCACAGTGTGAGTAGAAAAGACCACTGTCTAGACTTAGGAGACCTCAATAATAGGATTGGATCTGCCACTAACTTTCTGTGTGACTTTAGGACAAGTTACTTACCCTGTGTGCCTTGGTTTCCCCATCTATAAAATGAAGAGACTGAACTTGATTGTAACTTAAGTTCCTTCCAGCTTTAAAAACATGTAACTAGGCTATTATTTTCCCAAGAAACAGCCTAATTCCCTGCCCTCCCTCTCCTCCCTACTACTTCCTGTCAGTTGGATGTGATCATAGAGATGAGTGTGTATTTGTGTTTACCCACACATACACAAGCACACACCTCTTCCACAGCTGTTGCTGAGCTCAATTCAGATCCACTCCCTCCTTTCTGGGCTTCCTCCAGCAATAGTGGTGTGGCTTTTCTGCCAATCTTGCCTCCCTCTTATTTGTTCAGTCCCTATCACAGCTGAACACGCCACTCTCCAGATTTACTCTCAGTCTTTTCCTAAAGGAGATTTAAAACCTTAAACATCTGTGCGGTTCATTCCAAAGGAGGTGGAGATGAAGAATTTTTCTTTGATGCATCCATAAATCAAGTCCTTCCTCTCCCCACCCTCCTCCACCCACCTGTCACAATCTCATTGGAGTTGCTGGGAAATCAGTGTATTTTAGAAATGTTAGTGACTTTGAATCATAAAATGTCGAAACTGGAAGGGACCTTAGAACACCAAATGCTAGAGCTGTAAGGAACTTTAAAAGTTGGAAAGGACCTTAGAAAAGTCACAAGATGTCAAAGCTGGAAGGACCTTAAACATGAGATCATGGATCTAGAGCTAGAAGGAAACCTTAACATGTCACGTAATCAATCACCTCATTTTAGAGATGGGGAAACTGAGGTCCAGAAAGGTTAAATGCTATAGAGTGAGATGAAAGGCATGATGGAACATGAGTCAAAAGGGACCTTGAAACAGAGGTTATTGGAGCTGGAAGGGACCTTGGAGATATTTCCTTTGGCAACAGAGGATCAGATTCCTTCAAAATCATATAGCTTGTTAATGACACAATGGAGATGAAAGCCTGACTTCAGGACTGGTGTCCACCCCCATGAGCAACACCATTATCCAGGAATCACCAGATCTTGTAAATATGTTTAAGTCGGAGGACTTAAATTCCTGAGAGCCACCACCTGTCATGGAGCAGCTGCCATAAGCCCTCTCTTCTGTCCTCCTTCCCAGGATCCTCCTAAGAGTCTCTGAGCCGGAGAGAGTGCAGGTTTGGGACAAAGGACTAGAATACAAATGCTCTTGTTCTCACGTACAGGCCCCAACCTGTGGCAAGTACTCTGAGATAAAGTATCAGCATGCACTAGCCTGAACAGGAAACCTGAAATTTAGATTTGTGTGGAAGGAACTCCTTGTTAGAGCCAGATGGAAGGGGTGGGAAGGGGAAGAAGCTTTGCCATAGATCTCTTCTGCCTGGGGCACTTTAAATGGAAACATCTCATAGCATATGTAGAATGTACTTATTATGCTTCCAAAACAATCCAAATTTAAAGATGAATGGCAGAGAGAGGAGATTTTCCATGCTAGGGGAAGCAACTTAAGACCAAAGTTTCCTTGATTAATTGATTTCTCTCAGTGTTTGACTGATTGATTTGGGTCCTGGGGTCTCAAACCAGCAGCCAGCAGGAATTTCATTGCAGTTCTAGTTAAGAAACATTGATAAATTAAGCAGTAATGCAGGAAGGGTGATCAGCATAAGGAAGGATCTGGAAACCTGTCAAATGAGGAAATAGTGAAGAACAACAAGAAGCAGGATTTTTTTTTTTTAGGTATCTGACAAGCAGTTGAGTGGAAGCATGGTTAAACTTAGTTCTACTGTCTAGTTTCAGAAGGCAGTCCTAGGGTCAGTGGGTGTAAATTATAGGGAGGCAAATTTCAAGTCAACCTAAGGAAGAACTTTTTAACAGCTAAAAACTGTCTAATCATGGAACCAGCTGCTTTGTAAGGTAATAAGCACCCTGTCAATGGACGTGTTTAAGTAGAGATTGGAATGACCATTTGTCAAGGATACCATAGAGAAGTGCATGTGTATGTAGAAGCTAGCTCATACTGACTTGTGAGACAAAATTGTTAAATTATTTATTGTATTGACACCTTAGAAATAATCTATACAAATTGTGGATTGATTTATTGTTTTATTAGTTGTCTAGGCTTAAGAAAGTATTCATAATGCAGATTAAATTTTAAAGTGTTTTCATCCTCTCCCCCCTCCAATCCAATATTAAACATTTACCAGCACACTCCTAGATTGTTCTACAGCAGGAATGCAGTAGAAAGGTCAGTGACTGAACTCATCCCCAGATTAGAAGCCTGGTGACCATAAGCTAATAACAATAATAACTGACATAGAGAGAACGCTTTGAGATTTACAAAGTGCTTTACAACCATTATCTCATCTGAGTTTCACAACATCCCTGGGGAGGAGACTGCAAAATAAACTTTCTATAATTATAGGGGACAAATTGATTAAATTTCCTTTCAAGCTCTTGCTTCTATGATTCCCTTTCTTTATGAATCTAGGGAGTCAAGGGTAGAGCAAGAAAAAATATCAGTGGATCCATGGGTAATTCCACAGACCTAGGAGGCCACAAAAAAAGGTGAAGTTTTCTGGGACCATTTCTTTTGATGGAACCAACCTAACGAGGTGACTACCTACCATTGGGCTGGAGTGAGTTCCAGCATGGGACACTAACTGTGTGGGAGGTAGTGAAACAGAGAACTGAAAATAGTATGCGTGGACTGCATTTTGCAAGTCATTTTCTGGTAAGCACATTCTCCACGCCTGACCTAGGCGGGTTTGAAAATGATCAGTCTGAAGAAGGCAGAAGACATTAGTGACCTTTTTGAATCCCCTGAGTTTTCAAGCCCCTACTCTGAAAACAATCGACGTTTCCCCACGTAGTCACTGTGTTTGAACAAGCTGGCAATGAGAGTGCTGAGTCATGAAAAGTGATTCTTCCACTGGGGGGGAAAAATCACCCCAAATGGCTCGTTTGCATACTGTATATATTGTCACATGAAATACAGAACTATACAAGTTTGACTTGGAAAAGACCTATTAGGTCACACGGAGTCCGGCCCCTGGGGGCCAAAGCAGTTGCTGGACGCTACTGGACGCTAGCCAGTGCTTTGTCTAGTCTAACTTTCTGAGTGCAGCGGGGTGGGATAGCGCTGGCCTTCCCAAAAATGCCAGGATGCAGGAGTACCCGGGGAGAAGCCAGCTGGAGGCAAGACTGCAGAGCAGAGCTGCTCCAGCTGGTTCATCAAAGGCCTGAGCTCCAGGCCTGGTTCCGTATCCATCGGAGCCAGTGGTGAGAGCCGACAGGCCCACCCATCCAAAGGGGACGACGGGGCCTGGGATTTACAGGCACCTGCCAAAAAACCTGACAGCAGTAATAGCGAAAGGTAAATACCAGATTACCCCCACACACACGTTCCCCAGCTTGATTTTTACTCTGACATCTCTGAAAGCAGGAACTTAGCAAAAGTGATTCTGAAATGTTGAAACTCCACCGGGTTTGAGATGCTGCGGGAAAGCCAAGTTAACTCTGGGTGTTTGGGGGAAGGGCGCGGGTGTTTCCCAAGAGCCCGTCCCCCTCTCACGGCCGGGAAAACCTGTCCATACTGGCCACCAAACAGGACAGGAAAATGAAACGGGTCTAACACACGTTCAAGAGGGAATGCTCCGCGGCTCCCGGAAGGGCACTTTCTCTGCTCCCTCCTCTCCCGAACGGCTCGAGCGGCCGCAGCGCCTTCACCAGATGGAGATCAGCATCTGGCAGGTGTTGGAGGACATCCAGACCAGCTCGACCAGTTTGAATTGGAAGTAGCCAATGACGAAGCCGGAGAGCACGTCGGTGATGTGGTGCCGCCCAATCATCACCCGGGACAGGCCCACGCAGAAGGCCCAGAGCACCAGCAGGATCCGCAGGGGCACGGCCAGCACCAGGTGGTTGAGGAAGAACTTGGATATCATGGCGGCCCGGCTGGCGTGGCCGGCTGGGAAGGCGTAGACGTCCATGGTGAGGTAGTCCAGGAGGCCCGGGCTCATGTCGTAGGGGCCTCGCCGTTTGATGAGCTTCTGCACCCCGGCGACGGTCATGATGTCCAAGAGCAGAGCTGCACAGGAAAAGAAATGGCCTGGTCAGAGACGCGCAGCCCAGCCGAGCCAATGAGCCGGAGCCCCTCCTGGGACCTGCTAGCCCCACACGGCTCTCTGACCACGGACTCTACATCCCCCGCTCTAGACTTTCCCGGAGGAGACAGAGGTCCTAGTTCCTGTTCTACCTTTAATTCGCTATGTAACCATGAGCAAGTCACCTTGATCCGTGGGGAATGGGAAAGAGGAAGGGAGGAAACAAATATTTATAAAGCGCCTACTATGTGCTAGCACTTTACGAATATTCTCATCTTCACAGAAACTCTGTAAGGTAGTACCATTATTATTCCCATTTTACAGACCAGTAAACTGGGGTTAAATGACTTGCCCAGAGTTGCACAGTTAGTAGTATCTGAGGCAAGGTGTTCCAAGCCTGGAATGCTCTTCTTCTTTTCTAGCATCCTTCAAATCCAAACTAAAATTTCATCTGGTACAAGAGATCTTTCTTAAATCCTCTTATTTCCAGTTCCTTTCTTTTTAAAATTATTTCCTATTTTTCCTAGGTATGGGTTGTTTGTATACATTTGTTTGCTTGATTGTGAGTTCTTTGAGGGCAGAGGCTATCTTGCCTTGTTTTTTCTTTTTTTTCTTCAAATCCCCAATGTTTAGCATAATACCTGGTACATAACATGTGCTTATTAAGTGTTTATTGACTGACCCCAAACTCAATAGTCTATCCCCTGAAAAATCTTCCCTTTTTGGTAATCATAGGATAATAGCATCATAGCCTAGAGTTGGAAACAACCTCAAGGGCTGTCGAAGCCATCTCTGTTATTTTACAGATATGGATTTTAGGGTTATATGATCATAAAAATGACATCAGTCACTTTTCCAAACCATATCAACTCTCATATTACAGATGAGGAAATGATGGTTCAAAAAGATTAAATGATTTGCCCATAGTCACACAATGTGTCTGAGGCTGCATTTGAACCCATGTCCTCCAATACCAAATTCAGCTCTTTCAACGGACACTGCCTCTGTTCCCCTTTTTAGTACCATGGAGGAAGGGTGGACTGGATCAGGTTAATTATATTTCCATGTTCTGAAATCCCCTCCAACTCTAAAATTCCATGTTTTAAGGTCCTTTCCAATTCCAGCATTCCATGAATCTAAGCCATTCACTGTAAGAGGCAGCCAACAAAGTAAATAGTGCTCAGAGTAAATCCATAGCTGCTGTTAGACAAGCAACTCAATATGTCCTTATGTTGTTAGGCAGCATGGTGTAATTTTTAGAGTATTTGACCTGGAATATTTGGGTTTGAGTCTCTCTGACATTAAGAAGTGTCACTTCTTAATTAGGTGATTATAGACAAATCACATCAACTTCCTGAGCCTCAGTTTCTTTATCTGTAATGTGAGATAATAATAATTGGAAGACTTAGCTCAGAGGGTTATGATAATCAAAAGAGATAGATATAACACACGCTATTGAAAAGTCTACTGTTCCCAGTAGAATATTAGCTTCTTAAGGGCAGAGACTAGTTTTTGTCTATGTACCCTAATTGACTGGAATTGAGTTGGGAATACCATTCACAGACAAGAAGGATGGCTCCTAGTCCGAGCACTTACTAAGGCTAATAATCAGCCTCAGGGGGCACGAGTCAGGAAGGGGTGGGTCCGAGGGAGGAAGGGCACTGAAATCCTGTGTCTCAGGAACTTCCCACTTTGAGGTTGGCCCTGGGCCACCGCACAAGCCAATCCATGTGTAGGCAACAGCAGAGGCCAAAAAAAGCACTCTAGCTTTTTGAACTTGCCTCAAAAACTTTCCATCAACATCCCTTCCTTGTTCATTCTGAATCTTCCTGCCTAGAAATACTCTCTAAAGGGACTTTCCCCTATTTTTCCCTTAGTTTTCCCTGGAAGACCATGATGGTGGATGCAGGATTTGAAGCCCCTCTTCTTCCTCAAGCCTTTTGCTAATTAGCCAGTTCCTTTCACATCTCCCCCGAGGCTGGCAGGGTGTGGCCACCCAGAGAATGAAGCCATGGAGAAAACTAACTGCTCAAATGGGGAGTGTCTGTCAAGAGGTCTGAGTTCTGGATGGGGGCTGGAAGCCAGTCAGGAACGCTTGCCAGGACTGAAGGGAGAGGAGTTGGGAGAACCCTTTCTCCACTTCTCCTAGCAACTCCTAGCCAGGGGCTGCGATAGGATCCACACCACACAAAACTCCACACAGGAGGCCTGTGGTTGGTCTGGATCCTTGCATGTTGGAGCAGGAATCACCAAGTTCTGAGCAAGGCAAGATTCCACAAGAATAATGTGCTTGGAGACTGGAGTTAGAGGCTGGAGGGAAACTTAGGAGAAAGGCTTTCAGCAAAGTGGGGGATGGGCTGGGGACAAGGACGGATGAATCGAAAATTAGATTTTGTGGGTAGTCTGGGGACAGTGGAAGGACGGTCCAGCTCTATGCAGGGACCTGGGGGAGGAGAAGCTGGTGGGAATCTGGACAGTAGTACACTTTCCAAAGAACCAGTTTAGTCTCCCAAACCACCGTTAGCCACTCCTCTTTCCCCTCTGCTTCTGCAGGAAGTTTTTCATGGGGGCAACACTACCCTCGTGGTAACTGTGAGCCAGGGTGCAGTATGACTGATTCCTGGCCAGTCTGCAAGGGATGCAAATGCTGCTGTCACTCAAGGCTCACTGAGGTCAGCTCTGAAGCCTCTGGCCCCCCACCCCCACCCCATAAATCTCTCTCGATTTAGGTGAGGAGCCAAGGTTTCCCTCCAGTGTCTCTCTCAGAGGCGTTACTGTGTAGTGTAGAAGGCACCAACTAGACTGATGGGGAAGAATGGTGGCTTATGGACCTTTTTATTCTTGATTTTCTAGAGATATGTCCCTAGCAGTGGCAACCCTGAGTAAAGACTATGGACGTTTCAGTCACTTTTCCCACCATCATTCTAAAATTGCTTTCTGGAATGATTGCATACCAACAATGTAGCTTCAGATCAGTAGCTCCAAAATTTTAGTGTTAAAATTGAAAAGCCCTGTAATCATTTTTTAGGGCACCACATGAAACAGTCAAGGAATGGCAAAATCCCAGAGAAATTGCTGTTTTTCAGAGCACTGCATGGACCTTCCATGAACCATCAGTCTTTGGTGCTATGCTATTATTGTTCACCAACAATGCACTTAGATGCAGGTGATAAAATGGGAGCCCAGAAGTAGCATTTAGTTTTTGTAAAAAAAAAAATTTAAAATATCTCCTCCTATTTCCCACTTGCAACATCAAACTCATTTTAAACAACCCACATATTAATATAAAAGAAATAGCTGAATAAATTGTGACTATGAATATATTATTTGGCCTTTCTGCAACTTTTTACTGTGTTGATCATCAACTCTGCTTCCTTCTGGCTTCCCCCTGGACACTCTCCTTTCAATTTCCTCACATTATTCCTGGATCTCCTATTCCTCCTTATCTATTGGCACCTTCTCAGTCTCTTTTGTTTGGGCATCAGCCACTTCCTAACCATTTAAATGCCTCAATCCTGTGTTTTAGGGCTCTTTTTCTGTTTTTTTTTTTTTAGAAGAATGTTTTAACACCATCTCAAAGTCAACATGTTTAAATCCCAATTTTTTATCTTCCTTTTTAAACCTGACCCTCTGCAAACTTCCCTATTTCTGTGGAGGGATCCACTATGCTCATGGTCAGCAGCCTTAATAACCTCAAAGCCATCCTGATTCTTTCTTTTCCATTACTGATATCCCATCCATTGTCATGTCCTGCTGATTTTACCTCCACATCTCCAATATATCTCTTCTTCTGATTCTGATCACTTTTCATCTGGATTCTTATAACATCTTTCTATTTTTGTGGCAAGGCAATTGGGGTCATACAGCTAGTAAGCATTAAATGTCTGAGATCACATTTGAACTCAGGTCCTCCTGCCTGCCTCCAGGGCTGTGCTCTATCCACTGCACCATCTAGTTGCCCTTTTGTTGTGGTCTTCTTTTTCAGCCTTCTCTCTAATCTTTCTTTTACATAGCCACCAAAACAATTTTTTTTAAAGCATACATCATTACCCTACTCAAAATCCTTCAGTGGTTTCTAAATGTCCCTAGGACAGGAATACTTAATCTCTTTTTTTAATTTTCTGTAGTAGACCCCTTGGGCAATGTGATAGAGCATATAGACTTCTTTTTGAAAAATCCCCACACACTCTCTCCTTTCTTTTTAATAGCTTTTTATTTTCAAAATACATGCCTCACCAGTGTTTTGCTTTTCCGACCACCACTTCCCTCAAATTGCCCTCTCCTTTTTCGGTCCCTCCCCCCTTTCTTAATCCCTTTCCCTTTCAACTTCTGTTCTTCCTTCTATTAGCCTTCCCCTTTTCTTTCCTCTTTCTCCTCCTACTTCCCTATAGGATAAGACAAGTTTCTATATCAAACTAAATATGCATAAATGTCTTTTTAGAATAATGTGTATGTGGGGTTTATATATATTCAAAACTGAAAGAAATGCAAATTTTCTGTAAGAAATTAGTGAAAATAAAGGTGTGACTTTTTTCCATCTACCTCCCAAAATTGGACCCCCATATTCCATGAACTCCAGATCAAGAATTTTTTCTGTAGTATATAAATTCATTAACCTGAAATTTGCAATTCTTTATAGTCTGGTTCTCACACAATTTTCTAGCCTTATTTCACATTATTCTCCCCTCTTCACACCCATTGTGTTTGAGCCAAACTTCCTTAGTTTTTCTCCAAATGTCACTTCCTCAAATTGAATGAATACCATCAATTGGGGAATGGCTGAATAAATTGTGATATATAAATATGATGAAATATTATTGTTCTATAAGGAATGATGAGCAGACTGATTTCAGAAAAGCCTGGAAAGACTTACACAAACTGATGCTGAGTGAAGCAAGCAGAACCAGGAGAACATTGTACACAGTGACAGCAAGATTATGTGATGATCAATAATGATAGACTTGGCTCTTTTCAGAAATATAGTGATCCAAGACAATTCCAATAAACTTGGGATGGAAAATGCTGTCAGCATCCAAAGAGAGAACTGTAGAGCCTGAATGGAGATTAAAGCATACTATTTTCATCTTATTTCGGGTTTGCTTCTTTTTGTAGTTTTCCCTTTTGTTTTGATTTTTTTTTTGTTCACATCATGACTAACATGGACACATGATAAAAATGAATGTACATATATAACCTATATCAGATTGCTTGTTGTCTTTGGAAGGGAGGGAGGGAAAAAAATTGGAACTCAAAATTTTACAAAAATGAATGTTGAAAACTATCTTTACATGTAATTGGAAAAATAAGATGCCACTGAAATAAAAAAATCAAACAAACAAATGTCATTCAATCTCTATGCCTGAAATATATTCCTTCTTCATCTTTACTTTCAGAATCCCTATCTTTCTTCAAGGCATAGCTTCTGTCTTCTGTATTAATCCATTGCACCAATCTCCTCCCCACCACCCTCAGTTCTTAGAATTTTTCCTCAAATTACTATCTGTGAACTTGTTATATCTTCTAATAGCATATAAACTCATTGAAGGCAATGACTATTTTGATTTTATACTTCCAGCACTTCAAACTGTAACTTACACATACTAAGAACTTGATAAATGGTTATTGAATTCAAACTGGAACTGTGCTATAAGAAATGACAAGTAATCAGAATATAAAGAAATAAATAAGAATTTCTGCAAAGCTGTATATAGTGTGGACATCAGAATAGAGCAAAAATATACATACTGATACTCATACATAAAAATTATAGGAATGGAATTTGAAAAAATAAGCAGAAATAAATTATCAGAAGGATAAGCAAACAAGGTATTATTTATTAAAAGTAATATACATATATGCAAACTTTCTGGTTTGGGGATTTTTTGTTTTTCTGAATGTTTTATAGCTAAATTTAGAATATGTGTAACATTTTTGTTATTGTTCAAGTGTTTCAGTCATGTCCAACTCTTTGTGTCCCCATATGGAATTTTCTTGCTAAAGACACTAGAGTGGTTTGCCATTTTCTTCTCCAGCTCATTTTAACAGTTGAGGAAACTGAGGTAAACAAGGGTAAATGACTTCTCCAGGATCACATAGCTAGTTAGTATCTGAAGCCAGATCTGAACTCAGAAAGATGAATCTTTCTGACTCCAGGCCCAATTCTGTGCCACCTAGCTGCCCTAACATATAATAAACATACATACATTATTAGTTGAACCCATGGTAATGGGGAGAAAGAAAGTTAGGGAGGGAATTTTATAACTATGTACAACACATACATACATGTATATGTGTTCACATAGAAAAACACACATGTATACATACATATACATATGCATGCAGATGGACATGTGTATGTATATATGTGTATAAACATATATCTCCATTCATATATTCAAGAACAGGAAGATAGAGAAAGAGATGGAAAATTTGGAATCTCCAAAGGTCTTTAAAAATAAGAATGCCTCTCATTGCTAACAAAGTCCAGATAAGGTTTTCCCCAGAGATAGGGCTATTATGGATATGAAGACTTCTCACTTTCCCTTCTAGCTGTATTCCTCTTCAGGACTATTAGAAGAAAGTTCAAATGAATACCATATTAGAAGTATAAGGACAAGAAGATTTTGAAGACAATTAAATCAGATCCAGCTTGACCTTTCCAAACAAGTTCTTGATGATCGAAAAAGCAAATAAATAAGGTCATTACTTCTAATTATCATCATTTCTTTTTTTTTAATCTCCAAATGTATTTCATTTTTTATTGAAGCTTTTTGTTTTCAAAACACATGCAAGGATAATTTTTCATCATTGAACCTTGCTAAACCTTGTGTTTTTGCACATGTGAGTCCCTTTGCCTTCTTTAAGATTTCTTTGGAATATAAACGCAGTAGAACTGCTAGATCAAAGGATATGCACAGTTTGATAACTTTTTGAGCATAGTTCCAAATTGTTCTCCAGAATGGTTGGATGTATTCACAATTCCACCAACAATGTATTTATTAGTGTCCCAGTTTTCCCACATCCCCTCCAACATTCGTTATTATCTTTTCCTGTCATCTTAGACAATCTTAAAGGTGTATAGTGGTACCTCAGAGTTGTCTTAATTTGCATTTCTCTAATCAATAGTGATTTAGAACACTTTTTTTACATGACTAGAAATGGTTTCAATTTCTTCATCTGAAAATTGACTGTTCATATCCTTTTACCATTTATCAGTTGGAGAATGGTTTGAATTCTTATAAATTTGAGTCAATTCTCTATATATTTTAGAAATGAGAACTTCTAAATGTATTTCTGAAAATGAGTTGCATTTAGGAGAATTTTCTTTTTTTCTTTTTTAAAGCTTTTTATTTTCAAAATATTTGCATATGTAGTTTTCAACATTTACTCTTGCACAACCTTGTGTTCTAAATTTTTTGCTCCTTCCCTTTTCTATCCCTCCTCCTCTAGATGGCAAGTAACCCAATATATGTTAAATATGTGCAATTCTTCTTTATATATTTCCACAATTAAAATGGTGCATAAGAAAAATCAGATCAAAAAGGGAAAAAAGTGAGAAATAACTCAAAAAGAAAGCAAAAAATAGAAGTGAAAATACTATAATGTGATCCACATTTAGTCCCCCCAGGCTTTCTATCACAAGATCATTGGAATTGGCCTGAATCACTTCACTTTTGAAAAGAGCCAAGTCCATCAGAATTGATCATCACATAATCTTGCTGTTGCCATGTACAATGATCTCCTGGTTCTGCTCATTTCACTCAGCATCAGTTCATGTAAGTCTCTCCAGGCTTCTCTGAAATCACCCTATTGATCGTTTCTTATGGAACAATAATATTCCATAACATTCATATACCATAACTTATTCAGCTGTTCTTCAACTTATGGGCATCTATTCAGTTTTCAATTCCTTGCCATTACAAAAAGGGTTGGTATAAATGTGGGTCTATAGGAAAAATTTCTAAGTTTTTTTTAACAGTTATTTTTTTCAATTGACAATCATTTATTTTCTTTTCATCTCACCTCCCTTACTACTACTGCTACTAATTCAACTGCTATTTATTTTAAGAAGGAAACCTTATGTAGCAAAAAAAATTGTTTTAATGTTTTATTTCATTTATTTTTGATACCCTAATCATTTCCCCAATGAACCTAATGGTAGAGGGTACACAATGGATGGAGAGCTGGATCTGTAGCCAGAAAGATAGGAAGCCATGCCTGCCTCTGACATTATGTAAGCTTGGGCAAGGCATTTAACTTATGTTTACCTCAGTTTTCTCAACTTTAAAATGGGAATATTAACAACACCTAACTTGAAGGAGTGTTATGAGCTTCAAATGAGACCTCTGTAAAAAGTGCTTAGAACAATGTCTGGCACATAGCAAGCACTATATAAATGTTTATTCACTTTTCTCCCTTCCCTTCTCATCCCCCTTCTAAACCTTCCCTTATTACAAAGAATGGTCAAGCAAAATAAATTGACAAGCAAACCAAATCCTGCACTCATGATCCACCACCTCCACTGAGAAGAGGGAAGTAAATTTTGTCAAAGGTTCTCTAGAATAAAAATTTGTTAGTCTGAGTTCTGATGTCTTTTATTGTCTTTTATTTATTTATCTTTATGTATATTATTGTAGCTGATGGATGTATTGTTCTCCTGGTTTGGTTTTGTTCACTTTGTATCTATTCGTACAAGTCATAAGATCATGAGATTATATATTTAGAGATAGAAAGGACCTTGTCCATCTTCTCTCATTTTTCAGAGGAGGAAAAAGAGGCTCAGAATGTCTCATATCCATATTTCCTTGTGTCATAGCATTCTATTATTTACAAATCACATTTAGTCCAGTCATTCCCTAATCACTGGGTATCCACTTTATTTCCAGTTTTTTACTATGACAAAAAGTGTTATTATCAATATTTTGGTATATATGGGACCTTTCTTTCTGTCACTGATGTACACAAAGTCATGTTCACAATGGGATCACTAAATGAAGACTTTTAGCACATAATTCAAAATTGTTTTTTACAATTGAATAAAAACACAGCTGTATTAGTGTTTGCTTTCCCACAGCTTCTCCAACACAGACTTTTCTATATTTTATCATCTTTTCTAGTTTGATGGATGTGAGGTGGGTGATACTTTGGAGCTGTTTTAACTTCCATTTCTAAAGTGATTTGGAGGACATCCCCTCCCCCATAGTTGATTTATTATTTTGAAAATCTTTTTTAGGGGATAATTTAGCAGTTGTATATATGCATCAATTCTCCATATATCTTGGATAACAGATTTTTACCAGGGATGTTTGCTGCTAAGATTATTTTCCCATTTGGCAGAGTGTCTTTTTATGCTAATTGCACTGATTTTGTTAGTGTAAAATCTTTTACATTTAATATAATAGAAAATTGTCAGTTATATTTTGTGATCTCCTCTTTTTATTTATGAGTCCTACCTCTAACCATACTTGTGAAAATACCTCCTTTTATTAAATTCTATTTTAAAAAATATATAACTTGTTATATATGGATCACTTGGATGAATATATTATGTTTTATTAACAGTAGTATTATGATATAGTTTATGGCATAAAAATCTAATCCTACTTTATGTCAAAATTGCTTTTCAATTTTTCAAGCAGTTTCTTATTAAGTAAGGAGTCCTTCTCTTAATTGTTTTTGGGGAGAGTTATTGAACAGTGTACTAATATGTTCATTTGCTTTTATGCTTTGGCTTGTATGTCTGTTCCATTGATCTATTTTTTTTAAACCAGTTTAATTTTTTTTCAGATGAAGATCTGCCTTCTTTTCCACTCAGCTTTTCCCCACTCCACACTGAGAAAGTAAGAGAAGCAGCCCCCCTATACAAACATGTATAGTCAAGTAACAAATTCCCACATTGCCAATCCAAAAAAAGTATGTCTTATTCTGCATTCTGAGTCCATCATCTCTCTGTCAAGGGATTGTTAGCATGTTTCATCATGAATCTTCTGGAATAGTGGTTGAATACCAAATAGTTTTGATGATTCATGTTTTATAATATAATTTGAACTCTGGTAATACTAGGTTCCCTCATTTCTCCTTTTTTTCATTATCATTTTCATCATTGGTACAACTATAAACTATGTAAACTAATTTAGGCACTAATGCAATTTTTAAAAGATTGCCTTAGCTTTGACAAGAACAATCCTTCTAATTATTTGTCTTCCTTTATTTCTACAAAGCATTTTGTAGTTGTATTTATATGTCTTGAGAGCGTCTTATTAATTTAAATCCCAGATATTTTGCAACTTATTTGAATAATTTCCTCTTATCATTTCTCCCTAGTATTTGTCAGTATTGTACAGAAACACTAATGTTTGCTATGGACTTAATCTTGTATCATGTTACTTTACTGAAGCTATTCATTGTTTTAAATAGTTTCTTAGCTGATTCTCTGGGGTATTCTAGATAAACAAGCATACTCTTTGCCAAAAAGAATAATTGTGTCTCCTCTTTGATGATGTTTATAGCTTTAATTTCTCAGTCATTTAATTAAGTGTTAGTTGTTAGCATTTCTAGTGCTATGTCAAATAATAGTGAGGAGAAGGGACAATTTAATTGGAAAAGTTTCTATTGTTTTCTCCCTCAACATAGTGTTATTTCCTAGTTTAAGGAATATATTTTTGTTCATATTAAATAAAGACTATTCTGGGCTTTTAATTGTTAATTTTTTTGACAGAAACAAGTGCTGGAGTTGGGGGAAAGGTTTTTTAAAATATATTTGAAAAAAGGGCTCTTTAAAAAATAATCATGTGTTTTAGTTGTTTACATGATAAATTAAAGTCATTGCTTTTGAAATATTGAACTATCCTTGCATAGTTGGCAGATATACAATTTGGTCATAAGAAGTAGTCTTCTCTTTGCTAATATTTTATTTTAAAATGTTCATTTTAATATTTATTAATAAGATTGATATATGGTATTCTTTCTCTGCTTTATTCCTATCTGGTTTAAATATTAGGATCATATTTGAATGACAAAAGGAGTTTAGTAGAGTCCTTTCTTCTCTATGATAGGTGTAATGCTCTTTTTTTGGTATTTAAGTACAAATTTTTTTAAAAAGGTATAATATATATTAAAAATCATGTTATTAAAAAAAAAAGAAGAGAACCATATGTGGTACCTTTCATAGGTAAGGTCTCAGGGAGAATTTTTTTACCAAATAAGGGAAAGAAATAATCATAAATGAGAAAATGGGTAGTTTCAATTGCATGAAATTGAAGACCTAAACAATATCATGTCAATTAGAATAAGAAAAATCTCTACATCATATACTTCAGATAAGAAACTGATATCCAGTATATATGAAGAATTAACATATATTTGGACAAATGATTAAAAGATATAAGAACCATATGAAGGATTGCTCCAAATAACAAATAATAAGAGAAATATAAATGAAAGCAACTCAGATGTCTAATCTCACACTTAAGCAAATTGGCAGAGATGCTAAAAGATGGGAATAGTCAATGTTGAAGAGGCAATAAAAAATTAGTGCACCAATGCACTATTGCTGGAACTGTGAATTGGGCTAGCATTTCTGGAAAGCAATTTGGAATTAGCTCTTTTAAAATGTATTAAAATATCTATAACCATTGACCTAGAGGTTTCCATTGTATATACCCCAAGGATCATAGAAAAAGGGAAAATATTATATATGCCATAATATTTATTTTTATTTTTTTTAAATTAGATTTTATTTTTAAAAACAAAAATCCATCTTCTCTTCCTCGGTTTTCCCTGATCCCACTTCTTACTAAGAAAGCAAGAAAAACAAAATCCCTATTACATACATGTATAGTTAAGCAAAACAAATTTTTTCATGTCTGTGTCCAAAAATATTATGTCTCAGTTTGCACTGAGTCTATCACCTCTCTATCAGAAGGTGGATGTCATATTTCATCATAAGCTTTCTGGAATTATAGTTGCTCATTGTGTTGATCAGAGTTCCTAAATCTTTCAAAGTTGTTTGCAATATTGTTTTAGTGTAAATTGTTCTTTTGTTTTGCTCTTCATTTCACTCTTCATCAATTACTATGTCTTCTTAGATTTCTCTGAAACCATCCCCATCATCATTTTTTACAGCACATACATACCACAATTTGTTGTCATTTCCCAAATGGGAACCCCTTCAATTTCTAATTCTTTGCTACCACAAAAAAAGCTGCTATGAATATCTTTGCACACATGATTTCTTCTGCTATTTCTTTGATTTTAGGAGGAGGGATATCTACCACATAGTGGTAATGGGTCAAAGATATATACAGTATAGTAGTTTTTTGTGCATCATTCCAAATTGTTTCCCAAACGGGAGAAATGATTCATAGATTCACCCACATTGTCATAATGAGCTGGTTTTCTCACAATTCTTCCAGTATTTCTCATATTTCCCCCCCCCCCATTTTTTTGGTCAACTTTGGCAATTGGATGGATGTGAGATAAATCGGATCATAATATTTATAGTATTTTTTATAATAGCAAAGAAGTGCAAAGTAGATGTCAATCAACTAGAATGGATAAAGAAATTGTGATATGTGATTGGAAAAGATTATTGTTATACTGTAAGAAATTATTATCATAAAGAATATAGAAAAACATGGCAAGATACGTGAACTGATGCAAAGTAAAGCAAGTAAAATCAGCACAATAATTTGTACAATTGTTTACAGCAATGTAAATGAGAAAAAAAACTTCAGTGTTCTGTAATTATAATGACCAAGTTTGCACCTAATGGAAAAAAAATATGAGAATGCATTTACCTCCCCACTTATCAGAAGTGAGGCCTAAAGATAAAGAATACTACATGCAATATTGTACTTATTTGATATTTTAGTTACTGCTGAACTACTTTTTTTCTTTCTCTTTCTTTTTAATTGTTTGCTATAACGCAAATCTCTGGAAATGGTAAGGAAATGGGATATATTGGGAAATGATAGATATAAAAGCAAAGTATTATATATTGTTATTTTGGTTCTATTTATTTCGTACTTATATTGTTCATTCACATTTGCCCATATTTCTCTGAATTCCTTGCAATCATTTCTTTTAAAATTTAAAAAAGTTTTATAGATGTCTTTTTTTATATCACCAACATTTTCCCTAGACTCTCACTTGTTCTCCTCAGAGAGCCATTCTATAACAAATAATGTTTTTAGACAAAAGAAAAAGAAAAAAAATACCAGAGAAACTAATCAAACATTGAAAAAGTTCAGAAGAATGTGCAATGAAACATACTCATGGACTTTTCACTTATAGAGGCAAGTGAGAGCTATCATATCTTTTCTTTCAAGCCATGCTTATTCTTTATAATTTTACAGCTTTTTGGAGGCTATTTTTCCACATACATTGTTATAGTCATTATGTATATTGTTTTCTTGGCTCCATTTCCTTCATTCTGCATTAATTTATGAAGATCTTTCCATTCTTTCTGTATTCATCACATTTGTTAATCTTACAGCACAGTCTTATTCCATTACACTCATGTATCACAATTTGTTTTGCCATTCTCCAATCCATGGGATCTACTTTCTTTCCATTTTATTTTTTTTGCTATCATAAAAAAAGTATGTTCTCAATCGTTTGGTATATATAGAGGTAAGCATCAATTCTTACTGCTCAGTACTATCCTATTACAGCCAGGTGTTGATTAGGGCAGATAAGGAATTCCTTTAAGTGGTCATATTATTTCCATTTGGCTGGAACAATCACCAAATTTTACATAATTATAACTTCAATAGTATTAATTTGAACACATACAACCACTTCAGATACCATAGTATTTTCAGCCTTTCCCTAATGAAAAACACTTTTTAAAAATTTAGATTTTAATAAAACATTTGACAAAGTCTTATATCATTCTTTTTTCCCCCTCAAAGCTATTTTATTTTTCCAAAAACATGTAAAAATAGTTTTTAACATTCATTTTTGTAGGACTTTGTGTTTCAAATTGTTCTTCCTACCTCTCTTATCTCCCCCCTCCCTAAGACAGCAAGCAATTTGATCTAGGTTAAATATATGTTATCTTTTAAAATATTTTTTCTCAAATGTTCTAAATCATTATCGATTAGAGAAGCACAGATTAAAACAACTCTGAGGTACCACTTCATACTTCTCAGATTGACTAAGATGACAGGAAAAGATAATGATAAATGTTAGAGAGGATGTGGGGAAACTGGGATGCTAATGAATTGTTGATGGAGTTGATCCAACCATTCTGGAGACCAATTTGGAACTATGCACTAAGGGCCATCAAATTATGCATACCCTTTGGCCCAGCAGTGCCATTACTGGGTCTGTGTCCCACAGAAATTATAAAGAAGGGGAAAAGACCCATATGTGCAAAAAAATGTTTGTAGTTGCTCTTTTGTGGTAGCAAAGAATTGGAAAATGAGTAGATGCCCATCAATTGGAAAATGGCTGAACAAGTTGTGGTATATGAAGGCAATGGAATATTATTGTTCCACAAAAATGATGAACAAGCTGATTTTAGAAAGGCTGGACTGATGCTAAGTGAAACAAGAACCAGGATTACATTACACAGAAAGAATGGATGACGATCAGCTATGAAAGGCTTGGTTCTTCTCAGTGGTTCAGTTATCCAAAGCAATCCCAATAGACTTTGGACAGAAAATGCCATCTGCATCCAGAAAAAGAACCGTGGAGACTGAATGTAAATGAATACATGCTATGTTCACTTATTATTTTTTTTTATTTCTCCTATGGTTTTTTTACTTTTTACTCTGATTTTTCTCTCCCAATATGATTCATAAAACAATGTGTAATAAAAACAAATTTAAAATAAAACAAATTAAATTAAACATTTTTCTTTTTTGTCATGTTATATAAGAAAAATCAGACCAAAAGGAAGAAAAACATGAGAAAAAAAATAAATAAATAAGCAAAAAAGATGAAAATACTATGCTTTGATCCACATTCAGTTTCCATAGTTCTCTTTCTGGCTGCAGATGGCATTTTCCATCCCAAGTCTATTGGAATTGTCTTGAATCACCATATTACTGAGAAGAGCCAAGTCTCTCATGTCATTCTTACAGAATGGATGGAAAACTACATCCTAGATGATAATATAGGTAAATGGATTTGGAACTAGATAAATGATTGGACCCCCAAAGATCTAGTTAATAGTTCAATATCAGTTCAAAAAGAAATTCCTTAGGGAGAGCTTCCAGAGCACTGAATTTTTTGTCAAACACTTGACGGAGGCTTATATGTATATTTATCAAATTTTCAGATGACACAAAATTAGGAAAGATGACAAATAATAGTGACTAATAATAATTAGATAATAGAATGGAGAATCCAAAAAGAATTGCAATACTCAGAATGTTGGGTCAGATTTAATAAGGGATGAGAATGGGATTGAAACTGTGATTTTGTTGAACTGATGCCAGGTGGGAATACTTCCTCTACTAGTGCATTCTAGTATCTTTTGTACAACTTTTAATCTTAGAAAGTCCTCCGGGACCCTGAAGAGGTTAAGTGATTTACCCAAGATCACAGAGTCTATATATATATAACTTCTTGGTATCAAGACCAACTTTCCACTCTCTCTATCCAATGTTCCTGTCTCAGATCTCGTTTTTTGTTTTGTTTTGTTTCTTTATGTGATATTTACCTCCTGTTTCCTCCTCTTCTAGTACAATCCCTCTTCCATCCCTAGTTTTTTTTTTAATATCCTCACATTAAAGTCAATTTGTACCTATATCCTTTAAGTATACCCCTAACAGCGATACAGTTTTCAAGAGTTACACATATCTTCCCATGTAAGAATGTAAACGTTTTAACCTTTAAAAACAAAGTTTCTTTCTTCCCTTTTTACCTTCTTATGTTTCTCTTGAGTTCTGTATTTGAAGATCAGATTTTCTGTTCAGTTCTGGTCCTTTCATAAAAACAATTGAAAATCTCTTATTTCACCGGATGTCCATCTTTTCCCCAGAAAAATAGTGCTTAGTTTTATTGGGTAGTTGATTCTTAGCTGAAGTACAGCTCCTTTGCTCTTCAGAATATCATATTCCAGGCCCTTTGATCCTTTAAAATGGAAGCTGCTAGATCCTAGGTAATCCTGATTATGACTCCTTGATATTTAAATTGTTTTTTTCTGATTGCTTGCAATATTTTCTCCTTGATTTGATATTTCTGGAATATAGCTATAATATTCCTAGGAGTTTCATTTTGGGGGTCTCTTTCAGGGGGTAATTGGTGGATTCTTTCAATGGCTATTATATCTTATGGTTCAAAGATATCAGGGAAGTTTTCTTTATGATTTATTGAAAGATGTTGTTCATGCTTTTTTTTTCGTGTTTTTCAGGTAGTTCAATAATTCTTAGATTATCTCTCCTGGATCTATTTTCTAAATCAGTTGTTTTTCCAATGAGGTACTTTATATTTTCTTCTATTTTTTTGTTTTTTTGTTTTTGATTGATTCTTGATGTCTCATTGAATCATTCACTTCCATCTGTCTATTTGTCCAATTCTAATTTTTAGTTAATTATTTTCATTTAGTTTTTTTTTACTTCCTTTTGCCTTTGGCCAATTATACTTTAAAGGAGTTTTTTTGTTCATTGAATTTTTTTTCCATTTCATCAAATGTTATTTTTTAAAAAGTTGTCTTTTGCAGTTAATTTGTGTTTCCTTTTCCAAACTTTCCTGCAAAATACTCATCTCCTTTCTCCATTTTTCTTCTAACTCTCTTTAAGATCCTTTTTGAATTCTTCCAATAGACGCTTTTGAGTTGGAGACCATATCCCTCTCTAAAACTTCATCTGGAGGTATTTTGCTTTTAGCATCCACAAGATTTGAGATCTGTTCTTTTCTGTCTCTATAATAGCTATTTTTGGTCCGAGTTCTTTCTGTTTTTTGTTCATTTTTAAAAGTTGAGACCTGCTCTTTGGGCACAGGGGAGATTGTCACAAACTTCCTCTATAAGACAACAAAGGCTTCATACTGTGGTGGGACTGGTGCTTCCCACTATGCTGGGTGGGCCTGGCCAAGTCCCATCTGTTATGCTGGGGTTCAAAGGTGCACTATTTGCCTTCTATTGTTGTGTTGAAGGTCTCACAGCTTTTCTGATCTACTGACCTTCTGAACCAGGACAGAATAGTCAATACTTTTATATTTTGGCTAAGAATCTCCCAATAGATTCCTCATGTAAGCCTTCACGGCCCTGTAGTGACCCTGCATTGGGCCATGTTTCCCCCTGTCCAATTGAGATGAACCTTTCCTGTAGTCCTTCTAAGATTTCTTCTGCTGGAAATGTGTTACACTTCAGATATTTCTGGGTTCTGTCACTCCAGAATCCATGCAGAGGCTTGATTTGGTGTTGATTCTGAGGAAAACCAGGGAAAGTTTCTGTCTACTCTCCTCTATCTTGTGCTCTCAAAACCCTGCCCCAAATCTTTCCCCATTTTCCATTCAGCTGTCAAAATGGTCTCATTCAAACAAAAATCTGGCCTTTTTACTCCCTTTTCAATAAGCTCTGAAGGCTCTGTATCATCTCCAAGATTAATTTTTTTTCTTCTTGTCAAAAGCCTTCATAGGCTCTCTTACCTTTCCAGGCTTCTTCTTATACATTATATTCCACCATATCCTCTGTGATTCAGTGACACTAGTCTTCTTGCTGTTCTTCACACAAAAACAACTCTGATTCCAAGCATTTCCACTAATTTTGTCCCATGCCTGAAATTCTTTTTCTTCCTAATTTCTGTCTTCTGGATTTCTTGGCTTCCTTCAAGTCCAAGTTAAAACACACTTTCTACAAGAAGCCTTTTTCTTAATTTTAGTGTCTTCCTTCTGAGATTATCCCTAATTTACATATTATAGATTTTGTTTGCGCCTAGTTGTTTGTATGTTTGCTTGTTCATTAGAACGAGTTCCTTCAGAGCAGGTAATGTCTTTTGCTTTTCTTCTTGAGCCTGACACATAGTAGGCACGTAATAAATGATTATCTACTAACTGATAAAATATTTAAGCTTCATAACAACTCTGAGACAGATAGCAGGTATCCTGGAAGATAAAGTATTGGACTGGGAGATAAGAAAATTTGAATTCAAATATGGCTCCAGACACTTCAGAACTGTATGACTTTGAACAAGTCATTCAATCTACTGCCTCAGTTTCCTCAATGTTAAAATAAAGATAATAATAGCACCTATATGATAAGATTGTTATGAAGATTATTTGAGTAAAGATATTTGTAAAGTGCTTATAGGTTCTGGGTAGTACTTGTTCCTTCACCTTTCCCCCTACACTTATGTTCCTCTTACAAATGAGGGAACTGAGGTTCAATGATTTGTCTATTATCACACAGCTAAGTGTTAGATTTAGGAATTGAACAAAGGTTTTCATGGGTCCAGGTTCAATTATTATTCTACAATAATAGGACACCTTTAAATTCCATGAGATTTTGGTATTTGTTGATCTTTTTGAAAGAGTTAACATAGTTTCCCAAACACCCAGACAACCCCCCTCTTTAAGGTACATTCCCTAAAAATAGAAATGATACAATAATATTTCACTATATTCATAGACAATTTGTTCCCCAATTAGTGGGCACATAGTTTATTTCCACCTGTTTGCTATCCCAAAAGACAATATTATTAAAAGATTCTCTTATCAGTCTCAAGCAAGGCATGAAACAGTGAACTATATGCTTGCCTAAGTCATTCTCCCATTGGAGATACCTTGTACAGAGCCCCAGTAGAACAATTTCTTGAGAGAATAAAGCACACCAGATACTATTGGTCACAAATAACACTGTGTCTAGATGCATTACTGGACCCTATAGGGCCTTTTCAATGAGATTTTAAACCTCTCAAAAGAGATTGGCCTAGTAACTCACTGAAGATAAATATTGTCCAGACTCTGACATGCAGTTGAATAGACAGCCCATTCATTGCCCAAGTCCCTCAGTACACAGATCTGAGGCAATCACTGCAGAGGTGTCTTGGAAGAGACATCCCCATTATGAACAGAAGGAAAAGAGCAAGTGAGGATTCATTTGGGAAACTTTTCAGTGCTTTCAAGGATGCTACTTGACACCAAAATACATCTTTTAAACAGCAATGATGCTGTGTGGCTGTGAATCCTAGAATACCTAAATTATAAAAGAATCAAAATTACATATGACTCAAAGGGCAATAGAGAGATGCATGATTGGTATAAATGGGATGCAGCATATTGCCATGGATGATTTGTGAGCAAGAAACAGCATAAAAAATGTTCAGAAGATATATGACAGGAAAAATGAGTTGGGCTAATCATTTGAAGAGTATGAAATTAGAAACTGATAGCCCAAATGCTGTATTATACTCATTGTACCCATGGAATGGTGTTTAAAGAAAATGTTATCGGAATCTTTGGTTTTTACATTGTCTTCATTTTATATATGTATATACATATATATGTGTATGTATATTGTTCCCCCCTTTGCTTTTCCAGATAGCCATTTCTCATAACAAAAAAGAAACTATTTTGGCAAATAATAATAATAATAGTTACTATTATAAAGCACTTAAAGATTTGCAAAGTGCTCTATAATATTATCTTATTTGATCCTTACAACAACTCTAGAAGGTGCTATTTTTATTAGATATAGATGTAGTGTTCCATACATAAAAGTCTCCACCTTTATGTAAAAGAGGGAGGAAGGAACATTCTTATATTTCTTCTTTTGGGCCAAGTTTGGTCATTTTAATGGTATGGTGTACAGTTTTGATTTTTGTTTATACTGGGGTTCCCCTCAACATTGACATAGCTTTAGTTATTGTATATTTTATTTTCCTGGTTCTGCTCACCATATTTCTTCTATCTACAAAAGCATGCAATGTTTAATGATCCTGAGGAAGGTAGGGGGCAGATCTTTTAAAGAGAATTTATGGGACAACTTGGATAGAAAGTGCACAGGATGAGACGTGGGGGGAGGGCACCAGTTATGATCTGCAGCATTGTGACCACATTAATGAAATCATGGATCCACTGAAATGCTGAAGGAAAGAGACAGCTAATGAAGAAATAGATGGTGTGTGTGGTGGATAGGGCACTAGATGTGCAGAAACATCGGGGTTCACATCCCTCCTCAAACATTAGCTGTATGATACTGAGCAAATCATCTCTATGCCTCAGTTTACTTATCTGTAAAATGGGTAGGGGTCATGAACTCTACAGCCTCTGAAGTCCTTTCTAGCTCTTAATCTATGAATCTATGAGTCTAAACAGACCTAGTTGCTTGGAAAGAAACAACTATGTGTAGAAAAGCTGAAGACACAGTCCCTTTTCAGAGATAGCAATCAGAAAAGCATCTTAATTCCTCTAAACCAGCAATATTTGTAGGGAGACAGATATAATTCTGGTTGCATACCCTTCTTTGAGGAAAGTAGAGCAGCCAGCCTTATGGCTCCTTCTGAATATTCCTTCAGGTAAGATCAAAGGTTTCTTGGAGAGAGATGGATAAGATTCCAAAGATTTAGGTCTCATCATGACCCGTATTTAGACAACCAGACAGACATAAACACAACCTTCATAAATAGCATATGCATATATACTCCACACCCCTGAATTGAATGCAAGCTTCTTGAAGGCAGAAATTGCATAGTTTTTTGTAATCTTTGCATTTCCAGCACTTAGCATTGTGTTTATTAATAGTGGAGATTTATTGATATAAGCCTTTCAGGTTTGAAAGTTGATCCCTAAAACCACCACAGGAGGTTGTTACTACAGTTATTATTGTTCCCATTTTACAGATGAGGAAACTGAAACTCAATTTAAATGACTCGCCCATGGTCATATTGCTAATAATGTAAAGTCAGGTCTTTCATGACTCCAAATTCAATACTCTTTCTATTACACCGTTCTGTTTGTGGAATTGAATAAATAGCTCTTAAATTGCATTTGACCTGATCCAGTACAGTAGGATTCCTGAGGAAGTGCCAAATAAAAAACATAAGACCTGGATTCTAGCCTGAGCTCCTTCATTTACTATCTGGGTGATCTTGCACCAGTCAATTGATCTCTCCTGACTTCACTTTTCTTAAGAGTGAAATGTAGAATCATAAATATGTTGAGAAAATTTTAAAATATGTAATTAGTTACAAATTTAAGTTTATTTGGTTTTTTGTTAACTTTATCTCATAATACATTTTGTACCAAAAAATGGGGAAAATCATCCCTGATCTGCCCACCTACCATGTATGTCAGGAAGTCTGAAATCACGGATATAAACTTCTGGAAAAAGCTCAAAGGGATTATAAGAGGAGCACTTGTAAAGTTCAAGAAAAGAATAGAAAACTTTCTATCCTTAGAATTGGTTCTGTTTTTATTTCATTTTCAAAAATACTTTATTAAGTTTAATTAGTAAAATAAAAACTCCTTGGTCTTCTGTTCCCAGTTTTTTAAATCTCTGAAACTCCTCTAGGTTCTATAACCTGGCTTTTAAGGTCTGTTAAAAGCTGACTCTGTCCTCATCCCTCATTTCTCTTTCCCCAAGAACCCTCTGAAGTTTCAGCCAAGCAGGTCTGCCCATTATCCGCCCAAAAGATACCTTTTAAAAAAATCAATTGTAATCATATATTTATTAATATACTTTGTTTTTACATCACCTCCATTTCTCTGCCCTATTAGCAAGCCATCCCTCATAACAATGATTTAAAGGGGGAGGGTGGCAAAGACAACTAAAAGTATTGCCTGACTTATTGCAACTCTGCTATATTCCACACAAATAGTCTCTCCTTGGGGAAGCACATTCAGATTATCTGACATCCCTTCCCTTCACAATTTACCAAATCCTACACATTTGAGAAATTTCTGGTTAAGTCCTACTTATTCTGTAACCTTCTCTAATCACCCAAGCCTAGAAGGATCATGACTCAGAATTCTTCTTGGATATACTTCTCCTTGGGGAGTAACTATGTATCATCTGGTATTAGTTACATGTTTCTGTGCAAGCCTGTATCTTCTAATGGATTATAAACTAGTACTTAAAATCCTTTGTTTCCTGGCCCCAATTTACCTCTCTAGCCTTATTATATGTTACTTCCCCTCACACACTTGACACTCTGTCCAAATTGCCTTTTTTGCTGGGTCTTCACCCATGATACACCATCTTGTTTCCATGCCAATGAGCGGGCTGTTCCTGATGCCTAGAATTCCTTCCTTCCCTCGGCCATTTAGAATCCCTAGTTTTCTTACCCAGTTAAAGGGCCACCTTCTGCAGGAAGCCTTTCTTTCTATCTCCCTGCGGCTAGTGTTTCCTCCCACTCAAACTGTCTTGTATTTTTCATGTCTATATTTTGTATACACCTACATGTTAAATACAAGCTCCTTAAGAGAAGGACTGTCTTTTTTTTTCTCTGTATGTGCAAAACGGAACACAATGTCTAGCAAAGAGTTGGCATTTAATAAATGTTTATTGGTTGATGGGTTACAAGCAGAAAATGTCATAAGCTTGTATCAAAGATGCTGGCACAGACCATGCTAAATTCTCTCCTAAGGCTACTTCCGATGACAGACTTCAGGTATCACTCCATTACAGCTGGTAGAGGGGGAAACAGCTGAAGAACTGTGCTGCCGCATTTCACCTGGTGTCATTCAGGTGCAAAATGTCAAATACCTATCAGACAACATCTCTGCAGCTTAGAATCCTTTAAGGCTCTCAGGTGTCAGCTAAAGTCTCCAAATATCCTTTCACAGTTCCCTTTAATACTAGTGTCTTCCTGTTACTCATTATGTCCAAGTTATCTTGTTTGCATATAGTTATTTGCATATTGTCTTCCTCTAATAGACTGTGAACTCTGAGAGCAAAGACTAGTTTTGTTTTGCTTTTATTTGTATCCTCAGCATTTTGGCACAATGCTTGATATATAGCAGGTATCTAATAAATGCTGATAGACATGAAGTCTCCCTCTAAAGCACTTGTCTTCCTGAGTTCAAATCTGGTCTTGAACACTTATTAGCTCTGTGAACCTAGGGAACTCAATCCTGTTTGTCTTAGTTTCCTCATCTGTAAAATGAGGTGGAGAAGGAAATGGCAAACCACTCCAGTTTCTTTACCAAGAAAATCCCAAATGGAGTGATGCTGTATTTTAGAAATAGGATTGGACAGCAGAGAGAATGAGGAAGGACTTCTTGGAGGTCTCTGCCCAAGAGCTCAGCCTAAAAGGAGCTTAAGTTACCCAAAAGGCAGAGATGAGGATGGAAAGCCTCCTAGGCAAGGGACACAGCCTTTGTAAAGGAGGTAGGAGGCAGGAGGCAGGAAATGTCAATTGGAGACTATAGGGCCAGAAGAAACCTCAAAAATAGGACTGAAAAATGACTGAATAACAGCAAAATACCCATCACAATATTATGCTTATAGTACAAGACTCTGTGATTTCATTAGCACATTCCTTGCTTGTGTGGGAACCTCCTGGACTAACACTACCATCTAGGAGATATGTATGTCCTGGGGAGCTACCAGAAGCACCTAAAGATGAAGCGGCTTCTTTAGGTCACCCTCATCAGATTAAGTTTTGTTAGGTCTCCAAGACTCAGCAAGAGCACTCAGTCTGCATCTATGCACACAGTAGGTACTCAATGCATGTCTGTAGACTGACTGAAACTGGCTATTATTTATAGTGTTGGTTGCTTGTCTTTTGCTCAGTGACTTTATCCTAATCATTCTCTCCACCCTTCTAAAACAATGGTATCCTAACCAAGGATCTTTGCTAGAAGATGCTGGATGGAAAATTCATATCTCTAAGCT
This sequence comes from Sarcophilus harrisii, assembly GCF_902635505.1. Classification (NCBI taxonomy): domain Eukaryota; kingdom Metazoa; phylum Chordata; class Mammalia; order Dasyuromorphia; family Dasyuridae; genus Sarcophilus; species Sarcophilus harrisii. Next base: position 482,991,492 of record NC_045427.1, on the reverse strand, counting down.
ACATTTGCTCTGTCTGCCAAAAAGCAAAAACAACACAAAATTTGTCCTGAGTTCACATCCAGTCTCAGACACTAGTTATATGATCCTGTACAAGTCACTTAACCCTGCTAGCTTCAGTTTCCTCAACAGTAAAGTGAGGATACTAAGGATATCTACCTTCCAGGGGGTTGTTGTGAAGATCAAATGAGGTAATGTTTATAAAAACTACTTAGTACAGTGGTTAGCATATAGTAGGTGTTAATAAATGTCTTCTTTCCCTCCCCCATTCTATCATTTCCTTTGGTTTTTTTTCATCCATGAAATGAGGTTGGGTTAAATAACTTCTAAATTCTCTTTTAGCTCTATCTATGGTTCTTTGAACCTGTTTCTTGTCAAACCAATAATTGCTAATTATCAGGTCAAAATCAGTCTACCCTGAAAGTACAGGAGAGGGGGAAAAGAGGGGGAAAAGTGTTGAGAAGCACTTTATAGAATAAGAGCACTGGACATAAAGCCTGAAGACCTGGGTTTGAGTCTAAGGTGAATTACTTACCATTAGCGTATTCTTGAACAATTTAATTCAACAAGCATTTATTCAAGCCATTTACCTTCTCCGTTCTCTCAGACTATAAATTTAAACGATCCCTAAAGTTTCTCCTGGCCCTATAACCAATGATTGACATTTCATTTCCTCCCTACTGCCTCTTTTACAAATGCTCTCTCTCTTGCCTAGGAGGCTTTCCATCCTCATCTCGTCTTTTGGGGAACTTAAGCACCTTTTAGGCTGAGCTCTAGGGCAGAGACCTCCAAGAGGTCCTTCCTCACTCTCTCTACTGTCCAATCCTATTTCTAAAATACGAGGTAGATACTAATACTAAATGGGATTCCATGTCCTCAAGGAGCTTATATTCTACCAAAGGAAGACATTTTCACAGATTAGAAAGACTATAGATAGATTTGAAGAAAACAAGGACAGAAAGGTTTAGGTTGAGAATGGGGAGAGAGAAGCAGAGAGAGATGGAGAGAAAGAGAAATACACACATACAGAGAGAGAGAGAGAGAGAGAGAGAGAGAGAGAGACAGAGACAGAGACAGAGACAGAAAACAGACAGAAAAAAGAGAGAAACACAGAGAGAGAGAGAGATACAGAGAGAGACAGAGACAGAAAGAGAGAGAAAAAGAAGGTGGACAGAAAGAGGAAGGAAGGAAGGAAAGGAGGAAGGAAAGAAGTAAGAGAAACAGAAACAGAAAAAAAGGAAAGAAGGAAGAAAGAAATGCATTTCTTTAGTAGAATTATAAACATCTTGAGGTCAGAGGTTTTCATTTTAAACATAATCATTGATTTTTTTTTTTATTGATCTTAGGCTTGATAATACCATTAAAAAGGCTAAGAAAACCCTTACTCAAGTCCTTCCACCACTTAAATCTCTACACTTCAATTAGGGTTAAATGCTACTCTATACTTAAAATTCAAATCCACCTGGAAGGAACTCCACACAAAATAACCTTTAACACCTGAAAAAGAACTAGGAGTTGAATCTCCTAGTTTTATAGACAAGACAATGAAGTCTCATGGAAGTTTAATAATTTGCCTAAGATGCAAAACTAGGAATGGAGTCTTGAGTTCCAGTATGGGATTCTTCTCCCTAGGGAGAGTAATTCAAAGCCTGGGAGCCTGCTGCTGGTCACAAATGCATAAATCAATTCAGGAATAACAACAACTGGCATAGATATAAAGCTTTCAAATTTGTGGGGTCCTTCACATTTGAGCTTCACAATAGTGCTGAGGAGTAGCTTCTAGAATTACCATTATTATTCCTACTTTTATAGGTGACAAAATTGAGGTTCAGAAAGGTTGCCAGTGTATAGAGATCTCAGACTTGGAATTTAGACTAAGGTCTTCATTTCATAATACAGACCAGGAGGAAAATAACGACTTTGACCTCTGAGGTTTTGTGCTTGTTCAGATTCATTTGCATGGAGATACCCAATCTAGATAGCTACAGAAAAGTTCTGGGGTCCCAGCCCCTGAAAGTGGTGGGTTGGAAGGCAGCTCCTGAAGCTACTTGAGAGGACTGCTCACTGGCAATCAGAAATTGATGAGTATCAAAAGGATATATTATATATATTATATATTCTATTTTACCCTAAATCAGAGAGATGTTGATCTTGTAAGTAGGAGAAAAGGGTTCAGAGTTTAACCCACTCTGACCCACAGAGTTTGAACACCTCCCCAGATGTGCAGGGGAACACCCTCCAGGCTCTAATTAACCAGCTTTCTGTTTTGTGTTCCTTGATCCTAGTTCTTGGAGGTGAAGATTCTGGGAGTGACAGATCCTCTCTGTTATGGAGAAAAAGCAGCTGAGGTTTTCTTTGTTTGATGAATGGATATGAGATGAATGTAGCCTTCTCAAAGGGATAAAACATAGGCTCTAAAAGCGAGCTGATAGGGCCCATTTCTTCTCTTATGTGGTAGAGATATTGTTACCTAAGGATTCCAGGTAAAGACCAAGAGAGGGATAAGGAATTGTAGAGATAAAATGCCACACCCAGATAGATTTAGTCCCAGTCTGGGAACAATGGAGAAGAGATAATACTGGAGAATAGGCTGGAGAGTTACGGAATATATCACCAGGAGTTTATCCAGCCATTCTAAAAGCAATTTGGCCCTATGCCTCCAAAGTCACTAAATTGAACATACCCTTTGACCCAGCAATCCTACTGCTGTACCTTTGCTACAGAGAAAGAGGGAAAAGAGAGAATGAGGAAGGACCTCTTGGAGGTCTCTGCCCTAGAGCTCAGCCTAAAAGGTGCTTACGTTCCCCAAAAGATACCCAGAAATATGTAAAGCAGATTTTTTTGTAGGGGCAAAGAACAGGAAACTAAGGGAATGTCCATCACTTTGGGGATGGCTGAACAAATTTTGATGTATAAATGGTTGATTAATGGTTGGCCTTTGTTTTCCAAGAGGATCAAAATGACAATCAATATGTTAGAGTCAAGCTACCGTGTATCCAACTATGGCTAATCTGACCAATACAAGCTCAGAGTGCTCTGCCATAGGTTGGACACAGTCTCAGAGTGGAGTGGCTAAATTTGTGCAATGAATATTTCTTTTGAGCTACTTCAATTCTGCTTTGTCCACAGAGCATAGCACCTAAGGGTACAACATGTTAGGCGGTCCTAAGCCAGTGTCTCCCACGTTGAACAATCAATTCCAAAGTTTTTGAGAGACCTTGAGAGTGTCTCTGTATCTTTTTCTGACCACCAGATGAGCACTTGCCCTGTGTGAGTTCACAATTTTTGTCAAGTGTACATTTAACATTTGAACAACACGGCCAGCCCAAGAGAGTTGCGCTCTCTGCAATACAATTTAAATGCTTGGCAGTTTAGTTCCAGAAAGGACCTCAGTATCCAGTATCTTATTCTACCAGGTGATCTTCAGAATCTTCCTAGGACGCTTCAAATAGAAGCTATTTAATTTTCTGGCATGGTGCTGGTGTACTGTCCAAGTTTCATACGCATACAAGATCAGAAAAACAGCTATATATAGATCTTCAATTTGGTAGTAAGTCTAATACCTCTTCTCTGTCAAACTTTTCTTCGGAGCCTCCCAAATACTGAACCAGCTCTGGAAATAAGAGTGTCAACCTCATTATCAATGTGGACATCCCTGGAAAGTATTCTGCCAAGGCAAGTGAACTATCCACAGCATTCAAAACTTTTCTGTTTGCAGTAACTGATGGTTCCACATAAGGATGGTGTGATGCTGACTGAGGGAGCACCTGTGTTTTCTTGGTGTTAATTGTTAGGCCAAAACTGATACAAGCAGTAGAGAACAGATCCATACTTTGTTGTATCTCAGTTTCAGAGGCTGCATTGAGTGCATAATCATCTGGAAACAAAAAATCTTGCACCAACATTCCCTCCATTTTAGTCTTGGCTTGCAGCCTGTTCAAGTTGTAGAATTTATCATCAGCGCAGTAGTTGACCTTGATGTCGTGTCCCAGCTCATTAAATTTGACAACATGGCTGAAAACATCATACCAAAAAGCATGGGAAGAAGCCCAAGCCTCATTTGGCACCATTGGTGACTGGGAAAGCACGAGAGCATGGCCTATGACCCAGGTAATCATGCCATTGTGATGTACAATGCTGATGAACTTCTCTGGGCAACCAAATTTTGACATAATTTTCCCTAAGTCCTTGTGACTGACAGAATCAAAAGTCTTGGTCAGATCTACAAAGATAGATCTACCATACTGATCTATTCTGAAGCCACACTAGCTCTCAGGTAGATGGCTAGTCTGTTATAGAGGACTCTAGCAAGAATCTCTCTAGCAATGGCTAAGAGAGAAATCCTCTTGTGTTTGTCACAGGACAATCTATCTATTCCCTTTACCTTTATAGAGATGGATAATAGCGATATCCTTGAACTCCCAGAGGCTAACCTGCTCTTGCCACATAACTTAAAAAATTTTAATCAGCTTTTGTAAGAGCAATAGACCGCCCCCACCTCCACCTTGTAAATCTCACCTGGAATAGAATTAGAACAAGGTGCTTTGACACATGAAATGAACCTAATGGCTTTCCAAACCTCTTCAGGTAGAACTTCAGCTAGGGAGAGGTTGACTTCAACCTGACTTCAAATGGTCAATGGCTTTCGCACTGATTGATGGCAGTCTGTTGAGAACATATAGAAGGGTTTAGCTCATCTCTTTAGGATCATGTACTTATCAATCAACGTGGCTCCATCAGCACTGAGTAATTGAGATGCACCTAAATTTTTTGCCCATAAATACTCCTTGTGGCATCATAAAAAGCGTTTTGGATTGTTACTATTGACATAAAACTGAATTTCATCTGCCTTTTTACTGAACCAAGAATAATACTTGTACTTTGCTTTTGATGGAATTAAATACTGCCTTCTTAGAGATGGATTAACTACTCTGTTGGAGTTCTCATTTTTCATTTAACAGCTTCTGGATTTCCCCATCATTTTTGTCACATCAATCTGAATATTTGCAAGTGTTCTGACCCAGATGAGTAAATGCAGAGCTGCACACCAAATCTCTGAAAGCTGCCCATTCCTTTTCTGCTCCACTGTTGCCAACTGAATATTGGCTCAACTTTCCCTCCAACCTAGCAACAAATAGTTCTCTCTCAGAGAAGTGCTTCAATCTGTTGACATTAAATTCTTCTCATAATACTACTTTTGTTGAATGTGAATATTTAGTTTGGCAAGGATAAGTGTATGATCAGTCCATTACTCTACTCCATTCATGACCTTCATCATTCACATCTGTCTCTTCTCCTTACAATCACATAGTCTTTTAAGTATTAATGTTTGCTGCAAGGGTGCATCTAGGTTTAACTGCTTTTAGGTAAATGGAAGATAGTGTTGAGAAAGTCATGGGATGCACAAGTCTTCAGTAGTAAGTAACCATTGCTATTGCTATTTCCAGCTCCATTCCTCCTAAAAACTCCCTGCAATGTTCGGTAGTCTGAGCCTACTCTGATATTAAAGTCATCCAGAATTTTAAGCTTGTCCTCTTTTGGCACATTGATGATAAAAGTCTCCAAAGTCTTCATAAAATTTTTCTTTGACCTCATTGGGATTTGTCACAGTAGGAACATAGGTATTGACAAGGATGTCTTGGTGTTTTTTTGTAAATGTCAATCACACTATAATGTGCCTGTTCTTCACTTCTTATGGTATGCCTACAAGCTTGTTGACTAGATTAGTTTTAATTATAAAATCTACACCATCTTCACAATATTCTCCTTCACTGTAGCCACTCTAGGAAAATGTGTATCCAGCTCTGCCTTCAGTAAGCCCGCCTTCATTGGCCAACCTTGTTTCACTCAGGGCTGCTATTTGGATGCAAAACCTGTTGAGTTCTCTTGCAACAAAAATTGTTTATCTTTCAGGTCTACTAGATTCTGTGCTGCCCATAAACGTGTACACTTTATAGAAGTTTTTGTACATATTTTTTGTACTTTGATCACTGAGTAGAGTCTCCATGTGCCATGGTAATCAGGCCAAGGTTGGGCAAGCAAGTAATTTTTAGGGCATCTTTTCTAGCCCCTTCCACGTACCAGGAGGAAAGCAATGAATTTCTTAAAAGGTTGCTCTGATACCCAAGAGACTGCTTCCAGTGAGAAGATGACCTTATGGTCTGGGCCACCTAGGTTCAGGGTTGTGACCATAGCTCTCAGTGTATCTGTACCTGCTGCTTCATCACTTGCCTATTATTACAAGACTTTGAGATAGGCAAAAATGACAAAATGGTATGGGAAATGTTTTCTGATACATGTGTAAATTGGATTTAATTGAGGCAGAGTTGTTGAAATTCTCTATTCCATAGTTATCATAGTCCAAGGGCAAGACAGTCAAGATGACTGGTAGATGGCTCAAGATGCAGTGTTTGCCCTTGGTGTCCTAGATCTCTAACCAAGCTCTAAGCCTGCTTCATAGTGTCTGCTTCAGCTACTTTTTGTGGCTGTTATGATGGATATTTTCATCCACCCACTCCACCAGGAGAGTCTTCACATGCTTGGGGATAGACACCTCCCTAACTCACCAACAAGTTTCAGACCCCCTAGTTACCCTCAACTTGGTTTAACTTGCCTGTCAAAACCCACACTGGATTATGGCCACTGTGCATGCTACAGCTTCTTGAAGCCACAGGTGAGAGTAAGGTGGGCACAAAAGATGAAAAGGATTTAGCAGCCCTCACCCCAGAGGTAGGGGTCTTCTCAGAACATTCTCTACACCCCGGTATGTGAATATAATAATGCTAACAATATAATGCTATTATGTCATAAGAAATGATGAAATGAAAAGTTCCAAAGAAACCTGAAAAGATTTGTATGAAATCTTTCTACGTGAAGCAAACAGTACCAGGAGAACAATTTCTATAATAACAATAACATTGTAAAGAATTTGAAATACAGAATTCTGGACAATGCCATGATCAACCATAGTTCCAGAAAACTGATAAAATAGCTATAGGAACCTAGGTCTAATTCTCTTACTTCAGGAGCCTGCTCCATTTTTTTGAAATCAATTGGCTTCTTTTTAATATGTTAGTGTTAGGGATACTCTAGAAGATGAATAACTTAGCTTCCTGCTCAAAGGCTTAAAAGAGAAATTCTTCTTGATACAAAGTGGATGGTGAAGAATGCTTGTGGGCTATGAGTAAGAGCAGTTGTTAAGGGTAAGCATGAGGAGCACTGGATACAAATATCCCTTCCTTAAAATCAAAGCAAAGTCAGGGTCCAGACTTTGAATCATATCTCAGAATTGGAAGGGACTTTTAGATCATTCCATATTTTAACAAGACCCTTCCTCAACAATGTTCCCAGCAAAGAGGCTCCTGTTTGAAAGCCTTCAGAGACAGTGAATGTACCATTTTCCCAGGCTTCCCTTATGCTATTTTGGGGAAAACTTTGTTTTTTTTTAATAGCTTTTTTATTTACTAGATATATACATGGGTAATTTTTCAGCATTAACAGTTGCAAAATCTTTTGTTCCAACTTTTCCCCTCCTTTCCCCACCTCCTCCCCAAGATGGCAGGTTAATCAATACATGTTAAATATGTTAAAGTATTAGGAAAACTTTAATTGTTAGGAAGTTTTTTTGTTTGTCCTCTACAACAAATTCACCTATTGATCCTATTTCTACCCTCTGTGGTCAATAAAACAAGTCTAGCCCCTTACTCATCACGCTGGATATCCTCTAATTAACTTAAAATCGGCACAGCCAAAATGGAACTCATTATCTTCCCCTCAAATCATCCTTTTTCTGAACTTCCCTATTTCAGTTGAGGGTACCATCATACTTTATCACTCAAGTTTACATCTTCAGAATCATACTTGATTCTTTAACTCTCTCACACCATATATCTAATCAGTTGTCTCATTTTGCCTTCCCAATCCTATTTAACCTTAATACCTTCCCTCTGAGTTATTTCTTATTTATTTTGTTTTTAGTTTATTTAAGCATATTTGTTTGCTTTTCTCCCCATTTAAATTGTTCCTTAAGGGCAGGGACTGTGTTTTGCCTTTTTTTGTGTGTGTCCCCAATGTCTACTATAGTGCTTGGTACTGTGTTTAATAAATGTAGGTGCTTGAAAAATGTTTGTTAACTTGCTTTGACTCCATAGCATATCTAAATATGTCTCTTGCTATTCACAGGACCCCACTGTAGTTATTGCCCTTATCACTTCTTGCCTGAACTATTTCAATAACCTCCAATTTGGTCTCTCTTGCTCTGATGTCCCTCCTCATCTATCTATATTATACAAAGCTACCATTCCAAAAAACAGATTCAAAAAAACCCTCCAAACCAGGAGGTGTTTTATGCTCACTCAAGATCCTCTGTGGCTCCTTATTTCCTCTAGAATGAAATGCAAACTCATTTATTTTAACAATTGAACCCTTCACAATCTGGTGCTGGCCTAAGTTTTTGAATATTACTCATTACTCCCCTTCATACATCCTTCAGTCCACTCAAGCTGTACTATTTGCTGTCAGTGTCTCTCATCTTTGCCTTTGTGCATATTGTCTCTAATGCTTGGAATGCCCTCTCTCTTCCTCTCCAGATTTCAAGCCTCATTCAAAGCTCTGCTAAAGCACTATCTCCCAACTCAGACTTAGCTTGATCCCTCCCGGTCACTAATGCACCAGTGGCACCTGAAATTATTGGTATTAGCTTTGTGTATAGTTTGCATTTGCTTAAATGTAAACACAAGATTTTTCTCTGGTAGAATATAAGTTCTGTGAAGATAGGGACTGCTGAGTTTGTTTATCTGTGTATCTCCAATGCCCAATAGTACCTAGATCAAAACAGATGCTTAATAAATATATCTTGATGAATTGATTTGAGGCCCTTAGACCCACCCCTCTCGACTGAGTCTTAATTAAAGGCAGGGCTGAGAGAGGAAAATATTTTACCATATATTGTCAGCATACATAAAGATGAGATTATAGCTGAAAATCTTCCCCTTTTGTAGCAAACAAAAAAAAATGAGTAGTACTGGAGATACATTGATACTATCCTCTCATTTAAATATAAACCACAATTATCTAATCCCAGGAGGGAAAGACATACTCCTATTCTGGATTCTTATTTTGTTCGGCTCTAACCTCCCTCCTGAACACCAGTCTTAGATTTCCAACTGCCTGTTGGATGTTTTGACATCCAATTCAAAACATCTAATAGGCAGTTGGAATTGGATGTCTCATAGACACCTTAAATTCAGCAAATCCAAGATGAAATTCATTATTTTTCCCCTTTCGCCCTACCCTGGTTTCTCTATTACTGTGAAAAGTACTCCCTTTCTCCTATTCATTTAAGTTCAAAATGTAGGTTTCATCCTTGACTTCTCATTCTCTCAACCCCATATCCAATCAGTTGAAAAGTACTATTGTGTTGTGATACACGAAGGCAATGGAATATTATTGTTCTACAAAAAATGATGAACAAGCTGATTTTTAGAAAGGCCTGGAAAGATTTACATGAACTGATGCTGAGCAAAACAAGCAGAACCAGAAATACATTGTACACAATAATAGCAAGAATGTGCGATGATCAACTATGATATACTTGGTTCTTCTCAGCAGTTCAGTGATCCAAGGCAGTTCCAAGAGACTTTGAACAGCAAATGCCATATGCATCCAGAAAAAGAACTAAGAGACTGAATGTAAATCAGCATACGCTATGTTCACTTCTTTTTTTGTTGTTGTTGTTTTTTCTCTCTCCCTTTTCCCTTTTGCTCTGATTTTTCTCTCCCAACATGATTTATAAAGCAATGTGTATTAAAAATAAATAGCTACTACAATAAAAAAAGAAAAATACTAACGTTTCTACCTTCACAACATCTCATATATGTCCCTTTCTATCCTCTCATATTGTTACCACCCTGGTCCAGACCCTCATCACCTCACCCCCAGATTATAACAATAGGCTTGTGGGTTATCTCCATAACACGTCTCTCTATACTCTATCCAGTGTTCAAACTGTTCTTCATAAAGTATAAATTTGACCATCATACAAACACACCCACACACACACACACACTCAGTCAATTCTGTTGTTTCTTTATGGCTTCCAATATTTCCCTTAATGCTAATTTCTGCCTTCTGTTGATTATTTCCAGTTTATTATATCTTGCATGGAAATAGTTGTTTGAATGTTATTCCAACTAGTGGACAGTGAGCACTTTGAGAGCAGGGATTGTGCATTACCTTTCCTTGTATTCCTAGCATTTATCCCAGCAATTAATAGTCAGTCACTTAATAAATGTTGATTGATTGACTGATTACAGGAAAAGGGTACTAGCATGTGGATAAACCCATATAGTAGATAATGTTAAAATAATTTCCATTTAGTTTGATAGTACACATGTTTTTAGGAAGCATATTAATCTTCCTTTGTAATGATACCTAGTTCAGGCTAATATTAAAATAAGTTTGCTTACCTGAGAAAAGGAAAGTCCCCAGAGGCTTGTTGGGACAGGGGAAATTAGACTGCGATTATGGATATTACTATCTGTCCACAAGTTGGTTAAATTCCACGTGGACAGTCAAGTTAATGTAGTAAATAGTTGTTTCCTAGAGCTCACATCCTTTCAGACAAGAAAAAGAGATCCAGCTAATCTTACATGATGGGATTTAATATTCCACAGGATGACATGAGTGGTATCCTAGATGGCAGGAGTTCTTAACCTGTTTTGTCAAGGTAAAGCCTATGGCTACCTCTGAGAATAATGAACTTAAATGCATAAAATAGAATACACAGAATTACAAAGAAAACCAAATATTAAAAAAAGTTCCCAGACTTCAGAGTAAGAACCCTTTCTAGACGATAAAACATATCCCTTGTCATTCTTAATGTTAATGCCCTCCCTCTGAGATCATCTCCAGTTTTTCCTGTTTACATCTTGCTTGTTTCTAAATGTTTGCATGTTATCTCTCCTGTTAGATTGTGAGCTCCTTGAGAGCAGGGACTGTTTTTGACTTTCTTTGTATCTCTGACACTTAGCCTTGCACATAGTAGGTGCTTATCAACTTAATCAAATAAATAGAAAAATCCCAAAGATTACGCCAATGTACGTGAATCAGATTTGTAGAGCCGGAAAGAATCTCAGGGGTCATTTTGCACATTCCCCTTATTCTGTAGAAAAAGAAACAGGTTCAGTGAGGGCCTTTGCAATGGTGTCTCTCATATATGGAATGTTTTTCTTCTTCAATTCTTAGAATCTCAAGCCTCCTTCAGTATTTAGCTCAAACCTGGCATGGTGGTACAAGTCAGTAATCTGAACCACCAGGGAGGCTGGTAGTTCATTTCAGCCCAAGAGTTTTGAGCTGTAGTGGTCTAAACCCGATCAGGTGTCTACTAAGTCCAGCACTATTATAGTGAGCTTCTTGTAGGGAGGGAAGAGTCAAGGAAGAGGTACCAGGCTGCCTGCGGAAGAACAGTCCAGTTCAGAGAGATGATGGAGCAGTAAAAGCTTCTGTATTCATTGGCAGGGGACCTGGCCCATGAGTACTACTGAACTTCTCACCTGTGCAAGATAGGGAGACCCAATCTCAAAAAAGACTTAGTTCAAATGCCTTCTTCTACACTAGGCCTTTCCTTGGCCTCCAGTTGCTATTGTTCATGTATCTTCTATATCTCTATTTATTTATATGTTGTCTCTCCTAATAGAATGTAAGCTCCTTGAGGGCAGGGAATATTTTTGCTCCATCTTCATATTTCCATAGCTTAGAGTAATGTCTTGCACATAGGAAGTATTTAATAAGTGTTTTTGGGTCATTTGAAACTAGTAAATAGTACAGCCCAGGGTTCAGACTCACGAATGACAAGGAGCAGGATTAGGAGTTTTCTATCTCCCAAGAGTCAGAGTTCTGTCCACTATGCTAGCCTGCCTGAAGTCTTTTCTAGTCTTAACGACATACATATTCTATGGGTCAGAGAAGAAGGCTATCCTGGTCATTTTCTAGAGAACACGGACTAAGGAGTATCTGAGTCATCTTTTGTTCCAGGTCTCTGATGTTCATGAGAACATCTGGTTTTCCCACTGTTTAACTCCAAGATCCTGAGAACAACTTCCTGTTCCTTATTCAACTGCTTCTCTCCCTCCCTCCCACAGCCATTCTTCAAAACTTAACTTTCTCCAGGAAATAAGTGAGTAGATGGATCAGTTGTTTCTATTTGTACTCAACCAAGCAAGCAAGCAAACTACCAACAACCATCAGCTGGGGACCTCTGAGTCCCCTGGTGGATAAGTATAAAAGGAAGAGACACACGAGTAAGATATTGAAAGGAAAGACACAAGTATCCACATTGCCATCTTGAGAATCCTAGTTCCAAGAACTATGACCCTTAACTTTTCTAGAGTAATAGGATGGGAAGGGAATAAGGATATAGCACCTACTGTGTGTCAGGCACTGTGCTAAGCGCTTTTTACAAATATTATCTCATTTGATTTTTACAACAATCCTGTAAGGTAGATGTTTTAATGATCCCTATTTTATAGCTGAGGAAACTGAGGCAGAGGATAAATGACTTGCCTGGGTTCACACAGCTAGTTAAGTATCGAATATTATAATTGCATTCAGATACTCCTGACTTTAGGTCCAGTATTTTATCCACTGCTTGTAGCCTTTGTTTTGTTCTGTGATATTTTATTCTTCCTTACTTGCTGAATGGCACACACACATTAATTTCCACGTCAGAGTGGATCAAAATTAGTTTTATTTTTGGAATGTAGGCAGAAGTTCACAGCTCACCCCTTGACACTAGGATGGTACAGAGCCAGTCTTGGGAGCCACAGTTTTAGAGGGAGCAACTTCTGTATACTTTCTGCCCCATGCTTGGCACAGGGTGAGCCCTACTGGAAAAATCACATTTCATAGTGGCCAAGGCTCTGGAAAAACATGTCAACTATACAGGAGGCCCCTCTTCTCTAGTGTCCTTCCCTGGAAATGGGGCAGATGACCATATTAGTCCAGGCAGAAATTATGGGTGGGGTCCTCAGACCTGACACATTCTGATCCCTCTGGAACAGAGTTCCAAGCACAAAATATATCCTCCACACACCCAAAAATGGTATCAGTGTAGAGAGAGGAGGGTCTAGTTTCAGGGGGGAAACAAGGGAGAGATTCACCCAGAGTCTAGGACGATGCTCTCCAGAGGGGAGGATGGAGACGGGGGCATCACTGAACTCCTTGTAGTGGGAACTACTGAGCAAAGTTTTATGTTGACCAGGATTTAGTCCAAAGTCAGCAATCCAAGTCTGACCCACATGAAAGGAATTTGAACCTTCCAACAGAAGAGCTAATGTCCTTCCATCAGCTAGTGTGTAGTAAGTCACCAGCAGACAGACTCTCTAGATCTCTCTCCAAAGAAGTATTTTAGGAAGCATTTGAGCATATTAAAATTTCACATAGTATTCTCTAAGTCTGATCCTGCTCTGAGACCCTGGAAAGAAAGGTTAATGCTTTGTTGCAGGATTTTTCTCTTAAACTTTCAGCCTCATTTCTGACAATACTCTTTCTATTCTGTTTCTTTCTTTTTTTGCAAGAGTCCTTATTTAAAGTCCATTTCTGATTCCCTCTTTCATATGTCTAGATACTTTCCCATTTCTAGGGCATCTCCGGCTCTGGTACGAAAATGCTTTCTTGATTAACCTCATTAAATTGTTTCATCTGGTTTCCCTGAGTGGAAACCCAGGGTGTGAGGTTCCGAGTTTGGGGGTGGGGACAGAGGAGACAAAAAAAATGGATTTTTTTCTGGTAGGACTATAAAGGGAGGGTCTCACTTACCCAGCAGCAGATTCATTAGGACCTCTTGCCCTGCAAGAGTGCTGCTCTTCACCAGGCAGATAATGGTGCCCCCAATCCAAGGGATCCCATGCCCTGTGATCCCAATGAGTTTGACCATAGAGCGGGCACTGCCCCAGGAGGCAGCTCGGTTGGCACAGACACCCAGCCTCTTGGACATACAGATGTCAATAGCCAGCAAGGAGTTGAACGCAATTCCCTTGAAGGATGGGTTTAGCTGCATGCAGTCCTCTTCGGGCAGCTGCTGAGACTGCCTCCGCTCCTTGGACCCCTCATTTGGTGGTGGGGCCTGCACGGATGGGCCTGTTGTCTTCCTGCTTGAGCTCCTATTCTCCTGAGCCCCTTTTAAAGGCTGGTTCAGTGACAGGAACTCAGCCCTGTTCAGGACATTATTTCGGTCCCGTGCCCGGGACCTGCTTTGAGAGGCTGGCATGACGGCCTTAGGTTGGCTCACAAAGGAAAGGCCCTCTGCCCAGGAGGAGCCAGGGATACCCCACTCAGAGAGCTGCCCTCTCTCCCCCACGCCAGGAGCTTCTCTACAGAACCACAATTCCCTCCTCTTGCAGATCTCTCCTGCACAAACCGCTGTAGTTAAATATAGAGTAGAGGAATGCACATGGCTGTTTACTTCATTGCTGCTACCAAGCTTGGAGGAAAAATTAATGCCAGCTTCCGTAGCCAATCCAGCCCCGAAAAGCCAGGATCACGTCCAATGGATGTGCAGAAGAGGAGGGTGATTCTCCCAACTGAGGGCTGACTGCTTTGGGCCTGGGCTATTTAAATCTTCCAATTGCTTCCAGTCTTTTAAGGAACTCTGGGAAATGTAGTCTTTGTTTTTTTAAATTTTTTTGTGGTTGCTTCTAAAGCCAATTTAAGTCTTTTTTTTTTTTTTTTTAAAGCCAGCCCCAGTGATGCTGTAAATCAAAATTTTCTTTGAAAGCTAAAAATTACAGATATCCCAAGTTATTCATGATTTCCCCAGCAGACATTCAATATACTTTTCCAGCCTCCTCGCCTGCTCTACAGAGACTGCTCCAGCCCCATATAATAGACAGTGGAGCGAAGGGTCAGAGCCTCTTGCCTGGCACTAGATGGAGTTGATGGGGGAGAAGGCATTCTGGCTCAAGTCTTCCTGGCCAGCAGCTCTGGCCCATGTCAATTATGCCACGCCCACTCTGACAGCATTTCATTAGACTGGCAGTCAATTTTTCCCCCCTCTGCTACTAGATTTGGCTTCTGTACAACACAGCCTAATCTAATTGAAATTTGTAGGATTTGATTTCCATTAGAGAAAGGTGCATAAAATGCTCTGGGTAATGGATCTACTCCCAGGAGATTCCAGCAAAAGCTTCAGAACTTTGCAAAAGGGCAGGAGCCTGGCCACCGGCTCAGTAATAGCCATCTGGGGATCTCGAATCTACTTCTGGGTCCAACTCAGACCCATTCTTCCTTCCCCCCCTCTCAGCCATGGAATCGGAAGAGCTTAAAGTATTTGATTCCTTCACAACATTATGACTTATCCCATTTAAGGGTGACTGGAAGATGAAAGAGGTCTTGTTTGGGATGTGTGAAATGAGTGGCAGAAAGTACACTGGTCTTCTGGCTCAGGATTCAGGAGCCTGGCTCTTTAAGTATCAGGGAGATAGCAGCAGTGACAAGCTTTTGGGAAAGTTAAGGAAATGTCTTACCCACCAACTTTTACTAAATGCTGCCTGTGGCCTCCCAGGAAACCTTCTCTCTCCTTGGGAAGAAGGAAGAGGGAAGTATCTTGTCGTGATTTGGTGGGGGAGGAGGCAGCCTATTGCCATCTTTGCCTCTGATACTCCGTGGCTTTGGAGTAGATTGTTCCATCCCATCCCACCCAAAGAGTAGAAAGGAAAGGGGATCCTGTAGCCCCTGACCCTTCCAGCCCTGCCTAATCTGCAGCGGCAAATAAGTCTTGACCCACCTGCCAGCCCTGATGAACAGAGCTAGAACCGAGACAGACCTGTGGATATCCCTGTTCTTTCCCTTGTCAGGCACTGGAGTTTCCTGGTGATATGCACAAGGATATTCCTAGCAATGCTCCCACCTTTTCCAGTTGATAATAGATAACATGTAGCTAAACAGGTTTTTTCGAGGGCCAGAGATGCCGGGGCACCCTCGTCTCAGAACTCAGCGGCACAGCCCAGCTCTTCCGAGGGGCGGTACCTCACTCTGTCCTTCCTAGCCACCCAGATGGAATCATAGCTACCGAGCTGTATATGACCTTATGGATCTCACAAGAGACAGAAACCTACCCCTTTTGGATGGTTGCTATTAATATCCCGACATCATGTGTCAGCATCTCAGGGATGACTGGATGCTGTTATAGACAGGGTGTGGGGACAACAGTTGTCTTGAGCTTCAGGGAGAGGAACAGCTGGGGTACAGAGAGCCAGCTTTGCCATGGACTCAAGGGGTGGCTGACTGTCCTCGGTGCTGCTGAAAAGTGGGAATGCTAATCTTGAGCTACTTCATGACAGGCTCATTGCACAAATGCGATCAATCAATTGACAATTCTTTATTGAATGCCCACGAAGTGCTAGGTACTATGGGAGAGACAGAATGCATTTGAGATATGGTCCCAGTTTCTAGGAACTTTTAGATAAAACTCAAACATATAAGACAAAAATAGTAAACAATACAAGTTTGTTTAAATAAGTATTGGGCAATGTGGTACAGATTTTTGTTCTAAGTAGGACTAATCAGAAGCAAAAGGGTACAATGGGGTATAGTGGGAAAAAAAAGCTTTGAATATATCAGAGGAACTGGGGTTGAATCCCAGTCTTGCCACTTACCACCTGTATGATTTGGATAAATTAAGATAAGTTATGAAACTTTCCTGTGCCTTACTTAGTTCTTTCATCTACAAAATGAAGTGCTAGATGAACTCTAAATTTATAAACTAAGATTGTTTTTTTAGATCCACATAAATATATTACTATAACAACTCACATTTATCTAGTAGCTTAAAGATTACAAAATGTTTTCCTCACAAAAATCCAAGGAGGTAAAAAGTGCAAATGTTATATTTTCCATTTTATAAATGAGAAAACCAAGGATGAGAAAAGTGAAGAAACCTGTGGCACAAAGCCAATAAGTAATGGCACCTTGAGAGCAGATGGGACAAGCAAAATCTTATCTTAAAATTCTTGAATTCAGTCATTTTGAGTCATGTTTGACTTTTTGGACCTCATTTGGGGTTTTCTTGGCAAAGGCACTAGAGTGTTTGCCATTTTTTTCTTCAGCTTATTTTATAGATGTGGAAACTGAGGGTTAAGGGACTTGCCCAGGGTCACACAGTTAGTAAGCCTCTGCAGCTAGATTTGAACTCAGGAAGATAAATAAGTCCTCTTGACTCTAGACTGAGCCCTCTATCCGCTGTGCCACCTAGCTGCAATTCTTAGACACTGGGGGAGAAAACCCCAACAATAACCCACCACAACAAAACCCAACAGAATCATAAAGTGTTAGAGATGGACAGGACCTTACTAGGCTTTGGTAATAGGCACCGCAGAAATGAAAGAAGAGTTAGGGAAGGGAGAAGAGAAGGCAGTAATAATGTTCAGTTAGTGCTGAACCATGGTGGGGGTGGGGAGAGAAAAATATAGTTTATGAGGAAAGAAGGGAAAGGGGAGAAACTAAGTTTGCCTCCAGTCCAGGGTGAAGCCATACAACAGCAAAGCAAGCAAACAAAAATGAAAAGGGAATATATATTAAAGTATTATTAATAACCATCTTTCCTTATCCCAGTCCCTTCCCATCCCGGGTTGTTTTCTCAGTTCAGATTTCTAAGGCTGCTGCTATTGGGTTATTTCAGTCTAGAAATCTGATCCTTCCCTAGGTTTATTTTAGCACCTTGGAGAACTCCCAGTGCTGCCACGGACCTCAGGATCTGGGCAGGCCTTCCCTCTCTCTCTTTCTCTCTACCAGAAGGGAAGGGCAGCTTCCTTCCATTTCCTTTTCCTGATGTGGGTGGGGAGGGAGATCGTGATTCTAGCAGACTGCAGAACCTGTCCGTCCCGTGGCATAGCTCCAAAGAAACTCTGGAAACACCAGCAGCCTTCCTGCTTCTTGCCTGCACCAAGATCATTGCCCAGCCACCAACAGGACTGCCAAGAAACAGCGAGACACTTGCATCCAACCCACTTTCCATTGTGGAGATAGCTGTTTCCTGCTGCTGGTTTAAATTTGAGATGAGGAAGAGGGTGTAGAGACAGTGTGGAGGCTAAAAGAATATACAGGTTATCACCCTATGGTACCAAATGTCCAGAAATCAAAATCAAGAAAACTAGCTCCACCTCTGACTTGCTACATTGACTTTGTGCATTTGTGCCTCAGTTTCCCCATATGTGAAATGAAACTCTCTGTTTTTAACAACCTCACATGGCTGTTGCATAGCTCAAAAGAGATTATATATGTGAAAAATACTTTACAAAAGTATATTATGGAACAAGAAGGGATTGAACTAGGTGACTTTTAAATTCCTTCCAGTTCTGAAACTCTAAATCTACAATTTCAAAGGTGGCTGATGAGCAGCAGACAGAATCCTGGACCTCGTTTAAGAAGGCCTAAGGTCATGTGATCTTGGGATAGTCATTTAACCTCTGTTTGCCTCAGTTTCCTCAACTATAAAAGGGAGATAATAACCTCTCTCACAGGGTTATTGTCAAATCAAATGAGATAATGCTTGTAAAAGTGCTTAGCACAGGGCCTTAGACATGGTAGATACTTTAAAAATAATATTCTTTTCTCCCTTGCCTTTTATGAAGTTGAAAGAATAGCATGGACTGTTGTTCTTAGTAAGAACAACCCTGAACCTTCCATATGTACCCCAAACTATCTCCATCATGCACTTACAAACACAGAAATAAAGATTGGAATTATGATTTCATTGGTATAGAGCTCTTCCAGGTAATGAAATTCTCTCTAATGCAAGTTGCCACCTTCTCTGCTATTTCTAATCTTAAAAGAGCTGTCTGGTACATTGAGAAATCAAGTGATTTTCCTAGGATCATACATTCAGGATGTGTCAGAAGTAGGACCTGAATTCAGGTCCTTCTTACTCTGAAGTTAATTCTTCTCTCTCTCTCTCTCTGTCTCTCTCTCTCTCTCTCCCTTTCCCTTCCTCTCTCTCTCTGTTTCTGTGTGTGTGTCTCTTTTTGTCTCTCTGTCTCTCTTTTTTTCTCCCTCTCAGCTCTTTCTCTCAACTCTCTTTTTCTTTCTTCTCCTTTCTCCTTGTCTCCTTTCCTTTCTTCCCTCGTTCTCTATTTCTCTGCTCCACCCTTTCCCCTTCCTATTTCTCTCTGTATCTCTCCTCCTCCCTTCCTTCTCTCCTTCTCCGTCTCTTTCTCTCCCTTCTTCCTTCCTTCCCCCCTCCTTTTCTTTCTCCTTGTTAGAGGTAAAGTATAAGTATTCAGAGACAATCCCACACAAGTGAATCACATTTACACAACCACCCTCAATAACTCCTCCCTTCCCCCTCTCTACCCTTCCTCACCACACTTAGCATCCTCCTGTGAAGCAAACCTCCTCCTCCTCCACATCCCTTATGACAACACCTCCGTTATCTAGAGATGCAAGGATAATCTATAATTTTCTATTGGCTTTCCCTCTGGTCAGTAACTGGGGAAGGGAATAGGGCTGTAAACAGGATCCTGTCTCCTAGAGCAACGGCATTTCAGCTTTTAATTTTTCACTCTAGGAAAAAAAAGCAATGTCTCTGTTTTTCTACCCTTTAACAAAAAAAAATCATGGCTTATAATAATCCTGTTGGTTGAAGTGGGTATTCTCTCTTTGGGGAAGGACTCAGTGATCATAGCAAATGCACCTGCAAATTCTTCCATCTAGAACTAAGGCTTCACTCCAAGTTCATCAGTAGGACTAATGTAGCATCAACTTCAAGTAATATTGTCAGTAATTTCATTCAAACAAAAAGTCTCAAGGATAATCCTAGCCCCACCCCAAAAAGATTTTGCTAGGACCTTTTACCAGATATCTCAGGAGGCTCTGCAGAAATTAGGGTTTTGGGGAGGGAGAATGCCAGATTTATTTCATCAGAATAGGAACCTTTGCCACCTCTGCTCATTAAATCATGAGCCATCCCTATTTCTTCTCATCCTGCATGGTGTTGACATTAAATTCCTTTATATTATTATGTGTTTGAAAAATATAAACAAACAAACTTTTCCCTATACAAATAGAAAAAGACTTGCTCTTCAAATAAAACCTCAACTTTTATGGGATTCTCATGCATATCTTCTAATCAATCCTTCATAGAGAGGATTTGCCTGAAGAACTTTCTTTGGTTTCGTTTATATTTAAGGGATCTCAGTGCAGCACATGGAGTGGGCATCTTGTTATCCCTACTTTTAAAATAATAAGATATGTACTGCTATATTTTGTTTTTGTCTTTATTTTCAGATATAGATATACCTCTGTCTCTCCTTCAGTAACTCGTTGTAACAGGAAGTATAATTCAGCAAATCTATCTAGCACATCAACTAAGCCCGTACATGCAATGTTTCACACTTATAGTTCCACATCCCTTCAAATAAAGGAGAAAAGTGTATTTTATTTTATTTTCCTGGGGGTCAAGACTAATTATTGTAATTAAATAGCTTTTAAGTGTTTTTTCCTTTCTTTCCTTCTATTTACAATGTTGTTGTCATTGGTAGATTGCTTTCCTGTTTCTGCTTAACTTCATGGAATACTTCCTATACTTCTTTGTTATCTCTTACTCTTGCTATGTGAGCAAAATACCTCCTTTCAGGTCTTTCCTTTAGGGGTTTTTCATGCAGATTCTCATGTGTATATGTATGTTACACATATTCTCATGTGTATGTGACTCGTTGGGTTGCACCAGGCTGCTTGTACATTAACCTGCACTTTGAGTCACCTGCAATTGTGATTCTTCTGGGATCATGGTATTCTATGATGTACAGTCCTGTAGCATAATAGATTTTGGTAATGGATACCACCAAAATGAGGAGGTAGGGAGGGGAGAAGGGAGAGGAGCATTGATTCTTAGTTAGTGCTGAATTCCAGTCACCTTCGATTGTAGTTCATAGACTGAATTGGAAGTAAACCACCATGATTGGGAGATTCCTTGGGTTCAGAAGATGGCTTTTCATAACAATGAAAAGGGCTTACTAAAGTCATCACATTGTTTTTCAAATCTGATCCAATTCACTTTTCTTTCTACTCTTCAATTCTGGGCCTAGTTCATTGTCCCAATGCAGTGACTTTTCAAGATATAGGGCAGCTAGTTGACTCAGCAGATAAAATACCAAATCTGGAGTCAGAAAGGTCTGAATTCATATCGGGCCCAAGACATTTACCCGCTGTGTGACCCTGAGTAACTCACTTAATCTCTATTTGCCTCAGTTTCCTCATCTGTAATAATAACAGCACCTACATCCCAGGGTTGAAGGATCAAACAAGATAATTATTTTAGCATAGTGCCTGGCACATAGTAAACACTATGTAAATATTAGCTATTATTACAATAATATATATTATACATGGCATCATATGTGATATATATATATATATAGTATTTAAGCTGAAGCTTGAATACTTTGGTCACATTATGAGAAGATAGGAAAAGATCTTGCTAAAGACCTTGGTTGGAAAGATTCAAGGCAAAAGGAAAAGGAGATAGCATAGGCAAAGGATGAGATGGATAGATAGTATCATGAAAACAATGAACATGAACTGAGAGAGACTTTGAGAGATAGTGAAAGATAGAAGGACATGGTGTGCTTTGGTCCATGTGGTCATCAAGAGTCAGACATTACTGAATGACTGAATAACAACAAACTTAGTATTATATACATATTGTTGCTTTATAATCTGTGAAACATATATTCTTCATCTACTTTGCCTTTTCTGCATGGATGGTTAAGTTGATCTCTTTTGAATGGTCATAGATTTTATATAAAAGGCCTCTCTGGCTCCAAGATTTAATGCAGTTAGCACAGAATCTTCAAACAGCAGCATGGTAGAACTTCTCCATTAATAAAGAATCTCTCTTTTATTTGCACTTGGCACAGTGTATCTTCCATGGCCATTGATATCTTTGTTAACCATATAGATACCACCCTGTTTGATGCCTTGTTTGAAATCTCTCCTTATTAGGTCACTGATTGTTACTGGGCTTGGAATAGGAAAAGCTGAGTTTAAATTCCATCTGTGATATTTATCATTTAACCAAGCCACTTAACCTATCTGAGCCTCAGTTTCCTCATCTGTAAAACAGGATACCTATGTTCATGGGGTTGTTGTAAGGCTTGAGTGAAATAATATAAAGAATCTTGGGAAAGTTTATTAGTGCTATAAATGTCAAATATTATAACTGTATTTAATGACATTTTTTTGAAAAATTAAGTTAAATGTTGGCCAACAATCAATCAACAGAATCAGATTTGGGGACCATGAAGATGTGATTTGTTATACAAGATCATGTAAAAAGTATGCTGATCTTGTTCTCATATTTTCATTATGAATATGCTTTTATGGATAACCTTATAACAGGAAAGTGACCTTGGTACTTGCTAAGGTTTTCTTGAAACTCCCCTTTTTTTTCTTGGTGGGGGAAGAAAACTGCACCTTCAAGCTGATTCTCAACATGGTTCTAGTAATAGAACCCAACAGCTGTTTAAGGACTAGGTTAGGGAAGCATGGAGAGGTGTGTAGATAGAGATGGATTTTTAATTTCATCCCTCTATGAAATAGAGTAAAGAATGGACACTACAAAGAAAAAAAAATACAAAATAAAATCACAACACACGGTCTTGGGGTCCGAACATGCTGGTTCTAGCTTGTCCTGTGACTTTGAGCTGCTCACAAGCTTTCTGGGTCTAGATGACTTTAAGTAGGTGAATGTAGGTGACATCTTGTGCTTCCTCCCAGTAAGAGGCTTCATTGGAAGCTACTTTTGGCTTGAGGTCATTTCCCCAAGTCTCTGGCAGGGGTTCTTCAGTTCTGTGTCTGCCCCAAGTGACTTACAGTTTTTCCGACATTCTTTCCTGCAGGCTGGTGACTACTTTATTAGAAAGCTCTTGTAGGAGTCTGAAAGGGTCTCAGTTTCTGGATCTTGAGAGACTGGAGACTATGTTGTGGCAGGGTGATGCTGCTTGTGTGGAATGTCTGGGAAGGGTGGGGACCAGAAACGGGACTCTGGGGCAGTTCAGATCTTGCTGTGGGTTTAGCATGTCACCGAGAGAAGTTCTCACAGATGTCCTCCTTCCTCTTACTCGCAGCCAGCCAGTAATTCACACTTAGCATGAAATTGCAACTGCGGTTTACGCATATGCTCAAGACAACGCCTGCTGCATGCCCAACGCCCACAGAACTACAGAGAACGCTGTGTGCTGAAGGATGGGGGAAACTGGTAGGGCCACAGTGAGCATGCTCAGGGGCTGGCTAAGCCTCCCCCATCAAAGGCTATCTGGGCATTTATCTGGAGCACCTTTGCCGGCAGAGGAAAGGAACAGGAGCATCCTGTGTCCCTGGAAACCCTGCCCATGATTCTCGCTTCAGGAGACTCTTGGTGGGCTTTTTAAGAAGCCTTTTCCACTCTGCTCCATAAAAGCTGCTTTGAAAAACAAATCTTTGTCACTTACCTGGTGTAATCCAGGAGACTCACTCTGGGTGAGTGGGTGGTGGGCCATCTGTAAAATTCCTAAGAGCCATATTAGACCAATCAAGGGGATCTGGACCCAGAACTGAGAGGTTGCAAATGTTATAGAATGTCAGACAGAAAGAAAGCATCCTTTGAGTCATCCAGTTCAACCTCTTCTTTGTACAAGGTCAGGATGGAAAGAAGCAAGGATAACTTGCTATGTGCCAGGCACTGTGCTAAACACTTTAAAAATATTGACAGCCACCATCACCACCTCCAGGTGGAAGGTAGGTGCTATTATCTTTATTTTACCAATGTATTAAAGGAAATGAAGAAAGGCTGATTTGTCTAAGTCAAATAGGCAGTGTCTGAGTTTGGATTTAGACTTAGATCTCTCCTGAATCCAGGCCCAGTGCTCTATCCACTATATTACCTGACTGACTTTGTAAACATTTTGCCTATAGTCTTTGACATACTCTGTGTTCCCATACTCTGTGGAACAGAGCCCAACAACACTCTTCCCCTCCCCCCCCCCCCCCCCCCCCCCCCCCCCCCCCCCCCCCCCCCCCCCCCCGAATCACACAGAGAATTTCACCTGGATCTATTTTAGGCTCATCAAGGGCAAGGGTTTTTTCAGTTTTGCCTTTTTATTCCAAAGGTCTATCACAGTACCTGGCACATGGCAAATCCTTAACAACTCCCCATTGTTTATTTGCCTATACTCACATAGCTAGTGAAGTTCAGAGGTAAGGTCTTAATTGAGATCTTTTTTATAATTTGAATTCCAGGACAATTCACTGGGCAAATCAAAAATAGATACTCAAAAGGAGTATCTATTGATTAAGCATAGATAGTAAACTTTTAGGGGAAGGCTCTGGCTTTGGCCTTGGCTTTGGATCAGTTGTCTCAATCACAAACACACACAAAGATACACACACTTTTTTCATTCATTTTAAAATTAACATGCATTCCATTTTTTCTACTTTCCAATTTTAAAAAATCCTTCTAACAAATGTGTATTTACAAGCAAAACAAATCCCTAAATTGTCCATATTTAAAAACATGCCCCATTTCTTATTTTGAATCATCTGAAAGGACATGGGTAGCAAAGTTTGTCAGTCCTCTGAAATCCTGTTTAGTTGTTATAGTGATCAGATTTTTTAAGTTTATGAAAGTTGTTTGTCTTTACGAAGTTATTGCACAAATTGTTCTCCTATTTTTGCTCACTTAATTCTGCATCCATCAACATGCTTCCTAGGTTTCTCCAAATCCATTCATGTTGTCATGTCTTATGGTGGAAGAGTATTTGGTAACACTAATTTGGTAATATTATATATAATTTGTTCAGCCACTCCCCAATTGAAAGAAATTCCTTGAATTCCAATTCTTTGACACCACAAAAAGGACTATTGTAAATATACATGTTTTTAGCATACTGATATTTTTCTTGATTTGATCTCTTTGGGAATATAGGCTTCAGTGTGTTATTGTTAGGTCAAAGAGTATGCACAATTTAGTGGCTTAGGGTACATAAATACAGAATTCTAACACGATCCTGAGAAGATCATATTCTAGTGAAATTTCCAGCCCGGACACATTCATTCATTTTATAAATATTCACTGGGTAACAATTATTTGGAAGGCACGTTTAACAGGATACAAAGACAACTGGGACACTATTGTATCCTCTTCTCCAGAAACTTGAATTAAAAGTTAAAGTACATAAGAGTTCAGTAACAATACAAGTACAGACATCATAAAGTAGAATGTGGTCAAGGTTCAATCAGTGGTACAGACAGTAAGTGGGATGACTGGGGCACTTAGTGCTCAAAACCACCTTAACTGGTGAGATGGAAACAGAGGCAATTGAAAGGGACTCATATCCTTCAATTATATCATTACGAGATTTTACCCAGTGGGAACCAAAGTAATAGTAATAACGTTTTTTTGGGGGTTAACTGTCTTCTGTCAAGAAAATATAGTTAGATAAGCAATTCTTTTGAATGAATTACTCAGGAGGGGTATTCACAGAATTACAAAGGGGAATCTGATGTCTAAGGTTTGTCACTGATGTTAATCACAGAAGATGTGTTTCAATGAACAATGGGCTGATAACGGTTGGTGGAGGGAGCAGGGAAGCAATATTTAAAACATTCCTCTGTGGTTTTGAAGGAGGCTGGTTTGAGATGAGTCAACTTTTAAATAAACCTAGTTCTGAGAGAATATAAGACAATGATTCCAGCATTCACTCCTCCTCATTTCTGGAATCAGAGAACATGGAATGTTAGGAATGGAAGGGAACTTCAAGATAATTCAAATTCAATTCCTTCATGTGCTCCCAGAGGGGAAAGGACCAGTTCAAAGTCACACACGATTTGCTCAAGCCCTGTTCCCTTTCCCCCCTACAAAAACATCAAAACCATATTTGCTTTTTGATTCGTTCCTTACTATAAAATGACCTGCCCCACTCACTGCAATGCGTGTAACCAGACTGGAGCGACCAGAGCGATTCCTACCACAGGAAATGGCCCCCAGGCTATAATTACACCGCCTCTTTCGGGTGACATCACAAACCACCTGGGCTTTGCCGGCGGTTCATTGTGCTATCATCGCCAGGGCTGCTGAGATGAAACTCCACTTGGGAAATTCAGTTAGCTTTAGCTGCATACATCCTTTTTTCTCCAGGCTCCTGAAGCTGAGTCAGACTCACTCGCCACCAATACTCTTAATGTGAGCATGACTCTTAGAGCCGGAGACTTAAAAAAAAAAAAAAGTCTTCCACTCTCAGTAGGTTTTTAGGTTGAAAGGTGTATCTTCAAAGAAATAATCTGTCCCCAGTCACCCTCTCCCTTCAGGGACACGATACTACTGTTATACGGGTCTCATTAACCAAAGATTCTCTGCATCCCATTTTTATTCCCTACTTAAAGAAGGCCCCTTTCTTGGTCCTGCGGATACAGTGCACTGTTTGCGTAGAGACAACCGTCCCCATCCCAATACACAGTCCAACAAGACAGACCTGGTTAACCAGAGATGTCACGTGTGTTCTCATTATCCCACCCCCACTCTATCCCGCTACCTGTAAAAGGTATTTTCAAGACCCGAAGAGAAGTGTGAAACCCGCAGCTCCGAATAGAAACATTTCTCTCCTCCAAATGACAAAAGGGGGGTGCAGAAGAAACCCACTATTCTCCTCCCCCCACAAAAAAAACAAACTACACTACCCAGAATTCCTGGGGTTGGTGAAAAGGAAATGCCGGTTTTTTTTTCTTTTTTTTCTTTTTTCTTTTTTTTTTTTTTAAACCAGGAGAAGTCTAGCTCCATCAGCTGCATCTCAACGGAGGGAGAAAGAGAGGGAGGGAGAGAATTTTAAGGGGGTGGGGGTGGGAAGAGAGGTAGGGAACCCGGAATGCAGCAATTGGGTTGGGGCTGACTGGAGAGGCGGTCATAGGGAGAGCTGCCTATTGGGAAGAGTCCGCAGGAACAGCTGGGCTGCGGGAGAATGCCAGGGGCAGACGGGCTCTGGGGGGGGATGAGTTTCTGCAAAGTTTGACCTGGTTGTCTTTCGGATGCCGCAGCAGAAACTGAGGCAGCCTAGGGGGCTTCCCTGAGCTAGAAGGCGACGGCAGCGGCCACGAAGCTGACAGCACATATCGAACATAATGATCATAAAATAAACGAGGCGATTCGGGGGGTGGGGGAAAGTCAGATTAACCTCCCCGCCGCCCCCAACCGAGCGCACCCCGAGAAGCACCCCGCAAGCGATAGCGGCAGGGCTCCTCGAGCTTCGCTGCCCCGCGCTTGTCTTGCAAGAGGAGCCTGACCCTGCGGCTAGCGTCCGAGCCCGGCTTGGGGCAGGGAGCGGGGGAGTGGTGGTGGTGGCCCGGGCGGACAAATGCTATGAACGAGGAGCAGCTCGCCTGCCCGCTGCTGGGGGAAGGGGCTTCGGGAGGCAAAAACAGCCCCCGGGTGCCACCATTGGGCACCGGCTAGAGGGGGCAGGTGAGTCGGAGGCGATTCTCCGGAGGTCGTGTGTGCGCCCAAGTTCCCCCGGCAGAGACTGAGCCGGAGGCAGACGGGCACACAAATAGGACAGGGAACCTGAGACCGCAAGCGGGGGGCGGGGGGCTGTGCCCGAGCGGAGGGGAGCCGGCGGGAATAAAAACTGAGCGTGGGGCAGCCTATGCCGGGCGTCCTCCTTCTGCGCCCGGGCGAGGCCGGCAGAAGAGATCCCCCGAGCCGCGGACCGCGCTGCCGAAGACCAAGAGGAGGCGGAGGAAGGAGGAGCCGCCGGTGAAAGCTAGGTCTCAGCCTGCCAGCAAACGAGCGCCTAGGCCGGCGGGGGGAAGTGACACGCTGCCGACTGCAGCAGTGTCAGCCTGGCCGCGAGCGCCCTGGCCCCCGAGGAGGACCACCCTGGAGGGCTGAGGACCCTCGGGGCCGCGGGAGGCAGCGAGCTGGAAGGCAGAGCCCCCTCCCTTGCCTCCTGCCCAGGCCAGGTGGGTGTCAGCAAAGATGTCACGGTTGGCGATTATTCGCTGGTGTCCGAGAGCCCAAGGCTGATTTTGACTGGGTGGGGGTAGCGGCGGGGGGAGGGGAGGGGAGAGTGGAGGGGGGAGGGGGTTGGTGAACGGTGAAATTGACCAGAGCTGCAGTTTCAGCTCAGCAGCCAGGGAACCAGCGGAGCCGCTCAACACCCCCCCGACGCCCCCAACACACATTGCCTACCTACGCTCCCTCCCCGCCCCCACCCGAAAGTTCAGCCTAACTTTAAGAAAGGCCTTTAAGCCTTATCCCTCCCTTCATCTCAGCCAGGTCCTCGCACCAGCGAACAGGGGGACGAAGCGAGACACCCGAGTAGGACAGCGGCTGAGAGCCACGGGAGACCAGACGGGGAGAGTCGGATCACAGAGGGAGGAGGAGTGCTGCCTGAGTCCACCAGCCCTGGGGGGAAGAGAGCGAGTTGCAAAGCGATCAACAACGTGGTGCAATGTAGGAAACTGTTAGATCCCCGCTCCGAAGATCGGAAATAGCTTCTTCTTCTTCTTCTTCTTTTTCTTTTTTTTTTTTTTTTCTCTCGTGAGGTGGTGCTTTCTTACGCCCCCCACCCCCCCACCCCTCCCTCTTCTGCTTAAAGCAAACCAGGGCCACCAAAGAGTGAAAGCCACTTGGGAACTACTGCTGCTCTTCCTTCGGAGTTTATTTCTTGGGATATTTATTGCAGGCTTGGGAACAGCCCTAAGCCCATCTTTGGGCTTCTGGAAGCCTCAAATCATCGCTAAACTGGAGGTGTCATGTTTTTCCTTTCCTGATTTAAGAGAAACTGCTATTTAATTTATTACTGTCACTGTGTGTGTGAGAGAGAGAGAGAGAGAGAGAGAGAGAGAAAGAGCGTGTGTAAAGAGAGAAAGGGCAGGAAGTGGATTTTCTGCAGAAAGGGCGGCAGGAGCGTGGACCGTACATAGCCTTCCTTATTTATGTGTCTCTCAGCATTCTCCTTCATCCAAAGAATCACGGAAAAGTATCCAAACTGTGTTTCCTGGTGAGTGAAGCACGAGGAAGGACTGGGGATATCAAAGCATCATGATTATTTTTTGAACTTCAAACTTAAAAAAAAAAAACCCCAAAGAATATCTGAGATTTTGCCCCCTGTTCAAAGAAGAAGAGAGACCCCACTGCTCCTGAAATGTAGCAAAATCCTTATTTATAAACGGGCTAAAGACACTGATATGCAAAGGCCCCTCTACTCGAATTTTCTATCCTATGGATATCAGTCTTGAGATTTCGAAATAGGAAGATCTGTATTGGATCTAGCAGCAACTATCATTTCAATGCCTAGTCTTCCCTGGGACTGTTGGCATTTCCTAAAAATTAAACTGGTACTGTATGCCATGGGCTGTATTCAGAGCATCAGCAGCAAATCCAAAATTTTCCGAGAAAGTATTTCGGTAATTGATGTGAAAGCTTCTATTGACCCTATCCCCACCAGCATCGATGAGTCGTCCAGTGTGGTTCTCCGCTACCGGACCCCGCACTTCCGCGCCTCGGCCCAGGTGGTCGTTCCGCCTATACCGAAGAAGGAGACCTGGATCGTTGGCTGGATTCAAGCGTGCAGCCACATGGAGTTTTACAACCACTATGGGGAGCAGGGCATGTGAGTACCTTAGAAACGCTTAAGTTCTCAGGGCTTCGGGGTGGGCACCTAGAGGAGGTGGGGGTGGGAGGAATGATTTGGAAGAAACAATCGGGGGATGGGGATTTTGGCCTGCGAGGTGACCTATCTGTCCTGTGACTTAGGTAGCCCAGGGAGAAGAGAAACTGGGTTTCATCTCCTTATGTAAGTGGCAGAGAGTATCCAATATGTCACAGAAGGCTGTCATCTCATCAGGGGAGCCTGGTGATCTTAAAGACATTAAAACCCATATGAAAATTGCCAGAGCCTCAAGAATGGCTTGACCTATGAATTCCAGATTTTTATCCTTTTGGGGCTTGAGCTCCACCTCCCCTTTAGGGAGTTCCTGTTGTCCCATAGGTCCCTTTCCCATCTTCCCTAGCAAGATGCTGAGAAAGCAAAGGAACATTCTGATCAGGACTACTTGGGTGCTGCAAATGAGCTGCCTTACTGCAGAGGTGTTAGTGCTGACCAGGGGTAACACGAGTTGGGCATTGGGGGTCCCACCTCTGCAAGATGGGAGGGGGGGAGAAGCCCATTCTCTGCACTGAAAAAGAAGTGAATGTGGTTATTTGGTGGGGATTAGTGAATGTACCACAGCCCTTTTCAAATATTTATCTACTTGGCCCGACACATCTAGACTTTCTATTGTGTTTAAATCCCTATTCGTGTCTAGGGAAATACAGTCCATTCAAGATGTCCAATCCTTGATAAGTAGTCTTGGTTTACTTAGCCCTTTGCTTTTTTACAAGTGGTATTTAGGAACTCAATTTCTATAGCATTTATAGCTTTCCTCCCTGGAGGAGGAAGGCCGCTTTAACCTGAGAACACACTCTCCTTGCCAGAAAGGCTCAAGTTGATTCAGAGTTTAGAACACCAGCTCGTTCTAAGGAGCCCCACAGCTCTTCTTGGTGCCCACTCTGATTTCAGAAATTTTGTCCTGCCAGAATTTCTTCTGCTAGGGACGGGGAAAGATTAGTCTGGGGGCTCAGGACTAAGCCTTCCTTTCTGGGTATACTGACAGAACCAAACAATGTGGATCTTGGAGCTTGAGTGAAGCAGTCTTCCTTCTGGACTTTACATCCCAAAGAGAAAGTTTTTCATGACCCTTGGGGGAGACCCAAATCACAATGACAGTAGGAAGGGAGAAAGTGTAGTAGTATAGTGAAAAGAATGCTAGACTTAGAATTGAGAGACTCCTGAATCCGAATCCATGGAACCTTTACTATCTGCTTCTGTATAGTCATGGGCAAGTCACTCAAACTCTCCTGTTCTCATTTCTCTCATCTGCAGAATGAGGATAACAATTTAGTGCTTACCTCACAAAGTTTTTTGAAGGTCAAATTACATAATTTAAGGAAAATGCTTTGCCAATTTTAAAGGGCTATTACAAATGCCAGTTTTTTGTTACTATTGTAAGGAGAGGGGTTCAAGCCTGAGTGACAAGTCCAGGGGAATATGAATGTGATAGAAACACAGGATCTGAAAGCTAGAAGGAATCTTCGAGGTCATGTGATTGGTTGAAACTCACAACTATGTGGGCACCTCTATCCAGTAGCCTAAAATAACCACCTCCAAGTGTGGCAGCCTTTTGAAAGAGCCAGCCAGTTCCCAAAGGAAAAGAGGTATGATAGTAGAAGGGTGCTGAAGGGATTGGCTTGACAGACATAAATCCAAGTTAGCCACGGCCCAGGGGGTACTTTTGCTTCTCTTGTTACCTCATTCCTATTACAGAACCCCTTTCTTAATGTGCAGAGATGGAAACCTGAAAAGAAAATAGGATTTCCCCCTAGTTCTAATATAGAATAGAAAAGCTAGAAAGGTTAATTAGGGAAGAGAGAGTGGGCAAAACAAATCCTTTGCCATTTTCATTTAATGATCTTGAAGTTAAAAGAGAGCAGGAATTGATTGTGGTAAAACAAAGCGAAGAGCTTATAATTCTTACCTTAAGTAAAGAAGGAATTTGTTGAGACTTAAATGCAGTTTTCTAATCAAGCACGAAACCTCTCAACTCTCAAAAACAATGATGAATTCATTTCAGGTTCTGTGTTAACCTTCTCACCTCCTCATCCCAGCCCACCCCCATTCTGGGAAGGAAAGAATAAATTCTATAGAATTTAGTCTTTGTGGAATTTTCCTATGAAAACTTAAACCCAGAGGGGGATGTATTGTATTTTTTGAGGGCTCCCAGGCAATTGTCAATAAAGGAAGGTTTTCCAAGAGGCTTAAGACCAAATTCTCCTCCTTTCATTCCATTGGGATACCAGAAAGGGCCTCGGAATTCTGAAGGATACTGAAATCGTTGGGGAAATGTTGAGAAGATTATGTGTAGAGTGGTTTGATTTTCAGTAAGAGTGTGTGACACTACAAATTAGTGTCATAACGGAAAAGTTTCTAGACCAATCAAGAGATCGGTGTTCTCATTCTAGCTGCTGCTAAGGGGCTAATCTAAGGGTACCTTGGGTTAGTTGGTCAATCTTCATTTCTGGACCGCAATTTTCTCACCTTTAAAGACGAATAGTTGGACTAAATGATTGCTAGATTCTTATTAGAGTTCAAATGGGATGATTCTGAATGAAATCAAAATGTGGCTTGAGGTTGGATCCAGAACTTGTGAAGTCAAAAGCTATGAATGAAAGTCTTGCCTGCTCAGGGGTAGATGCTTTATCCCTACATTCACCTTCCAGGTTTATTGTTATTGTCAGAAAGGGCAAGTCATTGAGGGTGGGTGGTGTGTTCCTTACTGTTGTGAAAGCCCTTTGAAAGCCTTGTTCAAATGACAATATTATGAACATGGAAATTACTGATACTCCCTGAACTTCCTGCCTAATAGGGCAGGCTCACGCTTCCACACAGAGCTCATTGCAGTGAGTTTCAAATTTTTAATGGTCCTTTCTTTCCTTTTCCCTCATCTTTCCCAGTCATTTCCCTTCTTTGCCAGTCCCCTTTTCTTACACTGACTTTCAAAGCTGACCCTAGTACAAAACCACTGTGCCTGTCATAGTGCTAGATGTTTGTCATCAGAACATTTAGTTTTCTTTGGGTCGGGGTTTCCCTCTTCCTTGATTGGGGGTAAGGAGCACCCATGTGGATAGGAGAACAGAGAAGAGCCCCAGGCCCTTTGCAAGGCATACAGTTCTGTTAAGTGATTAATCAGATCAGTTGTGTGCCTCAGTCTTCTCTTCTCGAAAATGAGCTGGAGAAGGAAATGGCAAACTACTTCAATATCTTTGCCAAGAAAACCCCAAATGCAGTCATGAAGAGTTGGACACTACTGAAAAAAAAAAAAAAAAGACTGAAAATACTTATATTTGTATATGTGTAAATGTATAGGCTAAGATATATTCAGGTCTGTTCCAGGTGAGTTGCCTCCCCTTATGTGAAGATAGCAAGTGAAATAATGTGTTTAAAATGTTTTGCAATTGTGCATGTATTGGAATAACTGACATATTTATGTATGTATATATATATATATATTTCTATTGCCAAGGTATCTGCAGATTGTACACATTTCTATACTTGTTGATATCTGTAAAAATACATATATTATGATTACAACGCACATTTGCATATGTGTGAAGTTGTGTATGTGCACATTTGTAGAAATAATTATAATATATTGCTTGCTATGTGCCAGGTCCTGTGCTAAGCACTTTACAACTATTAGCTCATTTGATCCTTGAAAAAAACTCTGGGGCTGTTACCCCTATTTTACAGATGAAAAAACTTGAGGTAACTAAGATTAAGCCACTTGCCCATTGTCACACAGCTAGTAAGTGTCTAAGGCTGGATTTGTGGATGTGTGTTTATTTACATACATAAACACATAGTCATGAATGCATATGTGTGTTGCAGATACATACAAATATATACTATTAATCTATGTATATCTATATAAAATGCAGTGTTATCCCACCGCACACACATTTACAAAGCACTTTATATGTGTTATTTCATTTGATATCTTCACGTAAAGAGAAGGTAGCTCATTTGGAGCAGATCTGGACACTTCCTAGCATTTATGGCTGGCAGAGAACCTTATAAACTGCCCAAATCCTTGATTTTATAGAGATGTAAACTGAGACCCACTGAATCTCTGTGATTCTAGATTTCCCATCGAAATCTAGTCGGTAAGAACCAGTTTAATAGGCAAACAAACAGGACATCTTGGGAAAATTAAACTGCATTCAGTGAATTGTAGTGATCAGGTTTTTAAAAAAAATATCTGGGGTAGGATATTTGACTTTTGTGCGTGTATTTTTTAAAAAATAAGTCTACTGACAACTGCGATTCACAGTACCTAAATAAGGTATTTGTTGTTCAGTCTCTAGACTCACCAGGGATCCCATTTGGAGAGTTTCTTGGCAAAAACACTAGAGCGATTTGCTATTTCCTTCTCCAGCTCATTTTACAGATGAGGGAAATTGAGGCAGACAGGGTTAAGTGACACATTTAAGAGGTCCACACAGCTGGTAAGAGTCTGAGGCTGAATTTGAACTCCGGGAGAGATGAGTCTTCCTGGCTTCAGTCCTGGCACTTTTTCCAGTGCACCACCTAGCTGCTCTGACTCAGTATAAGCAAACATTTAACAGAAAGAAGAAATACACTGGGAATCAGCAGAAGCCTGGATTCTAGCTGATCCCCAGGCTCTGTCATTTTATAGTTTGTGACCTTGGGCCACCGTCCCCAGTGAGAGAGTTGGACTAGTGAGCTGCGGTCCCCTATCTGGTGTTACATTCTGACATTCTATGTCCTGAGGCCCTTTCCAGCTCTGACCTGGGGTGTTCTAAGGTCCTTCCAGATCTGATAGGGGACATTTTAAAGTTTCTTCCGCATCTGACAGTCTGTGTTCTAGAACTCTGCCATAAATGCAATGGTAACAACTGATAACACATTAAATTTGTGGATAAGGAGATCTGTGAAATGGAGAGTAAATCTCTTGATGCCAGATTAAATGGATTCAATACAATTTTGGGTCCAGCCCACATTACTTAAAAAGCTTGAAGCCCCCATCAACTGTACATTTTCAAGACACCTGCCTCCACAACCCCCTCCTCCGCAATTCTTCACCCGCCACCTGTCATCTCCACAGAGAAGCCTTTTAAACGATAAGTCACAAGCTCTTCCCTGTGTGGGAGACACAGCGACACTGGCTGCTGCTAGCCCCTTTCCCCTAGACCTTGGCTTGAGGTCATAGGCCTACTCGTGAAGATTAGGGGGCAGGAGGATGTTTGGGGTGCAGGTTCCAAGAGTTTTTAGTGTCATCAAGCCAAGAAGTAAAATCTTGAGAAAATCTCTGAATTCAATTTTTGTCCCCACTTCTTCCTCTGAAAATTCTCTCTAAGGGTCCTTCTAGCTCGACATTCCATGCTGTCTAAAAGGTTGTGCTTGTGGGGGGTGTATGGGGAGTGAAAGGGGAACTTCTGGCCAAGGAGGGGATCAGAGAGCAGGCTGGAGAGGGACACCCCTGGACTTGTCCTCTCCTGCGCTAGGAAGCCGGATGAGGCTTGGCGATCTCCAGCTGTTCACCAGAAATGGCCAAGGGGAGGGAAGTTCCACATTGAATGTGCGATCTCTTCCTGCAGAGATGTGGCTGTGCAGAGAACAATTCAGGCTCTGACTTCCTCTCTAACAGAGGAAGGCAGGCCCCACAAATGCAAGGCCCCAGCTGCCGTAGGAGGTGTCTAGGAGGGAGCCCTAGTTTCAAAGCCCCTGGGTTTTGAGGAAGTGCTAAGCAAATGCCCCCAGAGAAATCCCAATAGGCCTGCCCCCGGGCAGGATGTTAACAACGCATATCTTCTACTTCCAGCTGTGGGAGGTGTTGTAAACTTGCCTTGCCATATAACTGGTTCTCACCCAGGAAGAATATCAGCCCAGGGCCATATGTTTCAGATCCCAAAGGTTCAGGAGTATGGGATGTGGTAGGGGTCGATAAGGACGAAGAGGGGAACAGAAGACTTTGTACAGAATAACTCAAGCTCTGGATTTCTCTTTGAGGCATCCCCCCCCCCCCAAAATGCTTTTTCAGGTGAAAACAGGAAAAGGTAAAATGAAAAGGAATTTCTGGATAGGGCCAGAATACCTAGGAAAGGAATTTTGAGAGAATCTAGTTTAGTCTCCTCATTTTACAGACGTGGAAAATGAGGTCCTGAGAAGTAAAGTGACTGGTCACAATCACCCAGCTAGTTAGTGACCAGAGCTGGAACTAGAAGGACCCTGTGCAGGAAATGCTGCTCTCATGGCAGACTGCCTGGTCCGATTTAGGGAAGTTGTCCAATCCTGTCTGGAAGGGAATTTGAGCTGTGGAAGAAACTTGAAAATAAACTCTTTATTGTTTTTGGTTCCTTCTCTAAGGCACAGAGTAGAATCTTCATTTAGGAGATACTACTAATTATCAAGTGGAGTCAAGGTCCAGGCCTTTTCTGGGGTTTACTTACCAGTTCTGATCCCAAAAGATAGGATAAAGAAAAAGACAAGAGTTTGAGATAACTCACATTTGGTGCTTCTCTTTGTAAAGTCTGCCCAAGGATGATAGGATCATAGATTCTGGAGTCAGCAGGGCCCTTTGAGGTCATCTCATCATTGTATAATTGAGGAGTCAAGAGTTTTAAAGAATTTGCTCAGGGTTAAGTAGTAGTAGAAGAACAGTGCCAAAGTTTGAACTGGAGTCCTACCAAGTCCAAATCCAGTGCCCTTCTCACTGTGGGTAGACTCGAATTCTGTCAATCAGAATGGACTTTAGCCCTTTCTTGAGATTTTGGGGTTATAATACTGAGCTGGAAGATACCTTAGAGAGTCCAAATCAAGTCTGAAAAGAAGTTTCCAAGTTTTCCTTCTCAATACAATGGTCACTCACTAAGGATATATAAGACATAGCTTTGAGATTCTTTTGGCCTTAAAATTGCTGGTTACATAGCCTAACTTGGAAATCCCTTTTAGTGCCAAAGATCTCTGGGTTCTCTTATTTCCTCCAGGCTAGAGACACAACCTTCAGAAAAGGCTAGTTCCCTAATACTGGTCAGCTTACCTCTCTAGCAGATAGATGCCTATCTTTCGGATTCCTAGTTAGTCTTTGGGGAATAGGGGTAGTGGTGGTGGTAAATCATCATGGTATTGTACCACTATCTAGACCTCATCATCGAGGACTGGTCTTTAAGAATCAGGAAAACCTGGGTTCAAATTCTGCCTCAGACACATATAAGCTATGTGACTCTGGATTAATCACTTAACCTCTTTCAACTTCATTTTCTTTCTTTGTAAAATCAGGAGGCTGGACTAGATGACCTTTCTAAGGTCCTTTCTAGACTTAAATCCGTGATCTTATGATCTCTTAACTCATAGGAAAATAGACCTTTGGTTACCTCATTATCTACAACTCTCCAAAGTCATATGGTCTAGAGGCTTTTCTGGGATTGTAACTAAATACATCCTGGGGATGGGTTGTTTGGGCTAGAACTGCTGCTATTGGGGTCTAGAATCAGAAATGGAAACTCAATTGGCAATACCCAATCAGGGGCGTACATGTCCAAGCATCTCTCTAAAGTGCCTTTTCCTCAAGGTGTGATACAAGATGTCTGTGAGCCTAATTACTCTTCAGGGAGCTTTTCTGGTACCACTAAGGGCTTTGGATATGTTGAACAATATGAAGGAAGACTGAATTTGATGCCCTCTAAAGATACCTCTTCCAACTCTAAAAGTTATGTTGACAGGATGGAGAAAGGTCTGGGATTCATTGTGATCTTTGGTAACTATAATAATCTATGGATCATAGTGTGATGAGAAACAACTTGAGCCCTTTTGTTTCTTCATGGACAGCTTAAATCTGAAATGTGGGTTTCTTCCACTAGCATGTGCCCCAGTCCTCAAGACTCCAAGAATTGGGGGGTTGGAGAGGTGGGGGAAGCATCTTTTTTTAGGCAGCTTCTGATTTGAGATCCAATGAATGAAGTTCATCTAGATTTGGCTCCCACCCTCAGGTAGAGGATAAAAGGGGATTGTAAGATAAGGGAAATTAATGTTGTTTTTCAACTTGTCTGCGTTGTAGTGGAAAGACTAAAAAGGGTTGGCTTTTCAGGATGGAAAGATGAAGGACATGGGAGAAAGAGAGAGGATCAAAGTCTATGCAATGAGGAAGGACTAAAGACATGGGTATATGGGGTTCACCAATTGCAGAATCACAAACCAAGGAGGGGGGGGTGACCCTTGAAGCTTGAAAAGAGGTAGTTAAGGACAGGCAAAAGCCATCCTACTCTAGCCAAGAGGTAGGAATTTTGGGAACCTATGACCCTCAAAAGAGTGATAGAGGCTGCAAATATGAAAAGATTACAAAGGTCTTTAAATAAATGCAGGAAAGAGCCCTTAAGAGATCATGTACTCCCAATCCTCTATCTTACAGTGGAGGGAAATGAAGAAAATTAAATGACTTGTCCAAAGTCGTTAAAGGTTGTGGACGGCAGAATTGGAATTCAAACTCAGGGCTTCTGGTGCCAAATCTGAGGCTCTTCTCACTGCCTCCTGCTACTCTGACCTCTAACTTCTAACCTCAGAGACTGATGTCATAGGAGGACACCATACCCTCCTTCAAACAATCCCTTGGGGCTCCCAAGTCAGAGACTTCTTAGTGAGATGGTCCATGGGGCTGATCCACGATGACATTTCTGATGTTCTTAAAATATGACTCACTCTGGGAGAGTGGGCAAGGAGGGCTATTTCTCAAGTCATTCTGACAGTTGAATCCTAAATAATATTCTACAAGAGACAATACTGCTTGCCTGGCAGAGGCAGCTCCTCTTTCTTGGGCTTTTACTGAGTACTGGAGTGCTACAACTGAATTCTCCCTATTTCCAAATTGACATGAAAGAAAACTCCCAAAGATCCATGAAAATTTAAGAGATCTGCTAAAGTTCTGTATCAGTTTCTTGGCCTAGCACCTTAGAAACAAGCTCCTCCTAAGCTTTTTTGAAGTCAATCTGAGGTCAAAACCAAGGGGGAGAAAGTTATTTTTAAACTTTTCCCTCTGTTTATTCTCTTGTTCCTTTAAAATAGGGATGCTTAATCTTTTTTGCGTCATGGACCTTTTGTATGATGGGATGAATCTATGGGTCCCTTCTCAGCATATTGTTTTTAAATGAATACAATAAAATGTACAAAATTACAAAAGAAATCAATTATACTGAAATATAGTTATTAAATTGTTTTATAAAAGAGGTTTAAGAGACCCCAGGTTAGAATCCTTTCATTTAAAACACACAGGTAAAAGGCACAGGAGATGCCAATGACATTGTACCGGGTGGTTATTGACGTTTAAAAAAAAACAAACAAACAACTAAAGAGGTATTTTCTACAGGCTCTTTAAAATGCAAAATGACTTACTTGAAATATGTAGCAGAGCCCTGAGAGGAAACTCCCACCTTGAGGGAGGGGAGTTGAATTACCTGCCCAAATGCTATAATTTCACCTGCTCCTCTTGCTGCTGGGGGCTCGCTGGGTCAGGTGGTCACTGTGCTGTGCTCAGACTAGCGTCTCCAGATGTTAGGGTGGGGGGTTTTACAAAAACGAGATCAGGTTGGCCAGCTGCTTTCAGGGGAGCTTCAGTGGCTTAAAATCTAGCCCAACAAGGTCACTAATGAGATAGGCTTCTAGGAAGGCCCTTGAGCCATCAGGGAGCATTTTAATAAAAACAAGACTGCCCTGATTTTTCATGTTACTCTGGTTCCCGTTTACTAACACTGAATTATGCTGGAATGACAAAAACTGGAAGAGGGACCGTGTTTGAAGCTATGCTGATTCATACAAGAGGTTTGCAGGGAATTCTCCAGGATGTTTCTTGTCCTGGACTTGAGCATTAGAGATCTGAATTTATGTCAGGAGAAGGTGCAATGTGGTGGAAAGTGAATTCTACTGGGAATCAGATGACCTGGTCCTGGTTCTGAATCTGCTACCTCCCCCTTCCCCCCCAGTAGTTTCATTTGGGTAAACTGCTTCTCCTATTGGAGGCCTTTGTTTTCTCATCTGTAAAAACAGATGCTCTTGAGAATTTCCCTCCAGGGGTGTGCTGTAATTAGCTCTTAGAGGCCCAAGAACTAATTGTCAGATTTTCGGTGGAAGCATTGACACCTTGGCAAAGGCTACAAATTAGGGTTTAAGTTATTGTTTTGTTGATTGTCTGGACTTAGAAAGTGAAGAAGGGGCAGCTTTAGAAAGTGCAGTGGGTGGAGCACTAGCTCTGAAATCACAACCTGAGTTCAAATCCAGCCTCGGGCACTTCACTTAGCCCCAATTGCCTCACTATTCCCCTCTTCCCCCTAAAAAAAAGAAAGCAATGGAGAAAAATATTAATAATGCAAGATTAAATTTAAATGTTTGTCAGGCAGACTCGTTTCCTCCCCCCTCAAGGAGAGCTAATAGTTAAACATTTACCAGCACATCCCTGATTGTGGTTCTTAATTACTCTTCGGTGGGACCCTGTTGTAAAGGATGCTCTGTGCTGGGATCTTAGTGTATATGAGAAGACCAGTCGTGCAGCCCAGGAGACCCTGGACCTGGCCGAATCAGCCTTCTCAGCTCTTCCAGGGGAACTGACTCCTCTTGGCTGGTTTTGAAGGGCTCCCCAGCTGCTCAGCGCGATCACAAGCTAAACTCGTGCTGAGACAAGAGAAACTTCTCTTTTCAGAGGGGAACTGGGTGGCTAGCAGCAGCAGCAGCGTGGGCTACTCATACTGCCAACCAAAAGTCAAAGCGATCCCACGTGGGGAGACCATTGTGTGGGCAGGACAGAATGCCCTGGGATCAATCTCGGTGATCACCAGGGCTTTAGGGAGGAGGGAAAACGAGCATTTCATCCCTATGGATGAAGATATAAATGACAATCATGTATCAGGAACTTACTCTGAGCCAGCCGTGCTTGGGGATTCACACAGCTAAAGTGAGGCCGTTCCTGCTCCCGAGTAGCTGACATTCTAACAGGGAGACCCCTACATATAGGGGCCTGTGGCTTCCGAGGGCTATGGGAAGGATGAGTGGAGCCAAGTGGAGTTGACTGATAAAGCTCCTTTCAGAAACAATGGTTGCATTGATTCGACATGGTTCCCTCTATGAAGGACATTAATGCCAGTGCAGCCTAGTTAGAGCAGTGGACAGAAGCCTTGGGCCGATGTCAGGAAGACTCACCTTCCTGAGTTCAAATACAGGCGCAGACGCGCCAGCTGTGTGACGCAGGGCAGGTCACTGTGCCCTGTTTGTTTGCCTCGGTTTTCTCATCTGTGAGATGGCTGGAGAAGGAAATGGTAAACCATTGCAGTGTCCTTGCCAATCAAACCCCAAATGGGGTCAAAAAGGCTGGGACACGACTGAAATGACTGAACAATAATAACAAACTTGATCCCGACACTTTCCAGGTAGGAGAAAATCAGTCTGGGGCATTTGGATTGTAGGCTCCTTGAGGAGCTTTGTCTTTTGCCTGTTGAGCATTCAGCACCGTACCTGTCCCACAGCAGCATTTAATGAGTTTTATTAGCTATTAACTTGATGATGCTTCGTTGCCCTCTCCCCATTCACCTAAAATATAG
Source organism: Sarcophilus harrisii (assembly GCF_902635505.1). NCBI lineage: Eukaryota > Metazoa > Chordata > Mammalia > Dasyuromorphia > Dasyuridae > Sarcophilus > Sarcophilus harrisii. The sequence continues at coordinate 482,950,277 of NC_045427.1, read as the reverse complement.
ATTTAAAACTGGAAAGGGGACTTTACCAAACTGAGTCCAAGGGCATCATTTTAAAGATGAGCTGACTGAGGGGGACTGTCACTCCCCAGAGATCCTGCAGAGCTCAGGGCAAAGTCACGCAGGACCAGGGGCTCAGATCTCAGCTTCCAAATCCAGCCCTATGCCATGATAACTTTCTTGGTGGGGGACCCAAAAGCAGAGAGAGAAAGGGGAGCATCCGTTCTACTTCAAGTCCAGGTTGTAGCCCATTCTCACAGGGCCCGGCCTCTGTCTGCAAACTTATTTTCAAATTGTGGAGAGAGTCTTCTTACCTCAGTCCAGTGTTACCAATCTTCTGGCTAGAGGCAGGGGGCGGGGTGCAAACTAATCGTGGCTGAGACCCCAAGAGCCCCCTGACCTTATGCCAATGATGCACCATTAGTCTGATCTTGGGGCTGATCCTACGGAGGAAGGGGGAGTCTAGAGGCCTAAATCTCAGTGGGGAGAGTATTAGTTCTCATGTATAGGGACAGAGTGGGGTGAAATCCTAAGAAGGGTGAATTAAATGAAAGTCCTTGTTTCCAGGTCCAGCTGGGAGCTCCCAGACCTTCAAACAGGGAAGATCCAGGCCATCAGTGACTCAGATGGGGTGAACTACCCTTGGTACGGCAACACCACAGAGACCTGCACCATTGTGGGCCCCACCAAAAGAGACTCTAAGTTTATCATCAGCATGAACGACAACTTCTACCCCAGTGTCACGTGGGCAGTGCCGGTCAGCGAGAGCAACGTGGCCAAACTGACCAGCATCTACCGAGATCAGAGCTTCACCACCTGGCTGGTGGCCACCAACACGGCCACCAACGACATGGTCATTCTCCAGACGCTCCACTGGAGGATGCAACTCAACATCGAGGTGAATCCCAACAGGCCCTTGGGACAACGTGCCAAGCTTCGGGAGCCGACTGCCCAAGAGCAGCCCCAGATCCTGAGTAAGAATGAGCCAATACCACCCAGTGCCCTTGTCAAACCGAATGCCAATGATGCTCAAGTCCTCATGTGGAGGCCGAGGGATGGGCAGCCTCTCGTGGTGATACCTCCCAAACACCGGTAACGAGCAGGGGTCCTGGCACCGAATGGGAGGAGAACACGCTCTGATCTGCTAGTTTAAGACAAACAAATAATAATAATAATGATCAAAACAAAGTCAAAATGCACTTTTTAGTCATTCAACAAAAATGCAACCATTCTACCTTCTCCAGTGGGACGGATTTCACTGTGCTAAAGTTCCAGGGAAGACCTCACCTGGGGTTTCCTCATCACCTGCTCTCTAAGGAGCAGGAGAAGGGTGGTGGGGAGAGGAGGAACAAAGCAAAAATACACAATCCCTTTTCATTTATTTCCACTTTTAGCCTTTGGTTTTTCCCCTCTCTCTTTTCCCTTCTCTGGTTATGATCTGAGTTTCAATTACTCGCTTGAAACAGACTTGATGAAACAAAAAAAAAAAAAACTTTTTGAGTTTTTCTTTTTCTTTTTTCCCTCTTTTCTCTGCAAGGTTCAGGGGGAGGATATGGGAGGGAGTCCTCTCATCAATGAAACCCAAGATCTTGGAGCAATCCAACTGACCCTCATTTTACTGAGGACCCTTTTTTTTTTCAATTGATAAAAGATTTGCAACCTCCTCCCCCTACCCCGATCATGCGGCCTTATATAGATTTTGCTTTGCCAAAATTTTGCCTTAAGCTGTGCTGGGGGTGGGGTGGGGGGAGAGATGGACAGACAGACAAGCAGAATCTCTTTTCTGCTGGATTTAATGAGTTGAGATGGAAGGAACACCACCTTCCATCTGTAGAGGAAGGAAAAGGGGAGATGATTTAAATCTCTCTCTTCTTGGGATCCAAAGAGGAGGCAAAGACCAGACTTAAGCCAACTGCTTTTTATGCCCTTCCTCATTTTGGCTGATATGGACCTACTTTACTTCTCCTTCCCCCTCTCCCTGTCCCAAGTGAACTCCCCTCCTGTCTTGGTCCCATGCAGAGGCCCTGGTCCAGCTGAATGTCAAGCTGGCACTCGGCTGGGCCCCTCTCTGCTTTCTGTTCTCTTCTCTACAGCATCTGCTCAGGGGTAGGCTAATGGTGGGGAAGGAGTCGAGACGTGTGGAGGGAGCCATAATTCCAGACCCCACTTGGGTTCTAGTAGAGCATCCACCCCACTCCTGCTGTCGGCCGCGTGGCCCTTAGAGGTGGTCTCTGCTGCTCTGTACCACTTCTAAGGTTTTAGACCACCAGCTACACCGCCAATAATACACACCTGTATTTATTTGTGAAAGGTTAAAAAGGAAAAAATTCCCTCCATGCAACTGAAAACTGTAGAGAATGAGCAACAGAAGCCTACTTGTCCCCTCCTCCCCCTCTTTCCCAGTGTTCTCTGGAAATGGATTGTATGGGGCTACATGCCTATTCTGAGGACAAAATCCTCTTTGGGCTCTCAAAAAAAGCTCTCTAGGCAGGGACTTTTATAATCATCAAATGTCATTAATTCAGATGCGGTTTGTGCAGGAGAGAGAAGGAAGATGGCTACAAATTTACTTTGGATCTTTTCCTTGTTGGGAAGGTAGGGGGAAACATTAACTCAGAGATCCTGTATTTCCTCAACTCTAGGAAATGAACCAATGGCCAAAGCTGGAAAGTCCCGGTAGACTTACCAATGAATTTCGGCTGGCCTTGGCAGCTTATTCCGAGTTTTCATGCCCAAGGAGCACTCGGATCAGGGAACTCGTCCCACTCTCTCGTCTCTGGGGCTCCCTAATCATAATTTAGGAGAATGACAATCCCCATACACCTCTTCCTGAGTAAATGCCAACGCTTTGTAGCAAATGTCTTGCCTAGTTGGATAGCTGCTCACAGAAACCACAGGGGAAGAGATGGTTCCCTATAGTTCTAAACTAATCCCACTTTGTTGCAGCATTTTATCAAGGCTGTGGTCCTTCCTGAGCACACTTTAAAAATCTGTAGTTGAGTCAACCCAGAGTTCCCTCAACTCCACAAATAATCATAAACCAGGTGCAGAATATCACTAGTCGTTTTTGCTTGAGACATGGCATCTGTTCTAGTCTCAATTAAGATTTAAGTGATTTATAAACAGTAATCCAAATCCCCTACTATAATATTCCATTACTTGTGTAATAATACATTTATTCAGGGATATTTAACACAAGATGGAGACTCCACATCCAGCTCAATATATTTTGGGGAAAACAACTATATTAAAACAAATTGGGCTAGAAAATAGTTTACTAGCTTTTTTCAGGCTAGTATCAAGCTTAGGTATTCCCTTTGCTACGTGTTGATAATCTCCACCCCTCAGAAAGCTTTTGCTCTCCTTCTGCATGCTCAGAGGAACAAAAAAAAAGGGTAATAATAATAATGATAGCTGATAAGTGTTCTGCAGTTTGCAAAGCCCTATATATAGCACAGTGTAGTGAAAAAAGGTGCTGACTCAGAGAACATGAGTACAAATCCCACCTACATGTGTGATCACAATCTCCATGGGCTCGGTTTATTCATCTGTAGAATGAGGTTGGACTATGACGGCCTCTGAGCTCCTGTCCAGCTCTCCATTTTCTCATTTGCCCATCACTCAGAGGAACCTTTTAAGGTTGGTGGTTCAAGATATTAGCCCTGTTGTATAAAAAGGAAACAGGTATGGAACGGCTAAGGGACTTAGCTACATGGAAAGTAACTATATGTTAGTAAATAATAAAAGTGAAGACTGAATCCCTGGTCTTTTAACTCACAACCCAGAGGGCTTTTGTCCCTATTCCATCTCAGTTGTTTCTCAAGCAGTGGGTCTAAGACTATGTAAGCAAGCAATGGAGGAGGGAAAAGCCTTCCCCCTGTTTCTGAGGACATGTGATGATGCACCAGAGGAGAGAGTGCAGAGAAGCTATAGCCATGACAGTATGGTTGAATAAGAATGCCTGTAGAGTGAAAACTGCTGCAGGTGACATTTAGCCTCTCCGTGAGAAATCACCCTCGTGGATCCAGGTCATTTTGCTATAAGTAGATCAGCAGCCTCTGGCGAAAGGCCGCTCAGATTCGGGTCCTGGCCCTGGCCCTGGCCCAAGCACCTACCTGCATGACTTTGGGTGAGCTACTTAACTTTCAACTTAATTCTCTCCATCAGTCACCATGCTTAGCACAGTGCCTGGTACATAGTTGGTGCTTAATGTTTATTGACTGACATAAGTGTATTGGGTTAGTCGGTGGTTCTCAAAAGTATGATCTGAGGGGTCCCCAAGACCCTTTCAAGTCTACCAAGGTCAAACTACTTTTGTAATACTAAAATGTTTTAATTTCTAGTATGGTAAATATTGATATAGCATATAGAAACAAAAGCTCTCTTTAGGGCATCATCAATATTTTAGAATATAAACTGGGTCTGGAGACTGAAAAGTTTGACAATTGCTAGGCTACGTGATCTTTAAGCATGCTCCCAGCTCTCAATCTTATGGCCTGTGATCTTACAGGTCACTTCCCCACTCTGCTTTCCTCTCACAAAATGAGGGGATTGGGTTAGATGATCTCTATAACTGCTCTGCTTCCAATATGGGTAACCGTGCTAGGGCTGTTCTTTGGAGTCAGGGATAATGATGGACTGCTACAGGTCATGAAGAAGTGTCAGGGACAGGATTAGGAGGCAGGATTGGGTTCTCACAAAAGTCTGAGGCTCCTGAGACTCTTGAGAGTGATAGGCTCATTTAACTAGAGTCCTGTCAGGCCCTAGGCTCACCAAAATGGGACAAGGGGAAGAACAGACAGACGTGGAAAAGACTGGACCAAGGGAGGTCTGGGGGCAAGATCTTGAGGTTTCTCAGACCAAGGAGCCATTCCTCCAAACCAATGCTTTCAGAGGGTCTGTGTTTCTTAAAGAAATCATTTCACCCTCAGAAAGGAACTAGCAATATGTCCCATTTCAGAAGCAGGGACTCCTTTGAGGATTTCCCCCCAGGATACCACTCGAGTAAATGCCAAAGTTTCTCAGGAAACAATTGGACCGTGGTTGGATGGCAACTTTATCAGAGCCACTGCAGCATTCCTCCCACCTCCCAACTCCCTCCCCATCCCAGCTTACAGACTAAAGACCATCCTTCTCTACCTTCTTAGCTCTCACCTTTGATGTGGACTTCTTGCTCCTTGTGATGACAAGGTAATAGGATAAGAATCCTCGGGAGGCCTTGAAGTGGTCTTGATCACTACAATCACTACAGGTTTTATCACGAAGTTATGCTTCAGTTTATTAGCCCAGGATAGTGAAGACTGAAGAAACATAGAAAGTCAGAGATGGGACTTTGGAATATAAAAGGTTGGAGGGGGAAGGGACCTTAGAATGCAATGTTAGAGAGGCACTTTAGAACAGGTGTGTTCTTAACCTTTTGTGTGTATGGACTCCTCAGGAGAATGATTTTAAATTCAGAGGCTTGGACCAGCTAGATGGCACAGTGGATAGAGCACCGCTTCAAATCAAGAAGACCTGAGTTCATGTGCGATCTCAGACATTTACTAGATTTCAATCCCAGTTGTCTCCAATAAATAAATTCATAGGATTAAAACCCCCTAATTATATTGAAATAGTTATCAAAATATATATATTTTTTAAAATTCATAGACTTCAGGTTGTAAACCCCTTTAAGAGTTGAGTCTTTAGAACATAGAACATCGTAGCTGGAAGAGAACTTAGCAATCAGCTTATCAAACCACCTCATTTTACAGATGAGAAAACTGAGACCTATGGAACCCAAGTCTCAAATCCAGTCAGTAGCAAAACCGACTTAGGACCCCCGGTTTCTAGACTTCCCTATTCAATGCCCAAAGGGAACTTCAGGGCTGACTGTTAGCTCCGCATCTTCTTACCCATCTCAGGAGCACAGACATCAAACTGGTCTCCTTCTGAGGCTACCGACTCCTCCCCCATACCTTCCCTGCTTGGACACTTTCCAGCAATAAAGAACCATCCTTGGTCCTACAGAGATACTGTGAAAAATATGTACTGAGACATGAGTCTTGAAGAAAATGTAAAACTGAAAAAAAACACCTTTATTACAAAAAAACTAATGAAGCAAAATAAAGTGGAATTTTAAAGAAGTCCTGGTGAGGGTCTGGATGTTTCTGCAGGATTACAGTAGCTGGACTGGGGCTTCAGCTTGATATAATGGCTGAGTTTAAGTGGGTTTCCTTCTTACCCTGGAAGTGGGCTTTTGGAGATTATGGGTGAGAAACCATGGGTGGGTTTTCAGAGCTGATACCATACAAGGAGAGAAAAGGAGACATCATGTTTTATAAATAGATCAGATTCCTCCCCACATTCCCCCCCCCCTTCACTCACAATCCCCCTTCCCACAAGGGCCTGACCTGGGAAATCTCCATGTTTGGGGAGATGCCAGACTTGGACTATAGCATTCCATTATAACACAGATCATTGTGCAAATCCTTATGCCCTGGATTGAGCTATGCTACAGGTCATATATTCTGCAATTCTGAAGTGAACACACAACACAAGGTTAGATTATGGTATAGGTGTTCATTTTTTCTGTTCAACCAGCTTTATAAAAACAATTCCACCATATTTGTGTAGGGATCAAAGGCTGGTAGAGTAAATCTTTTTTAGTTCCCATCTGTGAATGGAGAGTTGAGGGAGGATAGAAATTATTTCCTCTCAGCCTCACCTTGCTTACAGACTCAGCCTCCTGAGCACATGCAAACCCTTCAACTTGGTTCCCTCCTTCACAGCCAGTCTTTTGCCAAGTTTTATCATTTCTAGTTTCACAAAGTCTCATATATGTCCCTTTCTTTAGTTTCCCACAGGCGCCACCCTGGGAGAGACGCTCTCTACTTTTGCTGGGATTGTCAGCCTTGAATCTCATTCCCCTACAGTCCCTCTTCCTCTCTTCCTCTCTTAAGAAACCCCCAAAGTTGTATCCATTGTGCCTTAATCCATTGTAAGGAGAGGAAATGCTCCCCCCCCCCCCCGCCAAACACAGAAAGGAAATTCTTTTTTCAGTAAGTCTTCCCCTAACTCACAATATACTCATCTCATTCTCTTTGAAGACGGTGGCTCCAGTTTCCTCCAGATGACAATACTCATCCTGTTGAGTAGGTCGCAGCTTCTGGGTTCCATTTTAGCAAACTAAGGGCCCACAGTCACTCAGGGAATAAATGATTTAATTACTTCCCAGGTTTGCTGCCTTTGCAACAAACAAAACGAACTCAGTTTATAGATCTTCTTTCTTTTGTGCCAGAGAAAGGTTTTAAAGCAGGAAATTGCATTGCATCATAGAGAGCCCATTTCAGGGTGCTTGTTTGGGCTCTCCAGGTACAATCAACTCATAAGTTGTGCAATGTGCAGCCACGGGTATATGTGGCAGCAGGAATTCAGAATATGGTGTAGACCTAACCCAGTAGAAGTCAGTCAGTCAGCAGACATTTATTAAGTGCTCCCTCTGCGCAGGGCATTGTGCCAGGTTCTGGGGGTACCAAGAAAGCTCAACATACGGTCTGTCCCCTCGAGTTCACATTCTACTGAGAAAAAGAAGCATGAGAACAACTGAATATGTATGAGCACTTGATACCCAGGGTGCACATGGAGGGGATAGTCAGGGACAAAGAACTAGTAATTGGGGGGAGATAGGGGGAAGTTTTTTTTTTTTAAACTGGGAATAAGACTTGTGAAGATGGGATGAGATTTGAGGCTGACAGTCCCAGAAAATGGTGGAGAGGGTCTCTCCCAGGCTGGTGCCCATGGAAGCCTCGACAAGGGGCCAAATGTGACACTCGGTGAAATGGCAAAACTTGATAAAGACTGGCTGTGAGGGGGGCACCAACCTGAGGGTATGCATGTGCTCAGGGAGGAGACAAGAAAGGGGCACATCATGTTTTCTGGGTCACAACTTGGTGAGGGAAATCTGCACTCAGAGAGGTTGCAAGTGGAGAAAATTATGTTCCATGTGGCATTCAGCACCGTGGTGGAAGCACTCCAGCCTCCTAGGCTGATAGCAGGTTAAATTTAGAAGTCCCAATTTGGGGACGAGAGAGAGACAGACACTGGGCTATGCACAGCTGTTCCAGGTTACACTTAGGAAGCTGAAAGCCTTCGGTCTCTTGCTGTCTGCCCTGGGCAGTCCTGACATTTCTCCAAGATGTCTGGGGAGAGAGTGTCAAAGCTTCATTCAGCACTTGGCTTCCAAACATAGCCCTACTTCAGTCTCAAAACTGCTTCTTTAGCGGTCATCCAATCTGGGGCTATTTAATGAAGTATAAAGAGAATAAACATAACTTCACAACACTTTTATTTCAGAAACATGAAAAAAAAAAGGTCATCAACTTGCTATTACAGAAACTGAGCATTAGTCAGAGAGTTGGGGTTCTTAGTAATCAGTATGTTACTGATAGTGTCTGTGAAAAATGAAAATTCACTTTGATTAGAATGAGAGAATATCAAAGGTGGAAGTTCAGAGGCCATCTAGCCCCAAAGCATGGATTCCTCCAAGAATATCCCTTGAAAAGTAGCCCTTTGTGTATTATATTGACTCTCCCTTGCATGATCAGTAGCCTACACAGTCAGAAGGAAAACTCATATTCTGATCCAAAGAGAAGCAAGTTTCATTTAGTATTTTGGGAAGGCAGCTGTTTCTTGCCATCCTCAGATGCCCTAAAGTTTTCCAATGGCTCAGATACCTCTGTATTCATACACCTTTTTTAATTCCCCATTAAGGGACATCTGCTACATCAGAATATGTTCCCACTGAGGTTGAGTGATGCTACAGAAACTCTATTATCTCATTTAGTTGGGATCCTCTGGTAGATCAACAAATGGGTGCCATGTCATAAGACATGGGTGAGTAATTTTTAAAAAGTTAAATAATACCAATAATTACTGAACTGCCTTTTAATGAAGCAGCATGATTCAGCAAACAAAATAAAACAAAACAAAAAAACACCACAGGATTTGGAGTCAGAAGACGCAGGGGCAGTTAGGTAATGCAGTGGATAGAGTGGTGGGCCTAGAGTCAGGATGATCTGAATTCAAATCTGACGTCAGACATTTATTAGCTGTGTGACCTTAGGCAAGTCACTTTGTCTGCCTCAGTTTCCTCATTTTTAAAATGGGGATAATAATAGTACCTGCCTCTCAGGGCTATTGTGAGGATGAAATGAAATAATAATCACAAAGGATTTAGTACACTGCCTGGAACATAGTAGGCACTGTATACATTCTATTTATTATTCTATTATATTATTATAAATTCTATTATCATTATTATTAGACCCAGAACTGAATCCAGGTTATGTGATTTTTTCTTTGTGTGACCTAAGCAAGTCACTTAACATCTTGGAAGTTTTCTTGCCTATCAAATTGGACTCGCTTTCTCAACTCTTCTAACATTACATGGTATGGTTTTTTGGGATGTCCTTTAGTGTCTTTTTTGTGGCCTCAGGCCATCATTGTGAACATTAATTATTGCCGTATCAGCAAAGCATGGCAGCCTGACTTCACAGAATGCCAGACAATAGAGATGACTGAATAGAGGAAGATGTTTTGGGGAAATCAATGTAGTTTTTTCCACCATCCAGGATGGAACTAGAAAATAATCCCTAAGCCACATTATGGCTACTCAGGTCTCTCATAAACCAGGACAAGTGTGGCTGGATTGGCTCTTCCCTTCCACCTCCCCAATCTCACGATTGGATTAGTTCCCTCTCTTACAGTATTCAAAGAAGCGATTAAACTGTTCCATTGGGAGGAGCCTGATTTAGGATCACGTCTGGCTGCCACAGTTGATGTGTGATGGTCTCTTTTTAATCAGACAGATGAAAGGTAGAATGGCTGAGTGTTTATAGCAGGCTTGGTGTCCTATTCCTGGCTCAGCCACTTGTCTTGTCGAGTGAGCAGTGGTAAAGTACTTAGGCTCTGCATGCCTCAGTTTCTTAATATATTAAATAGACATGTGAAGTTACCTCCTTTCTCCCTGTGGCCCACAGTCATTCATAGCTTTGGTATGAATTTTAAAATTACTAACACTATTTAACCTCAAGAATATGATAATGGAAAATGAGATTTTAATACACCTATTGAGATTCCTCTCAGGCTAACTTGATTGTCATCAAAGGCAGGGACCATGTGTACTTTATCATTCTCAACATGACTGATAACTACCATGTGCTCTCCTTGTGTAGAATATAGAGAGTTCTAAGACCTGATCTCTATTGAGTATGCTATGTATTTGGGCAAGACGAGTATACAATATATCTCACTTATGGAGCCAGTTCAACTATCTGGGACACTGCTTAGTGAAAGAGAAAGGTCCGAGCAGGTAAAATGTTTCCCAACATTTTGCATAAAAGCTCATACAGAAGAATCCTTCAAGTGCTTATTAATTATTTCAGACACAGTTCTGAAGCAAGCTTAAACAGCTGATTTTCAACTCACTTCAACTCGATTTAACAAATATTTGGATTAAGCGCTGTAGATACCAACATAAAATGAGAAGTTCTTTCCCTCCAGGAGCCCAAATTCTACTTGGTGCGATTGAAGGGAGGGACACTATATGTAACCAGTTAAGCATAATGCAAAATAGGAAGTGATGGAGTTGATAGGGGAACACAAACAATGGGTTCTACAAATTATGTGAAAAAGGAGAGAGCATTTTAGCTTGGTCAGGATGGAGAAAGGAGGGAAATCAGGGAAGTTTACAAGACATGGCCTCTGACCGGAGTCTTGAGGGGCAGTAAGAATTCTATAAGGTGGAGGTGAGGAGGGAGTGCATTCCAGGCACGGCAAATGGCCTGTGCCAATGCAGGGAGGTAGGAGATAGATGAAAAATAGAATGCATAACCGCCAATGACATGAAATAGTGACAGAAGCTAGACAGCAGAGTGGCCATGAAAGTGAAGGAGCCAATATGGCACAAGATCTATTAGCAATATAATTAACAGAACGTGGTAACGTTTAACAGAACGGTTATAGAGAAAGAGAAGAAAGAGAAATGACTACAAGCAAAGGAGGTAACTTCACATGCCTATTTAATATATTAAGAAACTGAGGCATGCAGAGCCTAAGTACTTTACCACTGCTCACTCGACAAGACAAGTGGCTGAGCCCAGGAATAGGACACCAAACCTGCTATAAACACTCAGCTTATGAACTTGGACGACTGGGTACAAGAGGATGCTGATGAATAAAAATAGAGAAGTTTAGAAATGGTAGAAGTTGAGGCCAGGTGATAGCTTCAGTTTTGAACATGTTGAACTTGAGGTTGGAGTATATCCAGATTAAGTTCACCAGGAGGCTGGAGATAAAGGACTGGGTTTAGGAGAGAGGTGGGTACTGGATATATAAACTTGGGTGTCATCTGCATAGAGGTGATAAGTGAAGTATTAGAAGCTGAGGAGATCATCAAAAGAGAAGAGTGTGGAAGAGGAAAGAGCCTTGAGTAATGAATCAGCAAAGACTAAGAAGGCTCAGTCAGGTAAGCAGGCAGAGGTCCAAAAGAAAGCTGCATAAGGAATTCCAAGGGAGGAGAAAATATACAGGCAGAAAGAACTGAGAAAAAGCCATCTGACTTAGCACTGAAGGCATCACTTAAATTCTGAGCAGAAAGTTTTAGTATTAGGTCATAAGGTCTTGAGGAGTGAGAGGTGAGTGAAGAAGTAGATGTAACCAGTGTAGACAACATTTTCTACCATTTTGGTCAATAGTTTGAAGAGATGGATTGTCAAGAGGAGATCAGAGCAGAGAAGGAATCATTAGATAAGAATAAAGATTTGAAAAAGAGAATGATTAAGGAAGTGGGTTGTACAAGGGTACAAGAAGAGAGAAATTAACTTTGGCAACAACAGCCACTTTGCACTTAAACCAGAACAAGGGGAGAGCACTGGTGAAGAGGAGGTGTGGTGAGAAGATGAAGGAATTCTCACTAAAGGAGGAGGGAGAGGAGGTGGGGATGGTTTATAAAGTCTGGGACATTTCTTATAGGAAATGTTTACTGACAAAGTCAATCAGAGAAGAGTAAAAAGTGCCGAGTAACAGGGTCCAGTTAAGATTAGAGAACCCAAATTGGTTGCAGATGTAGAAAGTTCAGTTTCATGACTTTCTCCAGTATTAAGTTGCTCAGGAATAAGAGTGGGAAGGCAACATGGGGGGAGTAACCTAGGATTGAAGATTAGCAGGTTATAAAATAGCCAAAGGATAAAGGGACAAGAGATTCAATGGGGGGAAAGATAATATACCTTGTTGAACAGCTTAACTATAAGGTTAAGACTTTAGGAAGGCAAGAGAATGAGTCTAGAAGAGGGTTGACAAATTAGAGAAGTAAGGAGGGATCAGAGGTTGAAGAGAAGACACATGGCAGATTTATGAGTGAGGCAGTAGGACAGGTTAGAAAGGCAGGAAACATGATAGAACAGTGAAAGTTAAATGTTCAAGGTACATCAAGAAGGAGGATGGGGTTGGGACAGAAAGGCTAGGAGCCAGAGATGAACTCATCAAGAAAGAAGAGAAGAGGGGCAGCTAGGGGTGCAGAGGATAGAGGACCTGCCCTGAAGTCAGGAGGACCTGTATTTGACAAATCTGTTCTCAGACACAACACTTCTTAGCTGTGTGACCCTGGGCAAGTCACTGAACCCCAATTGCCTCAGCAAAAAAAAAAAAAAAAAGGGAAGAGTGACCCGGAAGTTGATGGAAGATAGAAATAAGGATCCAGAGACAGTGTAATATAGAAAGATGGAGTGAATTCAAAGGGATTGGTGGCTGAGTAATGATGGCAAAAGGAAGTTCTGAAAGTGTCAGTGGGCAACAAGGAGCACACTCCTTCTTCCTCCTTTCCTTGAGTACAGGGAAGCTCGAGAAGCATAATCAACATTGGAGAAGGTGGCAAAGCAGAGGATAATAGTAACTAGTATTTATATTGTGCTTTAAGATCTGCATAGCTGTGTATGTTATCTCATTTGATACTCACAATCCTGTGAAGACTACGCTATTATTATTATCTCCAATCTACAGAGGAGGAAATCAGAGTTTAAGTGACTTGCCTTGGGCCCAAAGTTAAAAAGCATCTTAGCTACGAAATTAAACCAGGTCTTCCTGATTTCAAGTTTAGTTCTCTTGCTTGCTGTACTACTTCAGATAGCTGGGTTTCCAAAAATGCCAGAAGAGTGAAAGAGAAACAGATCCAAGAGGAAGGGAAATTTTAATGGAGGTGGGGGAACAGCATATTCCAGGACAACAGTGAAAGAGTGGGTAGAAAAAGAGAGGGATTGGGGAGAGCTAAATTGTGTAAGGATACTGAGTAATAACAAGAGAAGGTTTTTGTTCTGGTAGATAAAACTTGGATTGAGCAGCAAGAGGTATGGCTTGGCCAACTGTAGGACAATGGAGACACCAAGGATGGAAAAGCTCGGTATCGGCTTCAATCTTGATATGAAGGAATCTCCTGCCTCCAGTGAACCCCAGAAGAAGCCCTTCAGCTGATTAACATAAGGGGTGCCATTGGTGTGGGTGGTAATGGTAGCCTCAGCAGGTACTCTTCAACTACTTTCCCTGTCAAACTGGCCTTTTTACTCTTCCTTGAGCTCTTACTCCTTGCACTTCCTCGGACACTAAGGCACACATGAACCCAGAGTAAGGAACCTAAATATCTAGCAAATTTCTGTACAATATCATTATACTGAAAAGTCTGCCATAACAAACACATTTCCAAACTCAGATTAGGGTTTCATTCAAGTTCCACATCCTTGACCTTCAGGAATCCTGCCTACATTCCCTGCTCTTTTCTCCAGAGGACCGATGAATTAGAAGGAGGGTAGAGGGACATGAACACTTTGATAAGAAAAAACAGAAAAAAATTAAACAAAAAAGTGACAATAGTCATGGGCTCATTTTGTTCAATGGCAAACTGTGCTCTTTAATAGACCCTAATTGATGGCACCATTTTGGGATTGTCTTTTGCCTTTCTTTGAAACTCCAAAACCTGGCACAGTCCTGGCACACAATAGGTATTTAATAAATGCCTGCTGACTCAATTTGGCCACTGTGTTATAGCACATAATGTGATCCTGAGGACTAAGAAAAGCAAGCCACTCTAGTATCTTTGCTAAGAAAACTTCAAATGGGGGCATGAAGAGTTGGACATGATTGAGCTGACTGAATAACAACAACAAAGAAAAAGAAGCTTGTGGAAAGGGCAGAATTTTAATAGTTCTAAGTTTAATTTCAAGGTCTTTACTTCAAATCATTTTAGTGCTGAGGATTTCTTTTGTTGTTAATAATAGTTTTATTTTCAAAACACATGCAAAAAGTTTTCAACATTCACCCTTGCAAAACCTTGTATTCCAAGCTTTTCTCCCTCCTTTTCCCCAATCCCCTCCCCTAGACAGCAAGCAATCCAATATAAGTTAAACATGTACAATTCTTCTATACATATTTCCACATATATCATGCCGCACGAGAAAAATCAGATCAAAAAAAAAAGAGAGAAAGAAAAAAGCAAGCAAACAACAACAAAAAAGGTGCAAATATATGTTGTAATCCATATTCAGTCCTGACAATTTTCCTTCTGAATGGAGATGGCTCTCCATCACAACTTGAGGATTCCTTTTTTTTTTTTTTTTTTTTTAATATTTTACTTTCTTTTTTATTTTCAGAATACATACAAGATAGTTTTCAACATTCACCCTTACAAAACCTTTTGTTCCAAATTTTCTCCCTCCCTCCTCTCCACCCCCTCCCCCTAAACAGCAAGTAAGAGAATTTCTTTTTTTAATGACAACAGTACCATCCAGACCACAATAGTCACGTTCTACCATTGCATGGGTGTGAAGTACTCTCTCAGTTTTCAAGTGGGTTAAAGTTGCTTTTTGTTTGTTTGTTTTTTAATAGTCTAAAGAACTTGAGGGATTCAGCCTGGTATCCTGTAAACTCCCAGACATAATACAGAAGTGATGTTCAGTTTACAGATGTCTGGAAAGCAGCATGTGGTTGTGAGAACTCCTACTCAACTAGGAATTGAGATATTTGGACTCTAGTCCATGCCTAGTCAATGACTAGCTGTAAGACCTTAGTTCAGTCCTTCACTTTCCTTAGGGACTGAATTAAGATAGTCTTCAAGCTTTAAAGATAGTCTTTAGGGTTTAAAATGCTATGATACCAGCTGCAGGCTTAGGAGATTCAAAGAATGAATTGTTTTTTAGATTATGTATAAAGTCAAGTCCAGAATAGAACCAAATATAGTGTTTGGACATTGGGGTAAAGATTAAAATACATTATTTCATAAATATTTTTTAACCTAATAAAAGTTTTTTTTTTTAAATTCACACGTGCTTCCTATCTCATTTTTTTTTTCATTTTTTTAAACTCAAAAATTTGGTTTTATTATCAACTGTGTTGTATTTTAAGCCTTGAGTTAAGATTGAAAATAAAATGTCCAGAGAGCAGTTGGATCAGCCTGTTCCCTGATGTTCACTGGCTGAAGGCCTCATGGGAGGTCAGTGGTGGAAATCACTAGATTTTTGATGTAATCTTGAATTTGGACCCTATGTTTGGCTGTTAGCAATAAAAATGAGTCCTCTTGAAGATATCTTAGGGTACCTCTGATAAGCAAGGCTTTCTGCTGAGCTTGGTTGTGGGGTAGGTAAGTCAAGCACCATGTAAACATTAAGATGAAAGCTTTTAATGTGCCAATTGGGTGATCATATGGGAAAGAAAAAAAAAAAAGACATTCTTAAAGTTGAAAAGAAGAGCAGGAGGCTCTTGCTGCTGTTCTATGTTGGAAGATAGCATGGAGGTTGCTATTCCACAGTGTCATATTAATTTCAAGACAAAATGTCACAGAGAGGAGGAGACAAAGTCAGCTTCTAATTTCAGTATGAAATCATTTCAGAGGGAGCTCCAAAAAGATTTAGGTCTATGGATCATAGACCTTAAGTTGGAAGTTGCTCTTTAGAAGTCATGTAAGTCCAATCCCTTCAAACTACTGATAAGGAAACTGGGGCCCAAGGAGGTTAAGAGACAACACAGTTAGTTATCCCAAAGGTAGGACTGAAGCTGAGGCCTCTGACTGGAGCTAGTTCTGTGCTTTCTGCATCAAGGTAGAGATCTTTCCTTTGGTTTTTAGAATAAATAGGCAGATGCTCCTCCTATTGGTTCTGGTTTCTGGTTCTAGCTGTGTGATGTTGGGAAAGTCACTTCACTTTTCATAGATGTGAGTTTTCCTTATCTCTACAAGGAAAGGTTTGGATTAATGAGCCTCCAGATCTCGTCAAAGTCTGAAGTGTCTTGGTGACCTTAAGTTCAGGTGTAGATAGAAGCAGAGGTACAATGAGCTAAGGTTTTGCCTTCTCTCCAATCCTTATTTCAGTCCTCTAGCTCCTCTTAAAGCTGGTGTGGGCATCAACAGGAAATAAACAGGAGTCATTTTTTTGATTCATGGCCCTAGCACTTAACACAGTGCCTGGCAAGTAGTCAGTACTTAATACATGCTCATTTATTCATCCATATTTTGGAAGGACTAAAAAATTTACAAATGGATCATCATACCATAGGGCCTAAAGTCGGATTGTTCATGAATAGGCAGCTGATTTAAATGGGTTTAGGTGGTCTGTCTGCTCATGGTAAGCATTTAGAAACCAATCAAAATAGTTACAGCATTAAATAGGTTTCATATCAAAGGAATCAGAGATGAGAAGCCTGTTATGGTGAGCTTGTCTGTGAGATAAGTTTTATCTCATTACTTTTCCAACTTTCTAACAAACTCAATTGGATTCTGGGTAGCTGTAAATGACATCACCTTGTTCTCTTTCTCCCACCCACTCTAGGCTTCCCAATTTGGCCATGAGAATGAACACTTGCTTTTCAACTGCAGAGCGAGTTAAACTGAAAGGAAAATCAGTTGCTTTGAAGTTTGTGGCTCTCTCCAATTAATGTAAAAGGCAATGGAGGTAGAGAGGTCTAGGTGGAATTGAGAAATGGGGGTGGAAAGGTGGGAACACTGCCACCCCCCAAAAAACAAAACAAAGCACTGGTTAGAGTCAGAAAACTTGAGTTTTTATCCTGACTGTGTCACAAACGAGGCAAGTCATTTAGTACATTCTGGGCTTAACTGATATTCTGTTAAAGGAAGGAACTGAACCAAAGTCTCTTTCCAGTTTTCCAAGCTTTTGTGATTCTTTGATCTTCCTATGGATGATTATCTTTCCTTGGGTCCTTCACAATTAGCTGAAGTCTATAGAAGCCTTTCTGACTAATGATTTCAGATGTATTAATAAAAAAATACAGAAAATTACAAAGGAAACCAAAAATGAGTTAAAGAAAGATGGAAGTCGTTTTTTAGCCCTTCATCCAAGTTCACGGAGCCCTGCTACTGATCCTCTGGTCTCTCGCCATGCAACAGCCACAAAAAGTATTTCTAATTCTGAGGAACCATGGCATCCTTAAATCAATGCAGAATTATCTTGCCTCTCTGAACTATGGGAGAGGGAGCTCCAAGATCTTGCAGTCCTGACACTGGGATGGTAGTATCTATGTCAGAGGGATGGTACATTAATACTTTTTGATGATGACTGTCAAGTCCCTACTAGACAGCTGGATGGCACAGTAGATAAAGCAATGGATCTGGAATCAGGGATAGCTGAGTTCAAATCTAGTCTAGCCTCATTTTCTTCAACCAATATCTTTACGATTAAGGATCAAATTGAGATGTTTGTACAGTTTAACAGAGTGTCTGGCACAAGTAGATGCTTATTGATGCTTGTTCCATTTCCCTTCTCTGCAGATTTGACAGCCAAAGAGCAAATACTATTAAGATAGTCTGAGTTTTTCTGATCAAGTGTTTAATAAACTGCCCCCAAGAGCAGTCAAGCAAGAGGAAAAGAGGGTTCTCAGAACCACAGGCAACAGAATGTTTAAAGCCAAGTGAACAAGTGAAAACACAGATGTAAGAGGCAAGGAAGATGGGGGATATAAATCCAGTTTGGAGTGACTGATTTGAGTTTAAAAAAATGAATTTGGCTTTCCTTAATCTAGGCCTGGCTGAGCTATAAGGCAGGTGCATCAAGCTACCCTGGGAAAAGATGTAGAACCTTTTGACATAGCTGATAAGTTTCTGTTCCCTGTTTAAAAAAAAAATAAAAAAAGGGAGGGGGGAGAGTTAGTAGTAGTAGTAAATGGTGTGCATTACAGGAGCCTAAAAGAAAAGTAAAACCCCAAAGCTAAAGTAACTTTGAAGACTCTTAAAAATATTTGTTGGTGAAAGTTGATGCTATTAACTCAGCAATAGTTAACTCCCTTCTGCCAGATCCTACCTAGGAAGAAATGGAAAATTCAGCATGCATTTCTTTCCTGCCCCTTCCCTCTGCAACAGCTGGAGATCCTGGATGAAGATTACTAAGGGTGGGGCTGGGGAGAGGCTTTTGGAAAGGCAGGGTATGAACTCAGCTGTTCTCTTCCTGTAAGGTCAGGGACTTGAGCTAAAAGCAGACTCCCCATCCCTTAATAGTCTGAAATCTCCGTGCTGAGGACAGAGTGAGTTGTCTTATCCCCAGGGATGCTGCATACCTTCCCTCAGCTTGGTCCAAAGCAGGGAGAGGAGGTGGGGAACAGGGGCAAAGGGTTTTCTCTTTGCACGGGCTGGTTCTCTCCTTAATGCAGGCCTCTGGGTGGCCTTGTTGCTCCTGAGTCACTCAGAAGTACTGTTAAAATGAGCAAAAACCAGCTGTGCTGGCTTCCCAATTGGAGGAACTGAGAAAGTTGCTGTGCAACAAGAGAAATGAGTGTGGGGACCAGTCCCAACTGCTGCATGTGTGCTCTCTCCCAATTCAAATAAGGAGACAAGCAGAGGGGAGATAAGGATAAAATAAAAGAGCCAAAAAAAGCAGAGAACCACAAAACAGCAGCAGAAAAATGGTTAGGGAAGAGACCTGCTGCTCTGTATTGGCTTTTGGGACCAAGTCAATGCATTAGCAGCATCTGCAGCTGGAAAGCTAGTCAGGGAGGGCTGAGAACTCTGGCTTGGAACCCAGGGAAGCCCGATTTCTAGTTCCAACTCTGATCTGTTGTGTGACTTAGGACACATTACCCTTGTCTCCATCCTCAGTCTCCTCATCTGTAAAACAAGGGGATTAAATTACCTTTCAGTTCTGAATGTCCTAAATGAATGCCAAGACTTAGAGGACTAAATGGAAGAAGCTTCCTGTCAGCATCACCACAGGCTGAGGGCCCACACGGTCTGCAAGGCAACTGTTTTAAATGTCCACTTTGGAGGGAATTAAACAGAATGAGAGACCTGGGGGCCAGAGATTAATTTTGGTTTGGCCCGCTGCCTCCTCCCTTCCAAAAAGTCTCTCTTTGCAGCTGGTCATTGAGGGTCGAAAACAATGCTGAGAATCTCCGGCCAGGACTGTGGTATGGATGGGTTTCTATTTTTAAGGAGACATCAGCTCGAACAATAGAGCAACTGCAGCCTGAGTGGTCCGAGGCCCCAGAGCTTGACCTCCTGTGGCATTCTGGAAAGTCTCAAAAGCCAGATTGCAGGAGATGTCAAAGGAAAGAAATTGGTTCAGACAATCTAAGAGCCTGGGACCAGGTGACTTCACTAGTCTTGTGGCCATCTTTGTCTAAAAGCCCTTAATAAACAACTATATTTGCATATATAGCTATTAAGTGAATAAACTTGACCCTCACTACCAAGAATTTATATTAGCTGACAAAAGGAAAGACATTAGCCCAAGAGGCATTTGCTGCAGTCTCTATGGTTAATCAGGGGAGGCTTCACCAAGTTCAGTGTTTAGGAGCTGCTTGAATATTTTTTTGTTGTTCTGTCATGTCTAACTCTAAATGACCCAATTTGTTTTTGTTTTGTCTTTTCCTGGCAAAGATACTAGAGTAGTTTGCCACTTCCTTCTCCAGCTCATCTTACAGATGAGGAAACTGAGGCAAACAGGATGAAGTGACTTGTCCATAGTCATACATGTGTCTGATGCTGAATTTAAACTCCTGACTCAAAGGATGGCTCTCTATCCACTGCACCATGTACAAAGATGTATAAAGCTTGATCTAGTTAGAACAATGATGATAGCTCCCTTCCTTTAAGGTGGAATGACATTTTGGGGCAAGTGGAGGCAGAAGACTTGAGTTCAGTCCCCACCTCATTCACTCACTATCTTTGTGTGACCCTAGATAAAGATCTTAATTGAACCTCAGTTTCCTCATCTATAAAATGGGGTTCATTAACAGTATCTATCTCACAAGGATATTAGGAGGATCAAATGAGATAAATGAAAAAAGATATTCTACAAAAGGTGCCAGATAAATGCCAGCTATTATGATCATCATGAACAGATTTGAGCAATGCTAGTTAATTTACATTCTGTGTTCCCCAAAGTAAAAAGTTCACAAAAGATCCTTTATCTAGGATTGAGTTAAATAAACATCTACAGTGGTTCAGTACCCATAAGTGGGTGGTCATGGAGGAGATGGGGACTGACTGCCAGGTGGAAAATGGGACTCACCTACATATTTGCTATTTACATTTAGTTATCTTTCATAATATTAACAATTTCCCCCCCATTTATCCTAAAGACAGTTTGTTGGAATTATGTGTTTGCTTAATGTCTCCCTCTGTTAGGTTGTGAGATTCTTGAGGGCAGGGACTGCCTTTTGCCTCTTTCTGTATTTCCAAGGCTTAGTGTAGTGCCCAGCATATAGTGGTGCTTAGTATTTACTGTAACAACAATTTCAAGTTGTGAAATTTAATATAGTATCTGGCACAAAGTAAGGGCTTTATAACTGTTTGGTGATTGATTAGTGAGTTTCTCTAAAGCTAAATTGGTCCCTAGACAGCACAAATGTCAATAATTAAGTCCATCAATGAAGCATTTTCCTAATAAACTTCTATTTACTCTTCACATTTACCCTGCATATATTTATACACATTCTTGTGTCTCCCATTAGAATGTAAGCATCTTGATAAGAGGGACTATTGGGGCAGTTCGGTGGTGCAGGAGATGGCACCAGTCCTGAAGTCAGGAGGACCTGAGTTCAAATCTGACCTCAGACACTTAACACTTCCTAGCTGTGTGACCCTGGGCAAGTCATTTAACCCCAAGTGCCTTGGCAACAAAAAAACCAACCAAACCAAAAAAAAAAATCCAATAACAAAAAGAATAGGAACTAATTCACCCTTTGTATCTCTATCTGCATCACCTTGCTGGAGTAGACCATCACATAAAAACAGGTGAGTGATTAAGAACACATTTGTGTAGAGGAAAAAACTCTCAGGAAGGAGGAAATTCCAAAAGGAAGCACGGAGGTTGGAAGCAGAACAAATACTTGAAAGGTGAGAACTATTTTGGGTCTCCTAGGGATTGCAGATAAAGAAATGGAAACTGAGTTAATGTGTTACCAGATATATAATAAAGCAGCTGCCTCTATAAGGCACTGAGACTAGACAGGACCTCATAGCTCTCTTTGGAGCCTCATAAAACAAGAAAATATTCAAGTGCATTTTTCCTCTTCTCCAGACTGGGAGCCAAGAGATTAAGAGAGTCTCTCTATTATATATGGACACCTGTCCTGGAAAAATGAGAGTGAGCTAGACTCACTTCGTATATCACTATGCTGCCATCTGAGACAACCCACTCAAAGTGGTACAGCTTTAAAAAAAAAAAAAAAAAAATCAAGCATTTACATCATTGTGGCAAAGTAGTTCAAGGCACTTCCCAGATCTTAAAACACCTCCCTTCCCCCAATCTCCATCTTGAACTATACAGTTAAGATAAACCAAATAATTGTTCAAAAGTACCTATCCAGCCAGAACTTGTAACTGTGTCAGACATATTGGATTAGGCCTACCTGTGAGAGTGGATTAAATGTGCTTCAATAACATTTAGAACTACCCTCAATCACAAATAGCAAGTAGGATTCCAGGTGACAGGCCATTTCCCTCAAGTCAGAAAAGTAGCTTTTTCCTATGTAGGATTTTACTGATTCCTTCTTCCTGGTCATCTATAACACCCCCCCCTCCCCCAACCATTCAGAGGTACTACTGGCCCAGATAATAATAATAATTATAGCTAACATGTATATGATGCTTACAATATGCCAAATCCTGTGCTAAACTTTTTAACTATCTCATTTGTCCTCACAGATACCTTTGAGAATGCTGCTGTGATCACCCCCATTTTACAGATGAGGAAACTGGGGTAAATAGAAATACTGACTTGACCAGGGTTACCCTGCTAGTAAATATCTGGGACTGGATTTGAACACAGGCCTTCTCGATTCTTACCTCTCTTTCACTCCTTCCTATTCCCAAGCATCCTGAGGATTGTATTCTAGGAGTGAATGTGGTTAAGCCCTCGGAGGTAGGATCCTCTATTCTTCTCCTACCCCCATAGCATCATTCTTATCAATCCCCAAAAAAGAAACACCCCAGTGGTACATTCTTTTAGTGCTCCCTGGCTTGGCAGCAAGTAGATCAGGAATTATCTGTGAGAGTACAGATGATAGGGCCCTGTGGGGAGGTGTCACATGCCCCCGAGGTGGAGGATTAACACAAAGAATGTGAGGTCAGGGGTTGGGCCAAAGCAGCTTCTATTTATAAAAAAGATCTTTGGAGGGTGTGCGGTGGGGGGGAGGGGGTATGAGGGGTAAGCGAACAAATGGGCAAGTAGCCTGGCTTAAGCCCTTGGTTCTTTTTTTTCCCCCCCTTTTATTTTTAAAAAAAATTGCTCCCACAAAAACGCACAATGAAAGGCCTTTTCACTACATAGGTTAGAGACAGGGGCTATGTTTTGTAAGGTGGAACATGTCCAAACCTGAAGATGAAACATCTGTCCCTCTAGCTAATATCATAAACAATCCACTTCAGCACTTGCATATGAGTATAAAGAAATGGGATAATTCTTCAAAACAAAATAAGAAAAAAGTGACAGGCTTCAAATTCTAAATTCCTAAAAAGAAGCTGGCTTCCTAATGAAAACAAAAGGATGGAGAGTCCCTAAACCATGGGTTATCAAAGATGACAGATAATCAACCACAAACACATACGACTTTGGTGACAACTGGTGTAGGGAGGGAAGCGGAAGGAAGCCTTCTGAAACTCAAGGATGCCAGGCTAGGGTGCATAAAACTCCTACTCTCTTTATCAAGTCAGATTGTTCTTATTGAAATTTCATTACATTCCATCTCCTCTGCTGAGTTGAAAGAATCAAGATGATAGCATTGGCTGCAAGGTGACCATTTAATGTCATGTAACATTTTTATTCACATACTTTAAAACAGTTTTCCACCAACATGTAAGACACTCATAGATTTCTTTTTCTCTAGTCTAATGGCACAACCTTCTCAGACTGAATGCCCACAGGGAATCTTCTTCACCCCTTCCCCTTTGGCATCTCTTGCCACTCTTACCCATCCCCTCCCCACAAGAATTCTGGAGGAGTCTGATAAAACAACACATGTGTAAGAGCCTGGGAAACTGAAATTAAAATATTCAGGCCTGCCTGAAAAATATTATAGTGTGAGAAACAAACTCTTCCATAAAAATAAAATTATGATCCAAGACACCATCAGATACAATTCTACACAAATAGACTGTTCAAAGAATCATTGATAGGTCAGGAAAAGGACTTAAAAGATCATATTCATGCTTGCACAGAACTTCCTCTGAGGGTTAAGAAAGGACTACTCTTACTACCTTTGTCTATTTCCTCAGTTCTGTAGAAAGGGTAGTTAATGTACGTGAAATCGCCTAGTATTCTCAATTCTAGTTTCTCTATCCAAGGACACCAATCTGGCACAATGGTCCTCGAGGTTTGCTAAGAGTAGCTACCAAGGTCAATGAAATCATGGAGATAAATGCTGGCTTTTCAATTAACTGGTTCCTCCAAGTTGAAGAAAAGATAGGAATGGAAACACACAGTGTCCCAGATCCTGCCTGAGCCCAGTGGAGATTGCTGGAGGTCAATAGTATAATACAAATGAGCCACAGTCTTTTTTCAAAAAGTAACATAAATGAATCAATGAAGCAATTTAATTCTTCATGTTCCCCCAACTTGACACAAATCTCTGGGGAATGAATGACTGACCATCTAAAAATGGGACTCAGCTATTACATGTTTGTTAGGGATGTCAATAGCAGGAAAGAAAAAACTAAGGAGTCTGACATAGGAGGAAGGAGATATGGAGTCTGGAGGGGGATCACCATCCCTTATGGAACTCTCTCTAAGGATTTCAAATACATAAACCAAGAAAGAAGCAAAGCACTAGTAGGATATTAATATAATGTTTCACCAAGGAGAGGCAGATGAACTAAGTGTTTGCTCCTCACCTAACTTTATTTAAAGATACTGCTACATCTGCATTAGTCCTGATGTTTATTTTTAGTTGAAAGTGAGTTTCTCCTTCTTTCTTTTCTTTTCTTTTTTTTTGCTGAGGCAATTGGGGTTGAATGACTTTCCCAGGGTCACACAGCTAGGAAGTGTTAAGTGTCTGAGGCCACATTTGAATGCAGATCCTCCTGACTTCAGGGCTGCTGCTCTATCCACTGCGCCAACTAGCTGCCGTCAGTTTCTCCTTTTTCCAACATGATGGTACCATGGGTGCACTTGGGAGGGCACATGTTCTGATCATCCCTCAAGTTGACCTCAGGCTGCGTGAATTTCTCCAGTCCAGCAGAAATCTTTTTCCCCTGACTAGAGACTGTAAATAACCCTCACACATTCTGTGCAGAAAGAGGCCAAATAGTTTAATAGAGAAAAAAAAAATAAAAAATAAGCATTCAGCATCTTCAGTTTAAAAAAAGGGAGAGCATGTGCCCTTTACACAGTTGGTACAAGACTTGTGTCTGAGAAGGTGAGTGAGCATGCAGTCAGTCCCAGGAACAGAAAAAACGCCAGGATCCCTTCAGCTTCTCCATCCACCAAACCCTGGGGTTGACCTGCAAGGACGCAGTAGAACAAAGCAGTGACTCCCATGTGGCCTACAGAGGGTTTATAAAACACTGACGACTTGTCTTTCTGGCACAGGACTACGCATTTGGAAATGTTCCTGTGATTTTGTACAGGAGTAGCAATAGAGATCTTCCAGGAAAACCACAGAGTTTGGGAAGTGCATGCTGTACCACAGGTCATCCACATTACCCTGCTACCAATGGACAGCAAATATCTTTTAAGCATATATATATATATATATATATATATATATATATATATATATATATGAGACTGAGAAACTGACCTTTGAAGTCCTTACTTGCAAATTCTATACTATAAGAGAAAGGACAGTCTTCCTTCCCTTTTATCTATCACATGTGGAAAGAACAGCACTAGCATCTAACTCAACATGTTAACATAAAGCATGATCACCAACAACAGATGTAAAACCCAAAACTGCTATCTAAACTTGAGGCCTCTATGAAAATCTATAGAAAAATAAAACAGAAAAAAAAAGAATAAATACCCAGATCCTCAGTTTCTGCTTAATAATTAAAATAAAATTGAAATACAAGAGTTATTATTTCAATATAGTTTTCCTGAATTTCCCTTTATATGCTACATGTTCATTCTATTTCCTTTTTTCAAAAAAATTATGATTAAAATCACATGAGGCCAGGATTAGGTACTTACGTGTTGGATGATCCAAAGCCAAATCCTGAAATAGAAATTAAAAGAATCAAGTCATTTGTTTTTTAAATCAGCCTGCAGTCCACAATTTTTTCCTTTCTATTTTTTCCCCTTTGAAAAAACTTTCCTCTTTAAAGCTGTCAATGAGGTATAGAATTAACATTGAAAAAATTTTCAGAAACTGACCTGAGTTTGGCAGAGGAGACCCACAAGATCAGATTTAGAAATAGAAGGAAGCCTTGAGGTCATCTAGTTCAACTTTCTCATTTAACAGGTGAGAAAACGTAGGCTCAGTGAGATTTAATCACTCAACTAATGTAACTCAGGGAGAAGTAAGTGCCAAAGTCAAGATCTGAATGCAGATCTTCTGACTTCAAATGCTGTTCTCTTCACATTGTGTTATATTTAGTGTTTTTTCTGAGTTTATCCAGAGATGATGAAGTTCATGAAAGAAATTCAAACCCTTTTTATTTTTTCAAGCAATAACAGAGCCCTATTCAGGCCTCTGGTCCACTCTTCAATGTTCAATAATCTCATGCTTTCACAAAAAGCATCTTTTGTCCAGATTTTGTGTTCTCGATATGCTAGACCAGACAAAAGACATTCCAATGAGATGCTCGCTTTGGTCTTCCCTCTAATCATCTATGATGTGGACAATGGATGGAAAGAGTATTGGCTTCTTATGAGAAGACTTGAGTTTTAGTCTTGGCTGTACATTAAATTTGTATGACTGGGGGGCCCCAGAGCTTAATGAGTCTGACCTCTCCGAGTTCTTATGTATTACAAGGATATAACAAGTTCTGTATAACAAGTTTTACCCATCTAATCTATGATATAGTTTTATTGTGAGGCAAAAATGATACAACACATTGCTAAGCCAAACACTCTGTTCTCTTTCATTTTACTCTGATTTCTGGATTAAATTTTGAAGAAAAACAACAATGTGACACCAATAGCATCATTTATCTCCTCTAATTTAAAGTGTGAGTGTAGGAGAAGATTGGGGTGGGATGGTGAAAAAAGGATATCCCTTCATTTGCCATTTTAATATTTAAAAAAAATCTTGAAGTGAAGAACTATGGGGAAAGATTTAGATTCTAGCCCCTCATTTTCCCAGGGGGAGAAAACATTTGTTTGAGTGTTTTGGCACAAGAAAGGTCATCTTGAGAAATAGCAAGAACCATGATATTTGTGTGGTAAAGTGAATTGGTTTCTTACCTCCTCCACTTGATCCAAAACCAGAGAATCCACTGCTTTGTGTCCCAAAACCAGGAGTCTGTTGGGACAATGACCCAAAGGTGGGCGCATTTTGACTTGCAAGGGTGCCAAATGATGTGGTATTGTTACTGCTACCAAACCTGGGTTCCAAATACAAAGCATATTAGCTTCAGTGACTGTGAGCTTTTGGAACTTTTTCCCACCAGCATTTATCAGACTACTATGCTGTTGTCCAACAGACTCCTGAAAAAGGCTTTAACACAGCATTGGGGGGCTTTAGGGAGAATAAAAATTTAAGTAAAGTTCACCCCAGTTTGGGTTGTGTTCCAAACAATGAAATCACTGATTATTTAAATACTGGGCAGGTATCTCCAAAGCTTACATTCTTTCTTTTTCTCAAGCTAAAAAATGGTTTGCTCCTTATTTACCTGGCTTCATTTCTCTCTGCATTAGAACTCTGCTTACTCTATAATTATAATTTAACTCTGAAGGTTTAATTTCCTTCCATATAGAGATGTTTGTGATTCATCACTAAGAGAGAAGACATTCACTTAAAAGACTTCTATTTCCAAGAGGGAGGGTACATCCATTCATACTATCCTGGGAGAACTGGTCAGCATCAGGGGTGCAATTTGTGGTAGTGATGCTACCTACCTCACTTGGGCTTTGGACAAACCACAATTCTGGCTTCGTTAGCAAAAAGTTCTGACCAACTGAGTTGTATGACTGCAATGAGGATTCTTAGGAAAAGCACTATACCCACCCTTCTACCATGGGAAAAAAAAAAAAAAAACAACAACAGAAAATGAACCAAAAGCACATGATCCTGATCTCCCAATCTGATTTATGTAGGTGAAAGAATCATTAGGAGGGAGTAATGCTTGTGAGAATTTTCTGAGAAACACCAGTCTTTATCAAACTTTCCTTCTTATTGCAATCTTTTCTCTACCTTAACACTTGTATTTACTTCCAGGTTAAGCATTCATGTCAAAGGGCACACTAATCTTAGTATTAGGGCTAAGAAGCTACGTGAATATAAAAATCTCACTTCAGCTTATATAGAACCAAAACCTAAACTCCAACATATATGTAGGTGGAGAAAAGAGGACAGTCAAGGGAATGAAAGACTTTCTTCACAATTCTGCCCAGAGCTAGCCCTGCTCTCATCTCTTCTCGAAAAACGTAAAATATTAAACCCAAAGGGATTTTTGGGAAAGGGAAAAGGGATCCACAACACAAACTCACCAAAAATTGGATTTGTTAAATGAATCATTTCTATACTAGTCATGAAAGGAAATGGGTAAATTTAGTGATGCAGAAACTTGTGGTTAAACTGCCTTAACCATAAAGGTGTTGCAGTATATAATCATTCTAAGAGGAGAAAAACAAGTTTTGTTAAAACCACTGTCTGCCTCTTAATCAGCAGCTTGCTAGTTCTCTCAAGCATGTGAGAGGAGAATTAAACCAGTTTCACAAGCATAGCTATCTTCTGTTTATTTTTTTTTTTCAGTCCAGATAATCTCCATCATCTCAGGTCTCAAGACTTCACATTAGGATCTTAATGAGACCAAAAGCAAGAGTCCCACACTTGCTAAGTGAATATGGAAGAAATATGGTTTGCCACATATTATGAAACTTAAACCTGTATTGAAGCAAGTTGCCTTGAAAAATTATACCTTTCCTCCTCCTAAATTTTGAGATTTACACCTATAGTGTTTCTCCTTAAGACCAATTCTGAAGAAGAGAAATATGAAATGTTTACTTCTAGAAATTAATATTCATTTAGATTGAGGAAACATAGTATTTACAAGATATATTTCCACTGAAGTAGTCATGGTGAAGTTGTAGGACTTCTAAAACCACTGTCACTGTGGCATTGCCCCTATGCATGAGGCAATTACGGCTCAAAACTGAGCAATCAGCTCAGTATGGTAATTGGCTCATGAGAATCATGGAATTGGTAAACCCACTCTAGGGTCTGGAGTAGGAAAGGGAACAACAAAGTTCTCTTTGCTGAGAAACAAACAATTCAATGCAGAGGAGTCCCAAGAGACAAGGATCTGATCAGAATCATTTGTTTCAGGAATGGAAGTTTTTGAAAAAGGGGCAACAAAGATTATTAGCATCCCTTAAAGGATTATTTTTTCTGTTTTCATCAATTTTATATGGGCAATGGGACTCACTTTCTGTGTTGCTGAGTATAGATACAAATGATGGCCACACACATACTCAAAACAGTTTAGTTTAAAAAAAATACAATAAAAGGAAAGAAAAACCCCAAAGTTCATTCCTAATGGGGAACAGGAAGCTTGAGACTTGAAGGTACCATCTTACCATCTGTAAGGAATTTTGGGAGAAAGGGGCTTCCATCTCAATACCAAGAATTGAGAAAATTCAGGAGATTTCTGTTTTGCTTTTTTCTTTTAAGTGGTGACAAACCACATGCCTTTTTCCCTGGTATGAATTTTTTGGTTTCCCTGCATCCCACTTCCAAGAACTTGCTTACCCAAATCCTCCAGCGCTGGCAGCTGCGGTCCCCTCTCCGAACACTTTGCCTCCCGTCGAGCCCAGAGGGCTTGTAAAGGCTGGGGCTGAACCGAATGCTGGCACCCCTCCAAACCCAGGGGATCCCCCAAAAGTAGGAGGGCTGCCAAACACTGGAGCAGCACCAAAGCCACCTGAGCAAAACAGAGGCAAAAAAAAAAACCAAAAACCAAAAAACAATAGAAAGGAGTTGGTTGGGTAGGCAGGAGAGGACATGGAAAAGAAAGGTAGGAATAGTAAAATGAAAAATTAAAGGAAAAAAAAGGGAAGAAAAAAAAAAAAAAAAGAAAAAAGTCAGAATTTTGACTATATTACAAAGCCCTAAGACAGGGCCTTTATCCTCTCACTTTAGCATGGAAAAATATTTTTGTTGGAGTCTTTATTTCATGTAAATCAGAAGTGTAAGCCTATAAGAGTCCACCAAGCTTGTCTGAGAGATATCTACATTTCCTCAAAAGTAAGAAAGGTTTCATGATGAACAATCTTGTGAAACCAGGTTCATCACCTGAGAGCATACTTGGTACATTTCAGATCCCTTCTGCCCAGTGAAAAGCTATTCATTTACAGCAACTTCAATATCTTGAGTTTCCAATGAGATATAGATTTTTATTACCTACTAGCATATAGGCAAGTTATGGATGACTGTGAAAATCCAAGTTATAAAATTAGAGGCTTCAAATTGCCTATCAGGGAAAATCCACAAACTAGGTTACATTGGAAATGAAAGGAGATGCATAGCAATGGAGAATAGCCAGATGCTTTTTATTTATTTAAAGCATAATGGCTCTCACATCTCTCATCAGTGTCTCTCTCTTATTGCATAAGGGAGGTAGTGGTGGTGGGGGCAGGGAAAGGCCCTAAACACTTCTGTGATTGTGGCCAGGGAATTGTCCCATAATTTTAAAAATCTACTCCTCCACATGAAGCTCATAGACTGTCTTTCTGAGAATAATGATACTAGATGAGCCCAGGATAAAAATAAACAAGCACTGCCAAAGTGATTCTAAGTCATACAGTGTGTGCTCTTCATCTTCCCTCTCATTCATCTCCATTCTGCATCTGGCTAGAAAGACGATAGTATGTATGCATGTGCTCACCAGAAAAGGTTCAAAAAAGGAACAGACAGATTATAAACATAGTTGCTTCCACAGGCTGATGGGAGGGCAGGGCAATCCCTTACTACCCACAACTAACCCTTCAGCTTTGCTGACTTGTGTTTAAACATCCAAGAGATCTGTGTAGTCAATCCCTATGGTTTTACAAAAGGATGAGAACAGTGGCCATTGAAGGCAGTTGCTCAATTCTTTTGGTAGAAAGAAACTGATGAGCTGTAAAATAGTAATAATAAAAATAATAAATAATAATGATAGCTAACATTTAGATAGTGCTTACTATGTTCTAGACACTGTTTACAATGATTATTTCATTTGAGTGTCATAACAACTCTGTGAGAGCTTAGTGCTATTATTACCTTCATTTTATGATTACAGAAACTGAGATAAACAAAGGTTAAGTGATGTGTCCATGGGCACACAGTCAGGTATTCTCTCTACTGAGCTAACTAGCAGCTCCTCTTTAATAAGAACTGTAGTACTTTTTTTTTTTTTTTTTTTTTGCTGAGACAATTGGGGTTAAGTGACTTACTCAGGGTTACACATTTAAGAAGTGTTAAGTGTCTAAGACCACATTTGAACTCAGGTCCTCCTGACTTCAGGGCTGGTGCTCTAACCACTGCACCACCTCAATGCCCAAGAATTGTAGTACTTTTGAGATTAATTATCCTACCCTCTCTATTTAAAGAAACTGAGGCCCACTGAGGTTAAAGCTCGCCTCTTTGCTATTCCTTTCATAAGACAGCCCACGTTGTGATAACACACATTTTCACTGTCTGAATCCTAAGGCTGTAATGTTCTCTCTTTCTCCTCATCTCTGCTTCCCTGCCTTCAATTCCCAGTTTAAAAATCATCTTTCTAGAAAAAGTTTTTCCCAGTCTCCCTTAATGCTAACATTCTCCCTCTCTTGCTTATTTCTAACTTATCCTGTATATATTTTATTTATATATTTTTAAAATATAGAAACATGCAAATTGGACCTTTCAGACTATTGAGTTCTTTGAAATCGGAAACTTTTTTTTTGGTCTTCGTATCTTCAGCACTTAGCTGGCACACAGTAGGTACTTAATAAATGCTTCCTGACTTGATTTAAGTCAAATGTTAAGTTAATAAAAATAGCATAAAAGCAATCAAAGAAATGAATGTTAAAGGAGACAAGGGAAACAATCTATTCCATAAATTAGAATATGGAGGCATTATTAAAAAAAATAAAAACTAAACTATTTTTGTAGGAATCATTATGCAATCAAGAAAAATCATATAATGTGCAACAAGGGCTGTTAGTTACATTTTGATAGTAAACAGTTACGTTATGATTCAATTACTTGCTTGTTTAAAATTTGTTGACAAAGAAGAACTTTGAAGATACTTTTTGCCAAAGTCATGTTTGGATTAACATTCTGCATTTTAATACCCTGGGTGAA
This sequence comes from Sarcophilus harrisii, assembly GCF_902635505.1. Taxonomy (NCBI): domain Eukaryota; kingdom Metazoa; phylum Chordata; class Mammalia; order Dasyuromorphia; family Dasyuridae; genus Sarcophilus; species Sarcophilus harrisii. The sequence continues at coordinate 482,918,330 of NC_045427.1, read as the reverse complement.
ATTCCAGTCTTTACTCTGTTAATGGATACAGTTTAGTTGCAAATATAACAGTGGATGTGGGGGGAAAAGTGCTAAAAACCCTTTGAGTTAAATTATTTAAGACTGATCACAGATCTAATTACAATTTCTTTCTAGACACATGGAGTTTTATTTAGTGCTTTGTACACAAGTGTTTTTTGGACATGGGGAGCAGACAGGATGGTATAGAAAATAAATTAAGTAGAAAGAAGGGGCAGCAGATAAAAATAAATTCAATGCTAATGTGAAACCAATCTCTATGTTCTTATCCCACAAAAAGAAAGGGAGCTTGCTGTTGTTCTGGGATTCACAACTCCTACTTCTGAGTGAAGCAGGTTTCTCGCATTGCTCTGTCATTTCCAGAATTGGAGCAAGGATTTCCAACATCTGCTAAAGCCAATGCAACAGTGAATCCAGGACAACAGGGATAAGAGACTAAATGTCTTATTAACCATTACACAGGGAATGGTAGCACAATTAGGAGGCACGCACAACCTATTTGCTGCACCAGGCTGAAACTGATGATTGCCACATCTAGTCCCTTGAGAATGAGCTTTGGTTCCTTTAATGAAGGGAGGAGGAACCTCAGTGGTATTTTCCACTCTTATGTTCTAACACCAATCACCTAAGATTATTTCTAAAAAGGAAGCAGACTGGTGCGACAAGTATTTAAGGACAAGGATAAAACTACTGTAGTGATAGCAAAATGAAAGTTCCGAGGTTACTAGGGTACCAAGTGAAACAGGGCAACATCATCTGTTTGAGTGCCTGATCCAGGTGGTTTCACTCTGAAGCAAATGACCAAATAGGAAAACTATTCTAAAAACAGAAAAAAAAAATATTTTGTTTAAGATCAAAAAATTCAAACGAGACAATAAAGTAATATGGAGAGTCTGACTTGTTCTGTAGATGAAGGTCCATGTCTACCCAGTTAAGAGTAAAAACTGACACGTGGATATGATTGTGTTAAGTAACTTGCCCAGGGTCATATAGCCGGGAGGTGTTAAATGTCTGAGGCTACATTTGAACTCAGGTCCTCCTGACTTCAGAGCTGGTGCTCTATTCCCTGTGTCATCTAGCTGCCCCTAAGTAGCTTTCTTTAAAAATAGCTGACAAGATTGGCTAGAATGACAGGGAAAGATAATGCGGAATGTTGGAAGGGATGTGGGAAAACAGGGAGACTAATACATTGTTGGTGGAATTGTGAATACATCCAACCACTCTGGAGAGCAATTTGGAACTATGCTCAAAAAGTTATCAGACTGTGCACACCCTTTGATCCAGCAGTGTTACTACTGGGCTTATATCCCAAAGAGATTATAAAGAAGGGAAAGGGACCTGTATATGCACGAATGTTTGTGGCAGCCCTGTTTGTAGTGGCCAGAAACTGGAAACTGAGTGGATGCCCATCAGTTGGAGAATGGCTGAATAAATTGTGGTATATGAATGTTATGGAATATTATTGTTCAGTAAGAAATGACCAACAGGATGATTTCAGAAAGGCCTGGAGAGACTTACACAAACTGATGCTGAGTGAAATAAGCAGGACCAGGAGATCATTATATACTTCAACAATAATACTACATGATGATCAATTCTGATGGACTTGGCCATCCTCAGCAATGAGATCAACCAAATCATTTCCAATGGAGCAGTAATGAACTGAACCAGCTACGCCCAGCAAAAGAACTCTGGGAGATGACTAAAAACCCAATTGAATTCCCAATCCCTATATTTTTGCCTACCTGCATTTTGGATTTCCTTCACAGGCTAATTGTACAATATTTCAGAGTCTGATTCTTTTTGTACAGCAAAATAACGGTTTGGTCATGTATACTTATTGTGTATCTAATTTATATTTTAATATATTTAACATCTACTGGTCATTTAACATCCCATCTGGGGGAGGGGGGAGGGAGAAAGAGGGGAAAAATTGGAACAAGAGGTTTGGCAATTGTCAATGCTATAAAGTTACTCATACATATAACCTGTAAATAAAAGGCTATTAAATAAAAAAAAAAAATAGCTGACAAGTCAAAAATGAAATTTTCTTAGTTAAGTTCACTCTTGCTAGTACTAAGAATAAAAATATCTTGGCTTTTTAAAAGTATTTACTGAGGGGATAGAATGAGGCAGAGATATTACATCCATTTAAAATTTCAGTAGAATTAAAATCTGACAGCAAGAGCACAGACCTGAATAAGTCTGGACTACAGGGTGTGGTGTAATGGAAAAGTGGTTCAGTTTAAGTTTTAAAAAGAGAAGATCTCTTTAAAAGTTTAGAGTGGCCTATTCCATGACCAGAGCCATTCAGAAAAAAAATACTTTTGAGATTGTGCCTAAGAATCAAGGTGAAAAGTCTCTCTAAGGGTTGCATGATTACCCAAGGAAGACTGACTTCATCTCAGACTATTCCAAAGAAACAACCCTAAAAAATATTTTTGTCTCTCATCCTAAGTACTTTGATTTTTAGGCAAAAGAATAACTTAAAAAAAAAAAACAAAAAAAAAAACTAGAGCTGTTTTCTTTTAAGTCTTGTATTTAATTTTACATGTAACAGAAGCTAGAATCCCCTGCCCTCTCCCTGCCTTTCAAGAATCCCTTAGATCTGTTCCTACTTCTTCCTCTGTATCTTATAGGCAGATAGATGATAAACTAGAGGGAATTAGTACCTGCTTTGGTTGGACTAGAGAATCCAAAACCTTGTGCTGCTACACTTCCTCCTCCAGAACTGAAGGTGCCTGCAGGCTTTTGATCTCCAAATGATGAGCCGGAGAATCCACCGAAGGTCTTGGCCCCACTGTTTCCAAAAAGGTTAGAAGTATCTGGAGAGATGAACAACACTTATGAAGATTATAGGGAAAATGTATTTACTTTTCAAGATAAAAGTCATTAAAAAAAGGAAAGGAGGAAACCCTCATTGGAATATGTGGGGATGTGAAAAAAAAAAAAAAAAAAAAGCTAGGATCTAAGCCAGTAGGATGGGTTTAATAAAAAACAATTTCCTCAATAGTTTCTTGCTTGGACCATGATCATGGGTTAATAAAGCCTGGCAAGAGAAGTCAGGATTTTCCTGGCATGATTTTACAATCAAATACTCAAGGACAGTGTGGTCCATTTAGAAGAGGCCCTATGGCATTCCATGAAGTGGGTCCCCTTTTAAATAAGCCACCGTTTATATTCCTGAAGGAATCTTGATCCATGACAAAGTGTTAACAGATTACAAACATAAGGTACATGAAGGTTTTTTCACCTAAATATAGATAATAGTACGTGTCATTTTATTTCTTAGAACTTTATTTATAGTGACAATAGTCACTGAGGAAAGGGGATATTTTCCTGAAGAATTAGGGGCAATTTAACATTTTGATGTATTTAGGGAAGGCAAGATCAGAACCAAGAATGGTCTCATGAGTTCCTCTTATTCTTTTCTGTCTGGTTTATCTGGTTTGACATGTTTGATAATGCCTAATTTGGAGAATTCAATTCAATTAAACAAAAACTTATTGAACTTTGACTAGGTACAAAGGACTGTGCTAGACAAAACAAGATCCTAGCCTTAAGAAGTTTATATTCTGTTGGGCAATAGAGTACCTAACAAAATAAATATAAGCCAGAGCATGAGCAACTGGAGAATTAGAGAAGGCTTCACATATGAGGTGGTACCTACTGGAACGAAGCCCTAAAAAAAAGCTAAGGATTCTAACAGATGGAGGTGAGGAGACAATGCATTCCAGATATACAAGATGGTATGTGCAAACATATAGACGAGAGAGATGGAATATCTGGAAAAGTAGGCTTGACCCAGACTAAGCAGTATATTAAATAGCAGGCTAAGGAGTTTGCATTTTAATCTAGAAGCAAAAGAAAGGTACTGAAGAATTGTAAGCAAGGGAGTAGCCCAGTCAGATCTGTGTTATGGAAGGTTACTATGACATCTGTTTGTGGAAGTCTGGAAGCAGGGAGCCCAATTAGGAGGCTACTTTATCAGTCCAGACAAAAGAGGGTGAGGTCCTAATGGGAAGTGGAAGTGGAAGCATAAGGAAAACCATTATCTTGCTATTTCTGATCTCAACAGGAATTATGGAAGTACTGGAGAATGTCAAAGATAGTATGTGAAACTTCCAGCCTTATTTCCTCTATGAGGTCTTCTAAATGTCCTTGACTTAGATCACTTATCTACTATCAACTAGGGTCTAAGTGTTTTATTTATTTATTTTGGGGGGATGTGTGTGGTGATGAAACAATTGGAGTTAAGTGACTTGCCCAGGGTCATACAGCTTCTGTTAAGTGTCTGAGGTCAAATTTGAACTCAGGTCCTCCTGACTTCAGGGCTGGTGCTCTATCCATTGCATCACCTAGCTGCCCCTTATCAATTTCAAGAGTATGACAGGCAATACATGTTTTTCATGCATATTTGAAATCTGTCCCAATTAGAGGATCTATATTAATAAAAGGATGAAGTAATTAAAACAAATTTTTTAAATTACTGTAATTTGACTTTGGACAGTTTATGCAACATTTTTAGAGCTACACTTTTCTAATTGTGCTTTGCTTGTATTGCTTATTGGTTTATACCAGTTGAATGACAGGAAAAATCCTGGATTTAAAGCCCATGTCAGACACTATCTGTGGAATCATGGGTACACCAACTCATCTCCTTGGGCCTCAGTTTCCTCACCTTTAAAAAGAGGAAGTTGTCCTATATGGTCTCTGAAATCCCTTTCAGCTCTAACTCCTGATCTCTAGGATGCATGATTGTGGCTCTGTCACATAATCATTCAGGGGCCTCCCCTCAAGGTTACAGGAGGCCACTGGGCTGATGACTGTAAAGTCTTAGCTCTTTTAACTCTAATTACATGATTCTATGAAACATGGTAGAAAAGCCAGCAGCAGATTTGAAAAGAAAGTCCTTTATAGATAACATACGGTAAACCACAGATTGGATAGAATTGTCCATGTCACTAAGCGAAAGCATATTATGTACCTCTTAAGATTCCTCTTTTGGGAGCTTCCAGGGTACACAGGTCATTTGAAGAGAGAAAGAAATTCCCTCTCAAAGCCAATTTAATCAAACTTTTTTGGATGCTTTTCACAGCCCTCAAAGAACAAAATGCAATGCTACCAGTATGTTCAGTTATGACATTATTTTTACTCTGCTCAGGGTTCTGGCAATTCTGCTTGTGAAGACAGTAGCACCTCTCAATTCCTGGGTTAGGGGGCTTGTAAGGTCTGACTCAGATCCCTACATGGGTGTCCTCTCTTCAAAAACATCCTTGCCAATTTGTGACCACTTGGCTGAGGGCACAGGACTGAACATGTCAGGTATGTGGCAGTTGAAAATTCTGGAGTAGAGAAAAATCAATTTCTATTAGCCCAAAATAATGTGTTTATTAAGCTCTGAGTTGTATCTGTAGAAAAGCTGTCCCTTTGAGCAGCCTGATCTTTCCCTTACTATGCTAAGCTGGAGGTTACATTTTGGAGCTTTCAGTGCCAGTATATTTGATACTGGAGACAAACAGAAGAGCATACCTCTCTCAGCAAATCACTGTTACTGGGTATTTCAATAACAAACAGCTCTCATTTCCTGCCTCTGCTGGTGCTAGCAACATAAGCCCCACAGAGCAAACAGGACTATAGATGCAAGGTTAGACTTCCTGGGTCTTCAGTCAGACAAACTCTGGTGTAACTATATAAAAATTAAGGTCAAGTGAATTCCTGAGGAACATGGTCAGCACCTTCAATTACTTGGTAGCCAAAGAAAATATGAAACTAGTGTTTCTTTAAAAGCCCCTTATGTTCAAGGTCCACATAATTACTACCAGTATTTTCCTTTCTCTTTCCTTCAATCATAATCCAATTCAGATTAAGGATATTACCTAAACTTAATACAGATCAAGAATAGAGCTATAGAATTGGTATTATTATATAAAATTGGTTGTTATTAAAAAAAAAAAAAACCCTCCCCAAAAACGCATTGTATTTTTCTTCTTCTTAGCTTACTCTGTGTCACTAACTTCTCACTTAAAAGGGTCACCCAGACCCTATGACTTCTGGAAATTTTTATTTCAAAAGCTGGTATTATTACTTTAGGAGATTCTTCATTGGCAAAATATCTTAACCAATAAGAAAAAATGTGTAGTAATCTTTGGGAATTATCTCATAACCCATGTTTTTGGGGCAACAAACACAGGCTTCTTTCAGAAGTATCTTATAATCATGCACTCACTCTATCCATCATTTTTCCTTGTTGGCCAAAGAAGAGGGAATAAGTAGGCTTTATTTCCCAGGAGAGATTCTTAATTTGAAAACACTAGCATAACATAATGGACCATTTGAAACTATAAGAAAATGAATGAAAGAGGAATTCCCACAAACTACAGACATTAACAGCACAAAGGTATCACTTAGAGAAAGTAACATGATTATGGTCACACTTTGGATAGTCATTAAAGCAAAGAACAAGAGAAAAGCAATATGGGGTAGCAGAATCATCTTTATTGGACATGGAATCAGAAAAACTGGATTCCAATCTGGGTGATCTTGGAGAAATCACTATATTGGGCCCAGGGAGAAGGGAGAGACTTTAACTTTAAATCCTAGATCTAAAACCTATTCTAGGTTATTTTATATCATTAAGGAAAACAAATATGAACCTAATGCAAAATCTGAGAAGCTGAGATAGGAATATTTTCTTCTGTTCTACTTTTAAGATCCTTATCTTAAGACCAAATGTTAATTGCTAGACTTTCAAAAGCTGACTTCTTCATTTGATGACACTCATATCCCTTTCATGTCCTTGAACAAAATGAATGTGTTGAGGATTGGAAACAATATTCTCAGTACAAATCTAAAGAAGGTAACTGCTCTGTAAGGGCAAATCCTGCTGAATGCTAGGGGATTCAGTGATTCAAACAGAGAGGAATCCTGGGTAAAGAAAGAAGCCCTTACATTGGGTGGAGATCATACCAAATCCAATGGATAGTATTTCTTGCTATTCTTCCCCTTATTCTCTCCCCCAGTATTACATTTCCAGTCGTTTTTCAAGATTACAATCCAAGGGGAAAGAACAGAATGAATAAAGATTCAGAGGTAAAAATGTATAGAGGATGATGTCATCTTTCCATATAATCATGGAATAGATGAGCCTGGTTGAAATAGAGAATTTGTTTTGGGAAAAATGAAGTCAGAAAGGCAGAACGCAGAGGGCTTTCCTTCAAGGTCAGACTAAAAACTTCAACTTTTTCTTGAAATCTACTGGATAAAAGGTTTTTGAGCAATGGGACAAACTAGTGTTATCAGACTGGTAACAAATGGGATATAAAATCGATGGGGGGGTGGGGAAAGTGGGGGGGAAGGAGGCTACTACAATATCCAGGCGGCTAGGCTCCCAAATAAATAAATTCCTGTGTGTGTGTGCATAAAGGGTAGGATAGTTGGTAATGGAGAGTTTCCTAGAGCAGAGTGGAGAGTGTGGATGGTGGCTGGCCATTCAGGAAAGTGAGAAGATGGGATGATCTCCTCCTCAGTGCTACCCACTTATTTTATATAGAAAAGTCCTTACCCAATTTAGTCTTGGATTAGAGAGGGAAGACAGAGAATAGATATAAATAAACAGCAAAAAAAGAATTAGAGAATTTCAACAGGTTCAAATACTGAGAAATTAAAAAGTGACCAGTGATACCTTAGAAAAAGCCCATAATTGATGATTTTAAAGAGTACAGTACATTTCTTTTCCTTGACAGAAAATTATTTGCTTTTTTCTTCTTTATCTTCTCTTTCTTTAGTTTCATTTGATTTTTTTTTCCTTTCCTCTTTGTATAACTTTGGTTTGCCATTCTACCCATAGTAATTTCTTAGTTGGAGTGACTGCATAGTCAATGCTTAAGAAGTTGCTGTCCTTGGTACTATCTAATGACAATTTAAATACTTAAAAAAACCAAACCCAAACTTAACAACATGGTTTTTAACATTCTATCCCTCCAACTTGTTCCCTACCTCCAATTAGCTTTTAGAGGAGCTACTGATACTCCCGAACTTCAGACTACCCATAAAAATAATACTTGTATTTTTGTGGATGATCAAATCTTATTTTAAACCCAAATCCTCAGCTAGCACACTGATATTATTGACTGAATAATATATTACATTCCAGCTAAGAGCGATTGTATTTCAAACCATTGTTTATATGAATAATGGTACAAAGTGGGATGAAGCAATCATCACTCAACAATGACTTATTAAGCCCCTAGGTGCTGGTAAACAGAAAATTTTAATGTGAAGATTGAAATTTTAAAATTTTAACTTCTGAAGTGGTAGCCACAATGTATTTTATCCAAATACTTTAAAAATTCCAGATATACAATTTTGTGGGCAAAAGCAACCCTACCATTTTCTTGCTAAATAACCTGTTTCATTTCTACTGTTGTCAGTGACATCATAATTATGGACACTGAGTCTTCAGATTCAAAAGGGAGAAAAATAAGGAAAGAGTTTTATTTTGAAATAGATGGTACCTCAATATTAGAGACACATGTCTATTGAGTTTGCAGAACACTATCTCCTGAATCATTAAAGTTTTATGTTACACATTAAATGAAAGAATAGAAGACTTGGGCTGTGAACATGACAGACTTCCAGTTTCCTGATCTAATCCTCCCATCAGCAGCATGATATTTTTTAATGATTTAAAAAACAAACTTTGTATTACTTCCAAACTTTGTATTACTGTTCCATGAACAGACATCAACAAAGAACCTTAGAAATGAGAGTCAGGATATGGAGTGAATACAGCTTCAGAGGAAAATCACACAAAATGCAACTGATGAGAAATAATTAAGGCTTCTAACTTTTGGGTGACAGTTCCCTATAAAAGCTGTTTTAGAGAAAGATTAAAAGAGGGCCACTGCATCAATGAAAGCACTTTCCCCCTCACATAGGTTTTTGTCTTTTTAAAGATGATTTCTGGCTGTCTGTTTGCATTCCTCCCTATTATTTCATTCCCAACAAACAAGAGAAAGACATGGGTCTTGGGAACAAATGCCTAGCAGAGCTATATTTCTTTTTTCATACTTCCTTGTGGATTTTTCAAGATCATAAAGGACATTATTTGTTAAACAGGTACCATATAAAGAAAGTCACAGCTGCATTTAAGAAAACCTGTTTTAAATGGGCATTTGTTCTTTTTTTTTCCTTCCATTTTTCTTTCTTTAATTTCCTGTTAACACTGTGAGGGAGGTGAAAGTGAAGAAAAACTTAAAGAATAGGGAAAATTCTCATTTTCTCTGAACATCTAGCTTGCTTACTTGGGGTGGTTGCAGATCCAAATCCTCCACTGGCTGAGCTGAATGGGTTTTTGTTGGCGGCATCCTGGCTAGGTTTTCCTCCAAGGCCACTGAAGAAACCCCCACCTCTTCCAGTGCTTCCAGACCCAAACAAACCGCCACTTGAAGAAGATGACTGCTGAGAAACAAAAGAAACAGGAAGTATGATACGATTAGAGGTCACTCAAAAAGGCAGGACATATCCGTGGGCAGGAGACCCTCACATACCCTACAAGCAGAAAAATTGTTTTCCTAATGGATATTCCAGAAATATGAAAATTAGTTGGCCTTGAATAGAGACATTCCTAAAGGACAATAGATTTTCAAATTGTTCTATGTCTAGAACTCTGTAACTCTGAGAAATGATGTGTTAATAACTGGTTGCTTTTAACTGGTATTTATATTGTTGTCCCTGGTCCTTATTCTATATTAAGCAAGATAGGGGCATAAAACTCTTTCTGTTGTTGTTTGCTTACATTTTTGTTTTTCTTCCCAGGTTATTTTTACTTCTTTCTAAAACTGATTTTTCTTGTGCAACAAGATAACTCTGTGTGTGTGTGTGTGTATTGTATTTAACATATATTTTAACATGTTTAACATGTAGGGGACTGCCTGCCATCTAGGGGAGGGGGTGGAGGGGAAAAGTTGGAACAGCATTGTTTGCAAAGGTCAGTGTTGAAAAATTACCATGCATATGTTTTGTCAATTAAAAAGCTATTACAAAAAAAAAAAAAAAAAAAAGATAGGGGAATAAAATCCAATCTTCAAGAATTCTACATGAAATTTTGAAAATAGCATTGTAAGTCATGAAGAATCCTGGCTCTTAATGCAATCAGATTGAACAAATCAGTTACTGACAATATGTGATATATGCTGCTATTTGCTACGCCTACTCCACCCCCACAATTTCTATACTTTTATTTAATAATGACTTTCACCGTACTGTAGAAATCAGCCTAAATAAGCTGCATTGTTGAAATGATGACCATAGCTGAATTCTGTCCAAGTTCTCAAATTTTGTCTTCAGGTGCTGCCCTTAGCTTAGAAACACATACGGAAGCAAAGCTGTAGCAGAGACCTCATTTCCCAGAGTGGAATTCAGTTCTTCTAGACAGATGAATGACAAACTCTAATGGTCATTAACATCATTCTAGTGTCACGTCTCCCTTTGATAGTAATGTATGCTCAGCACAGAAAAGAGTGTAGGACTTGGAGTCTTAATATAAACACTTATGAACTGTGTGACCCTGGCTAGGTCATAATTACTCTGATCTCAGGGCTATTATGCCAATCAAATGAGAAAAGGCATGTAGAGACCTGTGCAAACTTTCAAGTCCTATATGAATATGAGTTGCTATTTCTGTTATTCATCAAAGACTTTGTGAAATTTATAAAATTATGAGACACAGGACTCCAAATTTCAACCACTGTGACAGTGGAAAATGCATTTTCTGACTGAACTGTATTAGCCAAAATTAAATGGGCTCAATTCAAATACTAGAGTCCCTGCTTACCTCCAGGGGAAGAAGTTTGCTGATCCCCCCCAAATACTGAAATAAGAAATGAATAATATTAGCTTCCTCTGGGATAAGCATGGAAAAACTTGATGAGGACAAATCACAAAATGGGCCCTTTGAGAGGTGCAATGCAATGAGAGAGCCCTGAGCTTAAGAGTCAAGAAGACAGAAGTTCACATCACATCCTCAGAACTGTATGACCTTCCTATGTGACCCAGGTCACTTAAGCTACTTTAGACAGTTTCCTAGCCTATAAAAAGATGGGAGATGGGGTGGAATGATGGTTCCATAAGGAGCCTTCCAGCTCTAAACTGCAACTCATTTCATTTCTTTGGCCTTCTGTTTTTTCATCTATAAAATGAGGGTATTTGAACATGATAACTTCCAAATTCCTGTCCAGTTCTAAATCTAAAACTATGATCCCCAAATATCCAAAGCAGCAAATTGCTACAGGACAAATCAGGATTATTTCCTTTATGTGATATAATAGAGAGTAGTCAGAATACATGGGAATCTTCTTGAAGAATTGCTACATATATTTGGTTGGTTTGTGGCCTGTCAAGAAAGTGAAAGTAAAATGAGAGCATGCTTTGGGCTGAATGTTTTTCATCACCCTGCCTTTTCACTACCCTGTTAGCCAGATGTTCCACTCTTCCTGCTTAGACAGAAGCGCAGCCTCCTAGGCAATAGTGCACAGAAACATGACTGCCTTTTGTGATACACCGCCAAGCTCTCCAGTTCAGTAAAGGCAAATCCTGCATTGTCAGAGCATGGTATCAGGCTGCTTGGGAATCTCCCTGAGTAAACCAAAGGCAGCTTCTGTACTGTAGGTTCACTAAGGACACTCAGATGTCCTTACTATCTGAGGTGAAAATGTCCCTTTTCATTGCTAGGGACATTAAAAATGAAGGTGCCTTATCACAGTGGAATGTTTAATTTCATACCTTTAACAAGCTCTCAGTTGAACACAATCTGGGGCACGGAATAGAACTGAAGGAGAGAAGGCCCCCTTAAACTCACAAGATGCCTACAATTTCTTCCTTTCCCTTCTACTTATATCCTTTTCTCTCTATCTCAATATTGAAAGGATCAGGATCATATTTAAATGGGCTAGAGAGTCTTTGGGAAGGAAGCCCAGCTTGGTAACATGACTTTAATCTCTTCCAGGAGGCAGCATGAGATGAGGCATAAATCAGGAGAGGCTGCTTTCTTCAGAAAGAGTCTGGGAGCAGCAAAGGATCAGAATAAATTGGAATTTGGAACCCACCCTAAAGACTCCTGAGGAAGTTCCACAGAGGATAGAGAGATGGTCTAAATTCCCTATTTTCCAGCAACTCCACTGATTCTGGACTTTTCTGGATCTCTGAATCATGCCTTTCTTTATGCCTGGATAATCTAGTTATACTGCAAGACTGAATCTGCCTAGTCCTCACATCTCAACAGTAGTCTCTGCCTCTTTGAGGAGACCTTGTCTGGAGGGTAGTGATGCGATCCCTCTCCTCCCTCGACTGCTTTTGGATTTCTTTGCAACTTTTCATCAAAACAAGAACCCTGACCCCCTCTTCCCTTTTCAGTGTCTTTTTTGAGTGGTGAGTTCAGATTGTAAGTTCTTTGAGGGCAAGAACTATCTTTGTTTTCATTTGTATTTGTATCCCCAGTATTTAGCACAGTGCCTGGCATGGAGTAGGTGCTTAATAAATGTTTATTAACTGAGTAGGCAATATAGATAATAGAAAGAGGGCAGGACTTGAGTCCAGAGACTTGAGTGAGTCCAAAGCCCAGTTCTCCCAGTTATGACAGAGAGACTGTCTTTTTACTTCTCTGAACTTCAGCTTTCCTATCAATTAAATGAGGAAAATACTACTTGTATTCGTATATCACAGGACTATTGTTGGAAAAGAGCTCTGTAGATTTCAAAATGTTGTGATAATGTGAGAAGAAACTAATAATCATTTAGTAGCAATAGTGTTTGCAGGATGAACTGAGGACATTTGGGGAGGTTTAGAGAGTATGGGGGAATCATATGTAAGAAGAAAATGTCTGAACACCAGTAGAATACCCTGATACACTTACACACACCCCAATACCAAACATTGTTGCCCTACCTGGCCAAAGACTGTGCTTCCAGTGCCTGCTGCTTGACCAAACACAGAACCTGTATTGCTGGAACCAAAACCTGTAAAATAAAAGTGTTATCAGTGTTACTCTTATGGCTTGTGATCACTACTTAGATCTAAATGGCTTTTTCTTTAGTGGCCTAATTTGTACTATTCAGGAGTTTTGACACTGGAAGGAAAGGAACAGTGAAAGAGGAAGGGAAGAAGCGAAGAGAAAGGGAGAAAAGGAAGAAAGAATAGAAAGGAAAATTAGAGGAAGGGATAAGAACAAAAAAGGAAGGGAAAGAAGGGAAAAAAGAAAGAAAAGGGGGAAGGAGAAAGAAAGGCAGAAAAAGGAGTTTCCTTCTTTAGGGATTTTGGGTTGAATAGAGAACAGACCTCAAAAGTGTCTTTGGATTAGCTAGTGGGTCTTCAGAGGAGAAGAGAGAATAAATATTTTAAATTCTTTGGACAATCTTAAAAAAGGCTCTATTTTCTTCACTCTTTTGATTGGGGCACTCTGCCTTCTTGTCAAACTTCAAATCAAATATGCAAGAAGGAGGATCCTAAGAGAATAGGAGTGGACACTCTCAGGGTAGAATATTATTCCCTTAGACACACATTATCACAAAAGGCCAAAAATGGAGGGGAATTTGAAGCCATTTAGTTCCTCATTTTTCAGAGGAGGAAATGGAGGCTACATGGTTTGTGTGAAGTCACTCTGAGAATATATGAGACACAAAAGGTTTTGATTTGAGGTCTTCTGACTTCCTGGTGTAGGACTCTTTCCACTTTAGCATGCTGCCCCCATCCAGACCTTATACTAAAAGGATATAAATAAAGGAATGAATAATCACTAATGGATTTGTCTATCTAACAAACAAACAAACAAGCACCAGAAGGAAAGCATTTACATGATACATTGAGATGAATTATCATTCATAGGAGTTAGAGGAACCCAGTTCTCTACCTCTGTACCTTTGGGCCTCATCTGCAAAAATAAGGGTGTGTGTGTGTTTAAACGGCTTCTGAGTTTACCATGATCCTCTGACCATTGGAATCAAAAGAACACAGAACTAGTTAAGTATTTTCAAGGTCTTGAGGCCTCTCAAAATGTGTATATAAATATAAAATACAGTACAGTGAGGTGCTATAGCTTCACTTCAAAAAAGTTAAATTTTAGAGTAGTTAGTGACAAACAACAGGAACATCTGCCCACTTGAACAATACTAAAATCAGACAGCTCTGCCAGGAAGCAGTGCTACATAATGAAAAGATACTTCATCAAGAGTCAAAGTGCTCGAGTCCAAGTCACAAAGTTTCCTCTATGGCTGTGGGGAGTTATTTTTACCTTAATAAAATAAAGGGCTTGGAACAGATCTAAGGTCTTTTGCCTCTAGTCTATGAAAAAGTTCCAAGATTTCAAGCTGGTAGTAGGAACTGGTGAAAACACAGGTTTGTCATCACAAAGTTTCTTCCAGCTCCAAAATTCTAAAGGTCATTACATTGCCTGCATTAACTTTCATGAATCAATTCTTGCTGTTGTTTATGGTACCCTGATAGTCAATGGAATGGGAAAATGCTGAATTAATGATGTTAGAGTTGGGGATGAATAGGGAAGGGCATGCCTACCCTTGTTAAACCAAAGACACAACTGAAACTTGCCATTCCGTAGGGCCCCACCCAGTTTTGTTTATTTTGGTAAACTTACCTGAAGCCTGGCAAAAGCTGAAGCCAGAAGATGAGGCAGTTGTAGTGGCTGCAGCGCCACCAAACACAGAGCCTGCTTGGCCAAAGCCTGTGCTCTGCCCAAAGCTTGGGGGGTTGCTCTGTCCAAAAAGACTGCCACCAGTACTGGCAGAAGACTGTCCAAAAGAGAAGGAACTAGCACTGTTGGTGCTAGAGGAAGCACCAAAGACATTTCCGCTACTGACTGCTGTAGTAGACGAAGCAGGTTGCCCAAAGGCAGGGACTGAGCCAAAACCAGTCTGATTAAATGAAAACCCACTTGTGGAGCTGCTCGCTGGCTGCCCAAAGGCAGGTGCTTGTCCAAACGCCGCTTGCCCAAAGCCCCCGGTGGGAGGGGTACCAAAAGCAGGACTCCCAAACCCTGGGCTGGAAACCTGGGGAGTGGCTGTTGTGGTGGTGGCAGTAGTGCCTGTCTGCTGCCCAAACAGGGAAGGTGCCGAGGTGGCCGCCAACTGTCCAAACACAGAGGTTGCAGAAGGGGCAGGGGCAGCCTCACTGGCTGGCTGACTGAAAGCAGAACCCGTGGAGCTAGTGGTAGGAGTTGGTGAGAACACAGAGGTGCCTGCAGCAGCAGCAGCCCCAAACCCAGATGGGGTTGGGGTCAGAGAAGCCACACTATTAGAGGGGGGTGGAACACTGGGAGGTGCCGTTGTCCCCTGGGTCACACTGGAGGCAGAGGCTGCTGTTGCTTCATTTTGTTCAGGCACTGACAAGGTGGACAGAGAAGAGGCCTCGGCCTTCACTTTGGCTTCAGGAACACTTGCAGCTGCTCCACTGGCTTCTGTGGAAGGTGCTCCTGGGCCAGCACTAATTTCGCTAGCTGCAGAGGCACCGGAGTCCCCTCCCACAGGTGGCGGGAGTGCAGGCTCCTTTTTAATCGTCTCCAGAGGTGCCCCTGGGGCTGGCAGCTGCTCCGATGGCTGCGGCTGCTGCTGCTGCTGCTGCTCAGCAAGTGCGGGGATGGCAGAGGCTGGCACCTCGCTGTCCTCTGGCTTCTCTGACAAAGAGACTAATGGCTTGGCATCTCCCGTACTTTTGCTAGGAGACCCAGGAAGGACAGGAGCAGAAGGGGAACTCAAGAGATTACTGAATGACAATGGGGATGCTGACACAGGGAGAGTGGCAGGTGGGGCAGTGGATGGTGCAGGTGTTGTTGAAGGAAGGGGCATTGTACTGCTAGTCTGTCCAAATGAAAAGGTGGACTTGTTGCCACTCAAAGAGGTCCCACCAAGATTCAGAGCTCCCGAGGCTCCTGAGCTGGTGAGCTGGAGGCCACCAAATAAACTACCCACAGAGCTACTAGGGCCCGTGCTGGCCGACGTTGTTACTGTTGTGGTGGTCATGGTTGAGGTAACAGGAGCATCTGTGGGCTTCCCTAGGAGAGGGGAACTGCTGAAGCTAAATTCTGAAGCTATGGTTGACATCTTGGCAGGCTGTACACTAGGTAAGTTTATGGATGAAGTCTTACTGGAGGTTTTTGCATTATCATCTGCCTGGCCAACCCTCAGTCCCGAGAAACTGCCTAATGTTTCTCCAGCCAAGGAATTTGGAAACAGATGCTCGCCCAGCTTTAGGGAAGGTGCATCAGGCTTGTTGGATGTTATGGAAGTGGCTGCCACAGTAGCTGCTGGTGCTGCTGGTTTATTAGATGGGGCCACATCTCCAGAAGAGCTGAATGCTGCTCCAGTAGTGCTGGCTGTTTGCAAGATTCCTGAATTAAATGAGAATGTATCATATAGGTTCAGCTCTTTAGCTGTGGCTGCTGTCACTACATTGAGACAAAAAAAAAATAAATAAAATTAAATTTAAAAAAATTGAAAAACAAATTACATAGCAGGTAAAGCTATCACATCCCTAAATCAGAAGCCGATTTAGTTTCTGACCCTACTGTCCTTTTAAAATCAAAGGGATGGCTTTATGTTCAAAGGCAGCTTTATTCTTAAGCAGGATGAATGAATTTATGCTCTTATAAACTTAATTCTATCTAATTTTTACCCACTGGTTATGCCACTATTAAAGAGTAGTAGTGTGTCTCTGAAATTTCCAATATAAGTATCTACTTTATAACTGTTAATTATAATGCAAACAGGATATTTGGATGGTGTAAAGTAAAACTTTACCTCAAAGTACAGATGATTTTTAATAACACCCTTTATATTCTATCAATTACATATTTTTCTTATTATAAATTATTTAAAAATTTTTTACTACTCTGAATGGAAAAAAGTTCATTTATCTTTTGTTACTACTGCTTTTAAGGTCATTCCGTTGTTTTGGGAAAATGTGCATTGCTATTATTTTCAGTTCTTAATTCAAAAGGAGTTAATTCATCCTGATTACCAGGTATAAGATGTATCATTTAAATAACAGTTTAAAGACCATTTTAAAAAAGATAATTGACAGGCCAAAGACCAGACTTAAGAAAAAGATTAGTTGAACAACTAACAGAAAGTATAAACAACTGCAATCGCAACAATAGACAACACTGCTTCTAGAAGTTCGTAAAACTGGAAATAGAAAATCTTTTGTTCCTATCAGGATTCTTAACTACACTCATGCTCAGTTTTTCTCCTGTATGTTCATAATTAGTGAGCTGACCTTATTCCATTGTTCTTTTATGAACTTTCACGTCAAATCCAGCATTTTCTCAAATTATTGACATTAAAAAACAAAGCAAAATCACAATTTTTTCTTTAACGCCTCAACATGCCACAGAAGTCACACATGGCTCTCAAAGTCTAGACTAGCAGAACACAAACATTAAGAAGTCTTACCAGGTAAAGAAAATTCTGAATAAGGGCAAAGAAATAGACTATGTTCATCACTTCAGTCCAGTTAAATATGGAGAGATTCCACTAATATTTTAGAATATTTAGAATGATGATATTTTTGGCTCTGAAAACTCATGCTATAAGGAAGGACTTCTTATTTATAATTTGCTTAAGTACTAATAAAATCAGACCTTTCAAAATATCAAAGGTCTATTAAATTAATGATAAAGGTGCTAATGACAACTGTCTTATTACAGCTATTTTAACAATAAAGAGTTGGCAGCATATAGATACAAAACATGGAAAAGAGAAAAGGAATCAGTGTTTTTTAAGGGGAGAAACAAAAGTGTAACTTGCATAATTCACAGAACTTTACCTTGTGAGACGGTGAAGTTAGAAGGTGGTGCTGATGTTATTGCTCCAAAGTTAAAGCCAGTCCTAGAGAATAAAAGAAGGAGAAAACAACTGAAACAACTTAATATACCTTTTCCTGCATCTAAACATATTTGTTAACTTAACCATCAAACATTTATCAAGTATCTACAACCCACTATGGAAAAGGCTCTGAGTTTTAGATACTGTGAGGGATACAAAGAAATGTAAGACATGATTCTCAATCTTCAAGGAGCTCACAATTTAATAGGAAAAATAGTAATGAGGGCTAGAGGGATTCAAAGGAAGGTGACAGCTGAGGTTACAAAGCAAGGCTTAATGGTGTTAATACCTGAACTAGAATTTGAAAATTATGTAGGATTAGAGTAAATGTGTGGGGGTGGGATGGAGTTGGGGTAACAAGGCATACTTGGCAAAGGGAAATGACACAAATGAAGTTGTAGAAGCATGAAAACTTCAGATGCAATTGAAGGAAGCAAGTCTATCAATCTGGGTTGAATAAACAGTTCATGGAGCCTAGCAGTAGGAAAGGACCATACTGGAAAAATAAGTAGGGACACCCAATCCAGGAACAAAAGATCAAAATACAATTTTAAAAAGCATATATTATTAAGATTTTGATCACAAATGAGAAGTTCTTTTGCCATCTGAGAAGTGTATGTATCAAACACAAGAGATAGTCTTATTCATTTGGCAGAACCCTGTGTTACAGGGTGGAAAGTTTAGTACCAGAGACAGAACTGACTCCTTTAAACCTCCCCTTTCCTTCTTCTTCTGCTATACATTTTCTTGTCACTATTAGGAAAGCTAATTCCACACAAAAGAATACTATAAAAAGCAGTGGAAGAAGTTAAAATAATGAATTCAATAGGAAGGAACAGTTTTCAAATCAGGTTGCTGTGTCCTGTAGTGAGGATTTGGATTTTTCTGTATATTTCATAAAACTACACTATCTTCACTATAAACTAGATATGTTACATCACACTTTGAGGATAAATTCACAGAAATAGTTGCTTTGTCCAATCAACAGGCATTTGGAATTTTTATAAATGTCTTTATTAAAGTAGTTTTATTTAATAGGGGTAATACTAACCTGGTGGCCATAATACTGATAACTTGGTTTCCTTGGATGGTTTTATTTGTACAACTTGGAAACTAATCTACCTTTATTATTAGTTTCAGCGGGGAAGAGGAAGGAGAGAGGAATAATGATGATTATTAATCTCCTGATGGGAAAGATTAACCAGTATTTGTAAAGCACATGAATATTTAAAAAAATTATTTTAACTTTACAATTGCTCCAAATTACATCTACAAAGTGTAAAACCCTCAGTTTGTCACATACTACATTTAATATGTAATCTTCCCTTGTCCCTAATCTAAAATTTTGTTTTTCATACTTCATTTAAACAGGTTAGCCTTAAAGTCTACTCAAGAGACAAAGAAAATAAAATTTGGTTAATATGAAAACAAAAAAACTACCCCCCCCCCCCAAACCCAAACAAGAAATACAACCAAATAAAAATGTCATAAAAGGCTTCTCAGATACAATTGAATACACAAGACCAAAACCTCTGGATGGTTTTTATATCAGTGATAGCTCTTCCCATCTTTTTGAGAAGTGAACACTGAGGAGATTTCACAGGTTTCAACATAAATTCTTGAAAACAATTTGCCTTAACTAACATTCACAGAAATCAATTTTCAGAAAAAGGGTTGGAAAAACTCATTTTGAGTGGTATAGGAAATCAAGAAAACTAATTCTATTTAACTAATATGAATTTTTATAATCAGACAATCTAAAAAATTAGCAAAAATAAATTCCTCTGCTTGCACATAAAAATTAATGCTTCAAAATGTCCTCCATGTTTTTGTCATCTTCCTCAGGAAACTGTAAGATGTTGGACTTGTAACCAAGAAAAGACATTTCAGGTGCATAGCCCACAATGTAACAGTTGCTGAAATGAAGAGTAAATAGACTGACAATGCAGATCAACTTTAAAATTTAGCACAGAGTCTCCTATAATAATTTATAACAATTCTTGATGAAACCAAATGATAGTGCATGCAGAAATTTTAAGTTAAAATGGGAAAAATATCCATGCAAATACAATAAACCACTAATAATCACTGTCATCAGAGAAAGGCTGATATTTTTCAGACATGTAAAAATTATTCCAAATTATAAAATTTGGGAGGCCATCTATAAAGCTGATAAACATATAACCTTGCCATAAAATTTAATTTCAGTACTGACCCTGATGAAGAGAATGAAAATGGTTTGTTGAACGGTCCAGTTGTCGATGAAGTTGAAGTCACAGTTGCTTCCATCTTGGTTGTCCCTGGTCCTAAAATGACATAAACAAATAAGCCCATTCCATGAAGTCAATTTGGGTAATGCCTAGTATGCTATTCTTATCCCCCACTCCCTACCCCCATTCCATATTACTACCTATATCTACAAGTGTAGCTACATTATGATTTCACATACTAAATACCTATTAATCTATAATTATTTATCAATATGGATATCACTCCCCCAAAAGTCATTTTGTCAGTGCACCCCAAAATTGGAATGTTTCAATGACTTCTGTTCAACGCTATGTTGGTTTTTGCTCATTTAACAATACTAAGAGTAATTCAAACACACACACACACAATTTGTTTACAAATGAGATCATGCTATTATAATTCAAACTACATGATAAGAATACTCTTTACATTAGTTTGTGTATTGAGTTTAAAAAGCATCTTCTCAGAAAAGGGACAAAAAGTAGCTTTTCATGAATGGAAAGAGGAAGAAGAAAAATAAAATTTCAGAAATATTTAAATCTATTTTTCCCTTCAGGTAAGATGAGGCTTGTTTTTTCTTATTATAAAAAAGCACATGATATTGCCATTCTATTCTCCAAGAAAAGAATCTAAAAGAATATTTTATGACTACTACTAAATGATGGATTCCTAATATAGAAATGCACCTGTGAATCAGATTAGCAGTTGTGCTCCACAGGAATAAAGAGAAATCTATGTAGATTTATCTAGTTTGTTTGACAGATATTTCAATTCTGAAGAATGACCAAAAAACCTTTTAATAAAGCCATCAAAAGGAGTTGGGGCATAAAGTCTTGCAGCTTTATACATATCACTAAGAAAAAAAAATCTACTTATTAATCTGTGAGTTGCAAGTGATTCAAAAGTCTTGCTAAAATATTTCCTTGTAGAGTTTCAGATTGAATCATGAAGTATTAGACACTACCTTCCTGTGGAAAAAAAGAGTTCCTGATTCCTTTTCCTTAAAGAATTGGCATTTCATATTATGATACTTAGATTCTATACCTCAGATTTGGATGGAAAAAGAAAAGAACTAGGATGAAAAGGGATGCTCAATAAATGGAGAATGGATAAAAAAGCTGTGGCATATAAATGTAATGGAATATTTCACTATAAAAAATGATGACAGAGATGACTTCAAAGAATCCTGGATAGCATAAAATGATGCTGACTGAAGTAAGCAAAACCAGGAGATCAGTTTATATGAAGATAAAAATAACAAAGAAAAATAATTTTTAAAGAATTAAGAATTTTTAATCAATGGAATAATAAACCCTATCTCCAGGAGATCTATGATGAAAAATATTATGTATCTCTTGAAAGAGGGATGGACTCAAGATTCAAAAAGAGACATTCATTTCTGGACATAATTCCATGTTTATTTGTTACAAGGGATTTCCTCCCTTCCCCCTCAGTTTATATGGGGTAGGGGATTTGAGAGCAGTTAATGTTACTGATGCCAATTCCAAAAAAAGACAGTCATTGAAACATTTTAAAAAATGAACAGAAGAGGAAAGAAGGAAGAACAGAAAAACAAGACAATTTTAAAAGTAGTATGTGGAATTTATTATTTTCTTTTTGAAATAAAATAAGCAATATAAACTCACAGTTTCATATACAATCCTCTTTTTTGTGTTCTGTTGTATATATGGAAATAACCAATTTTTTCATGTTTAAGTTCAAAATAAAATAAAATTAACAAAACAAAAAGGCACATCAAATTGAAGATAAAATTTCAGAAAGCACATTGTTGCTCAAGGTTATTTTAGGAGGAATGAAAAAGGATAGATTTTTTTTTTCACTGATCTGGTCTTTCATTTCCAGTTTCCCATGCTTGACCTCTCAAAATTATTACCAATTAACTCTGCATTAGCTATGTCACTAAACGTAAGAGTTGTATAAAGTATCCTTTCTTTTGGGTTTATTTTCACTGAAAACAGAAAAGCAAACTAACCTGAGACTTTGTCACCAGCTGAAAGTTGACTAGATGTGACCATTGGTGGTATCTGTGGAGGACCAGGTGGAGACTGTGTCTTGACTGAATTTATGAGAGACCCCTATAATAAAACACAAAAATACATAAATAAATGTGTCAGATTAAATACAATATCATTGAAATTAATAACAATATTCAATGAAAAATGTTCCTATAAAAGGTAAGCAAAAAACACTTTAGAATTACTTTTGAATGCATTTATATAAAGGAATGAAAACAGGCTGGGTTACTTAGAATGTTAATAATGTCACATATTCCCATGTATGGGGGAACAACATCGTGCAATATAAAGAGCATTAATTTGGAGTCAGGTACATATGTTCAAATCCTGGCTCCATCACATATTTTTATGTAGTCTTAAAAGTCCCTTAACATTTTAAGGGGATCTTGTTTTCTCATCTGTAAAATGAGGGAGCTCGTGAGGATAACATCTTATGTTTCTATTTAGCTCTAATGTCAGGATTCCTTTTGTAACATTAAAAATTCTACAGACCAACACAATAGCAGATAATTACCCAATAATATAAATATTATTCATTAGTAATACTTTTAAATGAAATTTTATTCATCATAAAATATTTGAAAAAAATAGCAATATAATGCATGTAACACAATTATATTGAATGACTTAATATGAATTTGTGGATTCCTCCCTTCCCTTTAATAATAACTGTGGTATTTCTAAAGGTTGGAAACCACTGATTTATATAACTATCAATCTACTTGCGATCTAGCAGTGAAGCTCTAATTGACAAAATAAGTTTCTGAAATTAACCTTTGTGAATGCCTAAACATTATATGTTACTAGCCACTTCCTGTACTCACTTTAATCAAATAATTCAAAGAATTGAATGCTTCATTTAAAATCTTTTACTTCACTACTGCAAACATTCCCTCCTCTAACACAGATGGAAACCTTACCATAAACCTTACTAGATGGACTTCATCAGTACTGTGGTCAAAAAATTTTCTGGGCTTGGTGGCTTTTCTTGATATATTTAGCTAGCTAGGCTGATTTTCAGGCAACAAAGGCTACAATAGCAGTCATATTCAGAGCTTTTGAAGTTATTAAGTCTGGCTACAGCTCATAATATGCTGGCTCAGCTTTCCAGATTCAAGGGTCATCTCCAGGGTATTAGAAAAGGGCTTTAGTAGAGGCTGCCCCCCTCGTTGTGGGCCTTCAATATTTACCATGAATGAACTCCAAAAGACTGACCAACTATTAAAATTATCATCATTTTAAATATATAGGAACAGTATGGATAAAAGAATTTAAGTCACATGTTTGAAACCGTAGCAGTGACTTTAAGGTTCTAAAATTCAATCTCAAACTGAAATATGTCATCATCTTCAGAGGCTATATACAAATTTCTTAGGAAAAATTGGAGCAATCTCATTGCTGATACTAATTTCTGTTAATGTCTCCTTTAACTTTCTGCTATACAGCTAATCCCATTCTTTCTTCATCTTCCTAAGAAATGATTTTGGGGCAGCTATATGGCACAGTAGACAGAATACTGCCCTGAATTCAGGACTTGAGTTCAAATCCAGCCTCAGATACTTAACACCTCTTAGCTGTGTGAACTTGGGCAAGTCGCTTAACCCCAACTGCCTCAAAAACAAAACAAAATAAGAAATGATGTGTTGGCCACATAGGACTAAGTAATTTTTTTCAAAGGAGGGCCAGTACAAAAGTTTGCAGGTAAATACAGTGAATATGTAGCCAGTTCTATCCAACTGATGTTAGATGGTGGATAACAAAGAGGGCTAAAAAGTATGTAGGATTAAAAAAAAAACAAAACAGTTTACAACAAAAGAAAAGTGAACTTTAGTTCCTTATCTATAAAATGAGAAGGTTTGAGTAGATGGCCCATGAAGTCTCTTCTAGCTCTAAGTCTATAATCCAATTCTACCACAACAGAGGATGAAGGCAGTAATTCAAATATTCAGCAATAATGTGAAGTAAAATGTAAATGTTTGGAGACTGAAAAGTCTAGTCTTAACCAATGACAAATCCAAATAAAAGATGTCAGTTATTGACCAAGTTAGAACACCTTTGTGGAAAGGATTAGGGGTTCATGGTTCAGTTATGCACATGAATAGAATCTAAGCATTGTCACCATCAATTGCTAATGCCAAAATGATAAATGGTTGCATTAAAAGAATAAAAATCAATAAAATACCTGCTTAGGTTGACTGGCAGCCACTGTAGCAAACAACTGAAGGGTTGTTTTGGCTGTTGACTGTGGTACTGGTGACCTATTTTTTAAAAGAAAGAGTATAAATCATGTAAAAAGACATTTAATGAAAAAAACTTTTTTTCTAAACAATTTGTGATTCATTTTAAACTTTCTTTTCTTTTAAAATTTTCCCATGTCCTCTGAGAAAACAAGTAATTGATAATCAATTATACACATGAAAACATACAAGACAAAATTTCCATATTAGCCATAGTTTTTTTAAAAAGCAAGAAAAATAAAGAAAGCGAGAAAATTAAACTTCATTTGTATTCAGAGTTCATCAATTCTCTCTTAGGAGGTGAGTAGTACTTTGGCATTCTCTTGAATCAATGTATTGATCGGAGTAACCATGTCTTTCATAACTGATCATTGTTACAACATTGCTCTTACTGTGCACCATGTTCTGGTTCTTCTCACTTCACTTTGCATCAGTTCATATAGTTCTTGTCATATATATATATTTTTTTTCTGAAACCAACCCCCTTATCATTTCTTTTGGCACAATAGTATTCCATCACAATCATATGGCACAACTTAGCCATTTCCCAATAATTTACCACCACAAAAAGAGCTGCTAGAAATATTTCTGTACAAATAGGTCCTTTTTTCTTCATCTCTTGGGATATAGACCTAGTAGTGATACTACTGGGTCAAGGGCATGCATAGTTTTATAGGATTAATTTAAGCATAGTTCCAAAATGTTATCCAGAATGGTTGGATTAATTTACTACTTCATCAGAAGTTTATTAGTATACCTGTTTTCCCCTCATGCCCTATAGTATCTGTCATTTCTGACAGGTATGAAGTGGTTTCTCAGAGTTATTTTACTTTACCTAATTAAAAGCATTTTGCATAGGATTACACATAGCTTTTGATTTCTTCTGAAAAGTGCTTGTTCATATTCTTTAACTGTTTTTTGTTTTTTTCCCTGAGGCAACTGGGGTTAAGTGATTTGCCCAGGATCAAACAGCTAGGATATGTTAAATGTCTGAGGTCAAATTTGAACTCAGGTCCTCCTGTGAGGGATGTAGAAGACCTTTACCCAAAATGACTACTCAGAGATCATTCAGTAGAAAGCAGAAAAGTTGCTTATTAAAATCACCAGAGGACAAGCCATCTCATCACAAGATAAGAAAGAGAAAGCTCGTGGTAGGAGGGCTAAAGAAGTAGTAAAGATACATAGCTTTTATACAAGAAATTACATCACAAGTAATAGTATTGAATTGTGCATACAAATATTACACAGTTGTGCATGCTCAGTGTGAGGTAGTGATGTAATCCTACTGGAGTATTAAAGGGAATCTCAGACTCATAATTCTCTCTTAGCCACAGCTCTCAACCACAGACACTAGAGGGACGCCAGATTCCAGGCTCCATCACTCCATCTTTGACCAGCCAGCCACATGGCTCTTCTGCCTACTTCACTCCTCCACTAAGACCAAGGACTCGGGCTGATCCTGAGGTCCTCCAGAGAGCTAGTCTGGACTTTACACTATCCTGCTTTTTTTTTTTTTTAAACTGTAGCTGAAACATATTAGATTCTGCTTCTGCCCTTTATTTTAACTTTATATGTGTCTTTTTGTTTCAAATATTATTGTTAAACAATATACTGTTGGATTCTGGTTTTTAATTCATTTTGCTATCTCTTTCTCCCAGTGCATCCTTCTTTCTTCTTCATTGTTTTTTTTTTTTTCTGATTATTCTAACATAATCAACTTATACCTGTGCCCTCTATCTATGTAAATTTCTACTGACTGCTCGAAAAATGATAATGTTCTTAGCAGATACATGTATTATTTTCCCATATAAAACAATTTAACTTTATTGAGTTTCTTATAACTCTTTCATATTTATCTCTTCTTGAGTCTTGTTTGTTAATTTTTCCATTTTGCTCAGGTCTTTTCTTCAGGAATGCTTGAAAGGCTTCTATTTAATTAAATACCCATTCTACTCCCAAAGGATTAAATTTAATTTTGCTGGATAGGTTATTCTTGATTGTAATCCTAGCTCATTTGCCTTCTGAAACATCATATTCTAAACCTTCCCGTCCTTTATTCTGAAAGGCGCTACATCTTGTGTGAACCTATGTGACTCCACAAAACAATCTAAACTGTTTCTTTCTGGCTGTTTGAAGTACTTACCCTTTCATGTGAAAGATTTGGAATTTGGCTATAATATTTTTATTTGAGGATCTCCTCTTTTATCCTCTCAACATAAGATATCAGAACTATTTTCCTTGATAATTTCTTAAATACAGTAAACACTAAACAGACTACTTTTCTGATCATGGCTTTCAGGTAGTCCAATAATTCTTAAATTATTTCTCAATTTATTTTCCAGATGAGTTATTTTTCCTGTGAGATATTTAACATTTTCTTCTATTTGTTCATCCTTTTGACTGTTTTGTTTTTGATGACTCGTGGAATCATTAGCTTCCACTTGTCTAATTCTAATTTTGAGATTTTGTATATCTTTTCCCCTTTGATGTATACTGTTTTTTAAGGAATTCTTCTCTTTTTTTTTTGGCAAGGTACTTGGGGTTAAGGGTCTTGCCCGGGGTCACACAACTAGTAAGCATTAAGTAACTGAGGCTGGATGTGAACTCACGTCCTCCTTGCTCCAGGGTCATTGCACCATCTAGCTGCCCCAAGGAGTTCTTTTCTTCTGTGAATTTTTGTTTCTGACTATAAGGCCAATTCTGCTTTTAAAGATGTTATTATTCTTTAATATTTTTTTGTGCCTCTTGTCAAATTGTTAATCTTCTTTTCATAACTTTTCTTATTACTCTCATTTCTTTTCCCAATTTTTCCTTTATCATTTTTATCTCTTTCTTGAACTCTTGTCAGGAATTCTTGCTGGGTTTGGATCCAATTAGTAGTTTTCTTTGAGGCTTTTTTGGTAGTTGTTTTTGCCTTGTCTTATCAGTTCATGTCTTAGTCTTTCTTGGTACCATAGTTAGTTTTTTGTTGTAAATTCTTTTTTTATTATTGTTATTTGGTCATTTTTCTAGCCTATTTTTTGCCTTTGAATTTTTTGTTAAAGTTGAGCTCTGCTCACCTCAAAACAGGAAGCAACTGTTCCAATTTTTTTGTGCTATTGTTTTTTAGAGATAATTCTGGAAGTTTTTGATGTTTCCAAGATGGTGTGATTCTGGGAGACATATGGTTACTGCTTTGCTGTTCTATGCTGTGGTCTTTATCTAAGAAAGGTGCCTGGTCCCCTACAGATGCTCCTTTTTGTTCTGGAACTCTGATCAGGACCCTGTTCTCTTGTGATCAACCCTCAGTATTCCTCTCTGTCCTAGAAATGTGACCCAGAACTGCACATGAAGAACAAAGATGCTAATCAGCACCAGCTGTATCCAGAGCCAATAATAAAGAGTCCCTTATTATCCTTTCTGACCAGTTGTCTACCTCTTCCTTCCTCTCTTTCTGCCCCCCAACTCCCCAATCTCTGAAAAGTTCCTGAAGCTGCAATTCTGTGGCTGTTGTTGTCATAGCTATGGTGTGTGCTCCTAAGAGAGCTCTATGCTGATGTCACAGACTTTTCCTGTTGACTTATTAAATTATTTTAGGCTGGAAAAATGTCTCAATCTGACCTTTTGTTGGATCTTCTGCTCCAAAATTTTATTTGAGGCATTATTTTAAAGTTGTTTGGAGGAGACTGGTGAGACAGTTCAGCAGAGTGGCTTCCCTTAATCTGCCATTTTGGCTCCCAATCATATTTACTCTTAAACCACCTGTACCTACCCAAGAAACTATACAGCAGAAGATAAGAATTTGGAATTATAACACAACTCTCCTGACATAATTCTAAATGTAAAATCTCTTTGATTTTGTAATTTGTAATTTTATCAAGGAACCAAATGCAACGATCTCAGGTTATTTTTCCCTTTCCTAATCCTCAGAATCATTTTATTATAATTTTGTACATGCTATCCTACTTGTCTGATGAGACTATTTAAATATAGACTCCAGAATGTGCCATGTACTCTTTAATAAATTCTCCATTCTAATCCTGAAAACTGGTATGATAGCTTCTGTATGGAGAAGTGTCATCTGCTGATCTTCAAAAAGCAGTCCTTAGAGGCAAGTATTTCTAAAGGTCTAGGCAGGGAAATAAAGAAATCCTGACAAGTTCCCAAAGTCAGTAGAGTCAGTAGAAATACGACCTGAATCCTACTGCTCAGTCAATATAATGATAAGTACTTCCAAATTCATCATCGTTTTGCCTTTAACAACTATCATTATAGAATAGAAGGCATATACATTTGCAGGTAAAGTCCTCATCATATCTAGTTAATAAAGCACATCAAAGTTTCACCTAGACAATTCACACATTGCATACACAAAATAGTGCCAATTCAATAGTCACTTGGAGTTAATTTGCCAACTAATTCAAAATCACAGACAGAAATTCTACATTTGGCTCCTAGGAACAGTAATTTTAATCAATTTACCTGCCTAAAACCCTGAACCAGATACTGTGATGATTAACAGGTATGACTGCAGAGACTAGGGAATCTGGCTTCATTTCTCATAATTCTTCCCTGCTTTAGAGCAAGGAAGATTTGCAATTTCCCCCCCTCAAAAATAAATCAAAGGAGGTAAAAGACAGTATAATGTA
This sequence comes from Sarcophilus harrisii, assembly GCF_902635505.1. Taxonomy (NCBI): domain Eukaryota; kingdom Metazoa; phylum Chordata; class Mammalia; order Dasyuromorphia; family Dasyuridae; genus Sarcophilus; species Sarcophilus harrisii. The sequence continues at coordinate 482,889,270 of NC_045427.1, read as the reverse complement.
ACATTTGATAAGCTAAATAATTAACAATTTCTCTAAGTAAACTTGGACTTCTGTGGTTTTTGCAGAAATCTTATTAGTTACTCTTTCTTATGTGATCACAGAAGACAAGCAAACTTTACTTTCCACTGATGATGGACCCACTCTTCCTCTGAAGGGATAAAGCTTATGGCCCTTCGAGGATCATTCTGTCTTCAAGATGCAAAATTCCTTCCCTTACGCTGAATGATGCATGCACATTCAAAACAGAGAAACAAGGGAGTCCTAGGACCCAAGAAACACCTTTGCAGACAGGGAAAATTATTTGTAAAAATGATTTGGCTTCACAAGGAATCACAAGCAAGACAAATGAAGATTGTCTTCCACTTCTTTCTAAATGACAAATAGGAAACAGCAAGAATAACAAAAACAGCTCAAGCACCCAATTTCTAAAAATCCTCTGTCATCCAAAATACATTTAACCTGTGAATAAAGGAAACTTTGTACAAATAAAATAGGACAAAGCATAATTACTACTCTATTTACTTGCTGTGATACCACATTTCATCTCTGGGGTACTCAATCTCAAAGTACGTAAGACCAGAATGCTGTAAATGGTAACCTAATAAAACCCCAAGTGTGACAACTCAGCAGGGAAACACACTAGTTATTTGGACACAAACTAGATGACAAAATCTGACCTAAGAAAACAAACTTCATAGCAAAGACCGTAGTTATTTCCAATAAAGATTGCTCCAAACCTTTAAAATCATGAATCAAGAAAAAGAAATCAGTATTAGTATAATTAATTTTTTTTTATCTTACATGTTTTATTATTTTAAAAACATTCTAAGAAGGGGTCCATAGGTTTCACCTGATTGCCATAGGAGTCCATGACACAAAAAAAATGTTAAGAACTTTTAGACTAGATAATATTCAAAGTCCAATCAAAATAGGGAAGATAGAAAGTAGGTATAATTTTGAGTTATTTAGAATATATTTAACCTGGGAGTACCACAGGGGACCTAGATATTTGGGAGATATAGGACTATAGTATAGGGGAAAAATTAAAACTATATACGTGGATTTGGAAGTCATTTGTACAGACACATTAATTAAATCTACGGGGATGGATGACAATATCAAGGGAGAGTGCATAGAGCAAGAAGAGGGAAGATGGAGCAGCTAGGTGGTGCAGTGCATAGAGCACCAGCCCTGAAGTCAGGAGGACCTGAGCTCAAATATGGCCTCAGACACTTCAACACTTCCTAGCTGTGTCACCCTTGTCAAGTCACTTAACCACAACTGCCTCAGCCAAAAAAAAAAAAAAAAAAAAAAAGAGGGAACATGACAGAACCCTGGAGAAGACATATACTTGGAGAATGATGAACCTGGAAGAATTCCACAGGAATCTCCAACTCAACATGTCCATTACAGAACTCATTATCTTTCCCCCAAAACTTTCTGCACTTCTCAATTTTCCTATTGATACTGACCTTGACTATTCACTTGTATTCATTCTACAAATCCAGTCCATTAAATTTCTAAAACATTTCTTCTATTACTCCTTTCTATACACTCACATAGCCAACATCCTTTCTGCAGTCCCTTATCTCACACTTGGATTACTAGAACCTTCTAACAGGCCTTCCTGTCTCAGGTTTCTCCCCATTCCAATCTATTTTGCAATTAGGTCTGAAATAATTTTACTAGAGGGTAGAACTGACTAATTCACATCCCCCTCCCAATCAATCAATAAACTACAATGGTTTCCAATTACCTCCCAGATAAAATATAAAATCCTTAAAACCTCAATAACCTGGCCCATTCCTACCTTTCCAGTTTTATTACACCTGACCTCAGTCCAGGCACTTTATGAGCTAGTTACACTGGCCAACCTGGTGGACTTCACACTTCTTCCAGTTCCATGCCTTTCTACTGCTTGCTCCCTCTCAACTTGAATGTTCTCTCCCCTCACCTCTACTTCCAACCTTTACTGTCTTCTAAAAAGATTCAATTCATATGCCAATCTCTTCAGGAACTTTCCTTACTCCCTCCAAAAGACCTTTTGTCTTGAGTTTATCTTTCATTTACATTCTTTATATTTTATACGTTAAAGTTAATTGCATGTGTCTCCCTCATTAGAATGTGAGCCCCTTAAGAACAGACTCTTATTTTGCCTTTCTTTGTACTCCAGAGTTTAGCACAGTATTCAGTACAAAGTGTTTAATAACCACTTGCTGAGTGACTATATTTTCCAGTCCAAAACCAAAAGCTCATATAGACCAAAAAGGTCAACATCTCTTTTTTTTTTTTTGTCCATAACTGCTCTTGACTTTCTTTGTACTCCCAATATTTAACATAATGACAGCACACAATAAAATACTGTTTGACTGAATAATGATAAAAACTTAAAAGGCTGTGTAAGGAAAAAAAATTAGATCTAGCAGTGTACATTTTATCTAGGCAAAGTAACTGGTTTAAAAAAATATATTGATTCAATGTATTTTCTTTGTGGTGATACTTAGTTAAAATGTTACATTATTAAATACAAAATCCTCAAATACTGTAATTATACAGGATGTATGCTATGAAAACTATCTTAATACAACTGCTTACACATAATGACCAAGGGTTTAAGCTAACAATTTTTAAGTATTAGGTGAGAACTCATGTGTAACTCAGAAGAAGGAGAAATTAGAATGGGGAAAATGAAAGATATTCAGGCTTTATATAGTGCTTGCAAACATTGGGATCACATGTACACAATCTGCTTATTATAGATCCCTCTGCATTAATAAAGTATGAAGTATTCAGAAAACTATTTCAAAATGTAAGGGGTCAATTAAATTAATTGCTATTTATACAAATATTTTTCTTTTGTACTGTGCATGCCAAATGATTTTTGAAACAACATAAATCAACTACATTATCATAGGTAAATAAACCTACATCATGGGTTAATTGGAGGATTAAGTTGCAATTTAACAGTCTGTCCTAGAAGGAAATAGCCTTAAGTGTATATTATAAAGTTTTTTTTCAGGTGGTGAGTCACAGATAAGCTTTTATTTTAATGATTTGATTTCCACACAATAAAAGACCAGGCCTAATGGAATGTCTTCTAATTTGATAAACATTCCCTCTTCAGTGTGAGAGATTAATTTTTTCTGTCCAACATCTATATCTGAAGAAGATAGTCCTCCAGATTCTACCTCTAATAGAGAGAAATATATTCCACTTTCGATGAGTTCTAAATTTTGGTCTGTTTTCCCACCTATTGCTCTTATGTTGGTTCCAAGGTTAATTGCCTATGAGTTGATGAATTGAATTCAGTAACATTTTTTTCTTATCATATATAACATTTTTCATATTTTATTCAATCACAAAGATTTCCTTTCTCAAATCTGCAGGTAAATTCACATCACATAAAAAACAATTTCTTTGAAATTGAAACTATTTCTAGTCATATGAAAAGATGCTCCAAGTCATTATTAATCAGAGAAATGCAAATTAAGACAACTCTAAGATACCACTACACACCTGTCAGATTGGCTAAGATGACAGGAAAAAATAATGATGATTGTTGGAGGGGATGTGGGAAAACTGGGACATTGATGCATTGTTGGTGGAGTTGTGAACGAATCCAACCATTTTGGAGAGTAGTTTGGAACTATGCTCAAAAAGTTATCAAACTGTGCATACCCTTTGATCCAGCAGTGTTACTACTGGGATTATATCCCAAAGAGATTATAAAGAAGGGAAAGGGACCTGTATGTGCACGAATGTTTGTGGCAGCCCTTTTTGTAGTGGCTAAAAACTGGAAACTGAATGGATGTCCATCAGTTGGAGAATGGCTGAATAAATTGTGGTATATGAATATTATGGAATATTATTGTTCTGTAAGAAATGACCAACAGGATGATTTCAGAAAGGCCTGGAGAGACTTACACGAACTGATGCTGAGTGAAATGAGCAGGACCAGGAGATCATTATATACTTCAACAACAATACTATATGATGACCAGTTCTGATGGACCAGGCCATCCTCAGCAACGAGATCAACCAAATCATTTCTAATGGAGCAGTAATGAACTGAACTAGCTATGCCCAGAAAAAGAGCTCTGGGAGATGACTAAAAACCATTACATTGAATTCCCAATCCCTATATTTATGCACACCTGCATTTTTGATTTCCTTCACAAGCTAATTGTACAATATTTCAGAGTCTGATTCTTTTTGTACAGCAAAATAACGTTTTGGTCATGTATACTTATTGTGTATCTAATTTATATTTTAATATATTTAACATCTACTGGTCATCCTGCCATCTAGGGGAGGGGGTGGGGGGGTAAGAGGTAAAAAATTGGAACAAGAGGTTTGGCAATTGTTAATGCTGTAAAGTTACCCATGCATATATCCTGTAAATAAAAGGCTATTAAAAACAAAACAAAAAAAAAAACAAAACAAAACAAAAAAAAAAACAATTTCTTTGGAGTCTGTGGAACAGTTCACATTTATATAAAGTAAGAATTGTCATGGTCAGATCTGTGCTTAAAGAAAATCACTTTGGCAACAGTGTGTAGGTTGGATTGGAGTGGAAAGATACTTAGGGGACACCAATTAGGAGACTAATATAACAATCCAGAAAGAGGTGATGAGGGTTTGTATCAAGATGGAAACTGCTGAGTAAAGAAAATGAGTCAGATGTGAGATTTTATGAAGGTAGAAACAGCAAGATTTGGCAAAAAGCTAGATATAGAGGAAGAAAGAGGGTCAGGAGGAAGATAATCCAAATGTTACTATTTTTGTTAACTATCTTTTTATTATCTCCAGGACCTAGCACAGCATATGTTCATAGTACATAATAACTAGTATTTATATAGCACTTTAAGTTAGCAAGGTGCTTTACATGTGCTAATTCATTTGATCTTCACAATAATCCTGTGAGGTCCCCATTTTCCAGATGAGAAAACTGAGACAAAAAGGTAAAGTGATTTTTATATAATTAAGATCACCTAGCTAGTAAGAATGTGAAACAGAATTTGAACTCAGGCCTTGCCTTCCTGACTGCAAGGGCTACATTCTATCTAGTTGCCATATAGGTGCTTAAATTAATAAATTAATCAATAAACATTTATTAGTCACCTACTTTGTGCCAGATGCTATGCTAAATGCTCAGGATATAAAAATTAGTAAGACAGTCCCTGCTCTCAAGGAGCAGAGAATATGCAAATAAATACAATCAAGCTATATACAAGATAAATAGGAAATAATGAAGAGATGGAAGGCACTGGGATTAAAAAAGGTTGGGAGAGTTAGGACTTACCACTTCATACCTCTCAGATTGGCCAAGAGAATAGGAAAAGATAATGATAAATATTGGAAGGAATGTGGGAAAACTGGGACACTAATAAATTGTCGATGGAGTTGTGAACTGATCCAACCATTCTGGAGAACAATTTGGAACTATCCCCAGAGAGCTATCACTCTGTACATACTCTTTGATCCAACAGTGTCTCTACTGGATTGTACCCCAAAGAGATTATAGAAAAAGGAGAAAGGGACCCACACGTGCAAAAATAGTTTGTAGCAGTCCTTTTTGTAGTGGCAAGGAACTGGAAACTGAAACTGAGTGGACGCTCATCAGTTAGGGAATGGCTGAATAAAATATGGTATACAAATGTAATGGAATATTATTGTTCTATAAGAAATGATCAGCAAGATGATTTTGGAAAGACTTCCATGAATTGATGCTAAATAAGTGAGTAGAATCAAGAGAACAATATATACAGCAACAACAAAACTAGGCGATGATCAACTGTGATGGACTTGGCTCTTTCCAATAGTAAGGTGATTCAGGCCAATTCCAATAGAGTTGTGATGGAAAGAATCATCTGCATCCAGAAAAAGGACTACGGGGATTGAATGTGGATCATAACATAGTATTTTTTTTCTTTATCATTTTTCCCCTTTAATCTGATTTTTCTTGTGCAGCATGACAAATGTGGAAATGTTTAGAAGAATTGCACATGTTTAATCTATACTAGATTACTCACTGTCCAAGAGAGGAAAAGGTGGGGAGGGAGGGAGAAAAATTTAGAACACAAGGTTTTTATAAGAGTGAGCGCTGAAAATAATCTTTGAAAAATAAAAAGCTATTAGTATTTTAAAAAAAAATACTTGGAGATAGAATGTTTTAAGCTAGTGCCACTGGGTCGAAGAGTACATAGAGGGAAGCAAAGTGTAAGAAATCAATGCAGAGGGGTAACTAGATGATACAGTGGATAGAGCACCAGACCTGAAATCAGGAGAGCCTGAGTTCAGATCCAGCCTCAGATACTGAAGACTTCCTAGATTCAAATCTGCACAATGCCCTAGGTAAATCACTTAACCCCAATTGCATCGGTCTCTCTCTCTATCCCCGTGTCCGTCTCTGTCTCTGTCACACACACACACACACACACACGTAACACCAAGTAAAATTTCATACTTTATCTTTGCTCAGAGTCAAAATGTAGTACCAGAGAACTTTCCTAAGGACAAAGTATAACAGGAAAATGCCAAAGTATAATGTAAAGAACACTGGTCAGAGAGTCAGAGAATGAGTTTTCAAGACTTTTCTCTGGCACTTATGGATGATTTTAGGTAAGTCATTTATCTGAAGGACAGATATCTGAGGAAGAATATAGGACTCAATTAAGACATAGGAAAATACATGCTGGACCTGGGAGTCAGAAAAACCTGGGTTCAAATTCTTCCTTAGATATTTAATAGGTGTGTCTCTCCCTGTCAAGTGACTTCATCTCTCTAAGTCTCAGCTTCCTTGGGGGTGCTGCAAGAGAAGATGGCCATTAAGGCTTCTTCCAAGTCTATGTATGATACTGTGATCTAAGTTTCTTTTCTCGTCTATAAAATGGGAAATAATATTATTTGAACAACCTTCTTCATGATGTCATTGTAAGGAGAAAATTACTTCCTAAAACCTCAAGTACTAAATGTGCTGTTGTTGCCATTATTATTCCCAAAGGACACTTTTAAAAACTGATTTACAGTTTTCAGACAGAATAGTAGAGTCTGAATTGTTTCTTAAACTCTTTACGACTCAATCAATTTATCTACACACCTGAGGACAGGTAATTTTGACAATAGGTAAATTGAAATCACTACAATATACACCTCTCAAGAGCAAGATCAACCGGCATGAGCAATAGCAACTCCAGACAGTAGGGATTTTTCACTCCTTAACATTGTAATACTGACTTAAAGTAAAAATTTTCTATCTTGACACTCAGAATCTATAAAATTTTCAATACTTTTCACATATAATGCTTCCTCTTGAAAAATGCAGCGTAGTCTGAAATGTTATCTTGGTCTAAATAACTGCATACCAGGGGCAAGAGCAGAACTAAAAAGCAGACAAGCTTGTCTTTTGATTGTTGGAATGACCTTGAGATAACTAAAAAATTGCTAGGACAAGCTGTGCTCTTTAGTGCTAGATGGGAAAAAGAGAGAAGGTCACAGGATACATGGGATAGGACAACTAGATAAACCAGAAATGAAACTGAGAACCCATCTGGAAACTTAGAAAGAAATGAGCTCTTGTTCTAGGCAGGTACAAATTTAAGTATATTTTACAACTGTGCCTAGCATTTTGGGGAAATCCCCAGCCTGTGGCCCATAAATTTAGAAAACCCTTCTTTTCTTATCACCAAGCTCTGTACAAGTCTTGGAAAAACAACAGGCTTCAAAATCTCCATTATTAAACAAGCAGAATATTATATAATTCCTAGTTATGCTAGAAGAGATGCTTCCTAGACTTAACAAAATAATGCTATACAATCTTTTTGAGTAAAGTAATGCAAGACACTACTAATATAATGTCCAGAGTGATTGAAAAGCAGAAACCTAAGCTCTGAAACCAAGCAGTTGGTCCTTTGTCTTTAAAAACAGGATAAAAGAGCAGTTGGAAGGCTCAAAATTGACACCTTTTTTTGTTTTTTTGGAAAGTACCTTGTTTCACCTTTTTAAAACAGCAAAGAACAGAGAAAAATACAAATGATTACAGAAAAGAATCGAGGGGTGGCAGAAACTACTGTTACTAACATCAACTGTATATCAGTCTGCATTACTGAAGTCTATTTTCTATCTGAAGCTTCTGAAGCTTATCAGCTAAGAATTAAAATAACACCTGTGTTTAGCCACCATACTTGGATTCTACATAGCCTTTGGCATGGTCATGGAAAACTGAGAATATGACTAGGGGACAAAACTAAAAGAAAAATATAATCAAAGAGATTTTTTCAAAGAGAAATTTTTCATTTGCCTAAACACTCTTAAGCAGTCATTTTTGAAGAGTCTGCAGAGGAAAAGATGAAGAACTTTTGAAAACACCATGTGAGTAAACATGCATGTGTGCATGTGCACACATAGACACACATACACACATACACAGAGTTAAATATGGGTATGCTACTGTTCTCCAGAAAGACCAAATGTTTGTACAGGAAGTGTTCCAACTGAATAAAGTGGCAACACTGTACTCTACTGGCAGCTAGTCCTTACTACAGAATCATTTGTTAGTTTAATAATATGAAATTTTTATAAATGGTGAGAAAGGGGAAGAAATTACATACCCTAACGTTGCAGTGGGAATTGGGGAACTGTTTGTCAATTCCTGCACATTGACGACTTGAGGGACATTTTTCAGAGTTGATTCTGTCAAGGAGGTGTTCACGGCTATTAAAAAAAACAAACACATTAATTCCATTAATGAATCAAAATTTCTATCATATATAAATTAGTAACCAAAACATTAACTTCTTTTTTTAAAAAAGCTTTTCACTTTACCAAATACATTCAAAGATTGTTTTTCAACATTCACCTGTGCAAAAACTTGTGTTCCAATTTTTTCTCTCCCCTTTCCCCTACCTACTTACATACACAGCAAGCAATTCAATATAGGCTAAACATGTGCAATTCTTCTAAACACATTTTCATTTTTGTTAACACTGTGCAAGAAAAATCAGATCTAAAGGTAGGAAAAAAAAACCTCATAAGAAAAAAAGCAAGAAAACAAAAACAAAAAATAAGATGGCAATACTATGCTTTGATCCATATTAAGACTCCATAATTCTCATTTTGGATGTGGATGGTTCTTTCCATCATAAATCTATTGGAATTGCCTTGAATCACCTTATTAGAACACTAATTTCTTAATAAACTATTTACACAAACAAAAACAAAAGACTTTAAACTGTCTAAAATATAAAAGAAATCAGTTGTAAGGAGTGCTTGGGACAAGGAATGAAAATGCAGAATGAATTATTATTTAAGGGAAGACCTCTCTGGTCTAACCTTACAAGCATGAGGTTGCTATTCTGCTTATACACAGCTAATACCGAAATAAAACTTTAAAGAGTCCTAAAATCAAAGGGCTGAAGAGGGTGAACAGTTAAAAGTTTCTGGGAATTGAGGAAAAACTGACCTCCACCTCCACCTCTACTTCCAGAAAGGTATAATCTTAAGCATCTTAGAATCAAAGGGTTAATCATATTCAGAGACAGAATTATGGAGTTTGTTGTTTGATTTTTTTTTTCCTCTTGTGTTTTTCCCCTGGGATATAATTTTCCTTGTGCAGCACAATGAATATGAAAATTGGAAGAACTGTACATTTTAACTGATTTAATTTTAACCGATTGCTGATTTGAGATGGTAGGGAAGGAGAAAGGGAGAAAAATTTGGAACACAAAGTTTTGCAAAGGTGTATTTGGAAACTATCGTTGTACATATTTGGAAAAATAAAATACCATCAAAAAAAGAATCAAAGGGCTAAAGGGAGCTTGAGATGTCATCTAGACCATGAATCAAGGTACTCTCACCTTTTTAGATGTCTTAATTGGAATTTTAACATTTCTATTTATCTTGGAAATTCTAGGATTCCTTAGTTAGGAGAGACAAAGTAGTACAAGGAAAAAAAGACTGGACTTGATTTGGCAATCATTTATTAAGGGCCTATTTTGTATAGTACCTATATAAGACTACCTATTTTGCCAGGTACTATGTATTATGTACTGGTAATACCAAAAAAAGTCATTCAAGAGAAGTCTCCACATACAAATATAAATATATAATGACCTCTTCCATTCCTTTCCTGTTCCTCAATTTGAAGGCTTTTTATTCTCCCTAGGAGTTCAAATTGGTACCATTACTTGGGAGAGAGGAAAGGGGCTTTAATTGTATACTGACTTAAGAAAAATCCAAATAAAAAAATAACTATTAAAAGGACCCCAATTCTTACCCCCCCAAACAATATAAGCACATACAGAATAAATACAAGGCAATTACATATAAGATAGTTATGGAGGGTTTTCTATTACATTGAAACAAGACTGGGAGGAAGCAGTGTAGTGCTAAGAATGTTGGACTTCCTGTCAGGAGATCTGAACTCAGATCCTGCCTCTGATAGGTCCAGATTGTGTGATCATAGATAAATCATTCAATTTCTCACAGCTTCAATTTCCTCATCTATAAAGTATAAATAATATCTGTAGTATATACTTACCTCACAGGGCCAAGTAAAATAATGTAAAATATCTTTCAAACCCTGGAGTGCTACATGAGCTACTCAAAAAAAACTCTTAATTTCCTTATTAACCTTAAGGATCACATATAAATTCCTATATTCACAACCTGGACCCTTCCTTTGTTTCCAGCCTTTTCACATATGTTTCTTCCTCACAATTTACAAGTGCATGAAAGGTCTCTGCTCACCCTCATAACCCCTGCCTCTCAGAACACCATTGGCTGGAAAGCTTTTCCCTAAGATCTTACCATTCAGGGCTACCTTTCAATTATTCAGTATTTATTGTGCAGTTTATAGAAAGATGTTATCTATGCCATTAAAGGAAAGTAAATAAGCATTTACAGAGTATCTTTCATGTGCCAAATAAAGTGCCAACTGCTTTACAAATATTGTGCCATATGATCTTCACAACAGCCCTGAAAATAAAGTGCTGTTATTTTTCTCATTTTACAATTGAGGGAAATGAGGTAGACAGATGTGAAGTTATTTAGCGTCACAGCTAGTAAGGGTCTGAGGTCAGATGTGAACTCAGGTGCTTCTGATATTAGGCCAAGGAATTTAACTACTAGGCCATGAGTTGCCTCTAAAAATGGAGCTCTTTGAAGGAAGAAATTGTTTTTGCCTTTCTTTGTATCTTCACTTACCACAATGCCTGGCACAAAACAGTTGAGTAATAAAAGGTTTGCTGATTGACTGGTGAACTGAATGAGGTAGTATTAGCAGATGGGGAGATCAGGAAAATCTTCAAGTACAAGTAGCACCTAAGTAGATCTTAGAAGAAAAGAGATTCTATGAGGCAGAAGTGAGAAAGGAAGTACAAGTAGTAAGAAAGCAGTCAGGAAATGTGTGGGAAGAATAGAGAGGCCAATATGACTTGATCATACAGCAAAGAAGAGGAGTAATATAACAAGTCCAGAAAGGCAGTTTGGGGTCAGTTTGTAAAGGCCTTTGAGAAGATTCAAGTTATTTCATATCATTTTTTATTGATTCTGTTTATAGTTCATTGATTTTATCCTCTAACTGCCTAAGTCATATATATATATATATATATATATATATATATATATTGTTCAGAAATCCAGTTGTCCTGCTAATTACTGTTTAATTACTGTTCTATTCTTACTTGAAGGAAATCTGCTATCCTTGAGGGATACCGTGTGGACACCAGGGAATCTGCTTTAGTATCTTTACACCAAGCTATCTTTCAAGGATATCTGGTTGGTTATTCAAAGAAATCTGGCCCACTATCTCTAATCTTGCAGGTAGACTAAAACAAAGAGCATTTTCCTTAGTCACAGGAGGGAAGGAGGGCATTGTTGCTAGCCCCTCATTCCCAACTTCTAACTAGTCATATTGTTCCTCATGCCTTGGCTTTGTGTCCAATCACATCCTCATCCCCATGATGCTATAATCAATTGGATTCTTTTTTCACCTACCCTGTTCTGTTCTTTGTTCTACTTTTATAAAAAGTTGCATTTTGATCTAGGGATCTTTTGGAATCATTAGACCCTATATCCTACTAATAAATTTACTCATAGAATATGTACCCCAGCCTACCTTTGCTGAATTTCACTCACAATACCTTTAAAAGATAACGAGAAGAATTTACATTTGATTCCAGTGAAAGTAGGGAGCCATTAGTGTTTAATGAGTAGACAGTAACACAATCAGGTCTACGTCTAAGGAAAATCACCAACAACTGTATGGAGTATGCATCAGAGTGGAGAGAGATTTGATGCCATTCCAATAATCTAGGCTAAAGGTGATTAAAACTTCAAATAAGGATGCATTTGTGGAAGTAGGGAAGAGGGATAGAATTAAGAAGTGTTGTAGGAGTAGAACTAGCAAAATGTAGCAATTGACTGGATTGGGAGAGGGAAAAATCAAGGAGAGTGCCACGGTTATGGCTGTGGTAGAGGCTCTGACAAAAAAGGGCATGAATGGTAGAGAGATAATTTGTAGAAAAAAATGAGTTCTACTATGAACATGTCAAGTTTGAGATGTTTCCAATATACCCAGATTAATATATCCAGGTACATATACAGAACTTGGAGTCAACTGCATAAAGAACTTGGGGGAACATACACAAGTAAGGGATGTGATAGGGAAGCTGAACCAGCAAAGGAGTCTAAGAAGGAATGGATAGTCAGGCAGAAAGAAAACTAGGAGTATAATGTCACAAAAATCCAGAAAGAAAAGACTTGTAAGAAGAAGAGTATGATCAAAAATGTCAAATAGAGCAGAAAGGTCAAGAAGGAAAAATACTGTGATAAGGTTAGGAATTGCAAAGGGTTGTTAAGTAGGACAAAGAAGAGGAAATAAAGTTAACTAATGTAAAAAACTTTCCCCAAAACTTTGGCTGAGAAGAAAAGTGAATAGAATGATAGCTTGAAGGTATAATAAAGTCTAATTATGTTTTTTTTTTTAAGATGAAGGTGGTGCCCGAGTGAAAACAAAAGGGAAAAGAACCCAGAGATGGGGAAAGACTACAGATAATAGAGGGTGACATGACTGAAGGACAAGAGAAATGGAGATCTAGAGCACATAGAAATGGGTTGTCCATGACAAGAAGGATAACCTCATGTTCAGAAACTAAAAGAAAGAAGGAGAGCATGAGGGATGATATCAGAGATGTTCTGAGATGAAGAAAAAGGGGGAAGAGAGAACTCAGAGTGAATGGTTTCAATTTTCTGATTTAAAGTAAAAGTGGAGATTAGGAGAGCCAGGTTTAGATCTCAGTTCTGACACTTAATAGTTGTATAACATGGGACTGACAAATCATTTCAGCCATTTAGGTCTCAGTTTATCTGTAAAATGAAGGTGCCGATGAGATGGGCTTCAAGTCTCTTTGAGCTAATAGAATCCAATGATTTTATTGGAAGGGTGAGATAGTCTCACTAACGTGATTTAAAAGATCTAAATAAACTAAAACTGAAATATTCAGTTTGCAGCTTGGACATAAGCTATTAAATAGGTATGAGACACCAATTACTTAAAATTTTAAATCCCATTACACAAAATTTCTAACAGAATTGGGATATCAATGACATACTAACAATGAACCATTTAGGAATTTCTACATAGAAAGACTGTAGCTATAACAAAAAATAACTGTGGCAGTTGAGACCCTTATCAAAGAACATATATTACCCACATAACTGTACAATGTCTCATACTAACCACTGTGCAAAGAAAACTTCACAGAACCAAATCCCTGTTTTCTAGGCACTCTCCCCCTAAGAGACCGGGGTCACCTCTCTGAAGAGGAAAACGGACAGAGAATTATTCCAGGTGCTTTAGTATAATACTTATGGCTGATGATCAGATGAAGAATCTGTTGATCACACTCTTACCTGGAACCTGAATGGCCATTTGTCGTCTTAGAGCAGCAGCAGCAGCTGCTTGTGGAGCTGAGATGGTGACAGAAGGACTTGGTGCTCCATGTTTCACAGTTTTGGTTGCAAGCATTGTGCTGTCAGCCCCTTGTGGAACAATTTTGCTGGTAGATGTAGACACTGATTTAAGAAATGTAGAAAGAAATCTGTATTTAAATAAGAATACTAGGGAAGACAAAGAAAAATCTGATAGCTAAAATGATAAATTTTCTCTTTACAAGCTGCAGGAATAAAGAATAAAGTACAAGAAGTACATAAATTTCAAGGATCTTGTGTCCCTGAGGCAGAAGTTGGAATTCCAAGTCTGTATGTTCATAAATTCCACTCAGCCAATATCTTTAATACTGTCCTCTTTGGAAATGATGAGACTGAAATTCTCTGAAAATGATCTGCCCAAAGTTACACAAAGACTCAGTAGTAGAACAAGTCTATATCTTTCAATTTCTAGGCCTCCCTTGATACCACACTTGACTCTTCTAGCCTGTCCTAAGGGCTTTAGTGTACATGTCCTTTTTAACCCATAGGAGTTTATGAGGTCACTTCTATTAGAAGCCACTTGTAAGGATACTCCTAGTTGTTGCTGTGAGTTTTGTCATAGAGGAGATAACAGACCCTTTAGTGGGAAATGAAAACATACACCTTGATTTGCTCCCAAGAGAACAAGTAGTATGTTGATAGGTTAGAACTAAGATGGAGATATGCTAAGACAAGAGAAGTGTAACATGAAATGAAATTTACCTACTTTCCTTTCTGAATATTAATGGTTCTATTTACTTTGTGATTAAAAAGCCTTTAGAGCTTGCTGACACCAAAATTCAAGAAACAGGCACTGAAAGAGCAGCAAGTGCAAAGCTTCACTCTGGCACTTACTTGTTTTGAAACACTGGTGATGCATTTTATGTCCCTGAGCTTCAGTCCCACCATCTCTAAAATGGGGATAATCAGATCTGTCTTATATACTACCCAGTGTTGTTATAAGGCTCTGAGAGACCAAGGATGCTATAGCACTTCATAAAAGGGAATACAAATGGAAAGTACTGACAACATTTGTCTAACAATTTGGGAATAGCAAATCAGCAGAGGTAGGCTATGACTAAAAATGTCTCTGCATGATGACGTGAACACACATCAAAGACTTAATAGGAAAAAAATAAGTCTGAACATTGTTTACTTACTTAAACTCCCTACCAGACTAGGAGAGGAGCTGAGTGGCAGATGAGTTTTTGCGAAAGGAGGAGCTTGAGACAAAAGGGTCGGCTGAACAGAAGAAGTGCGAACTACTGGAGCATGTCGATGGACTACTTGGGCTACTGCATCCTCATCTCTGTATAAAATCTGTGGTTCATCATTCTCCAGAGACTGGGAAATGGAAGATGTGGAGCTTACTTCATCCAAATCTTCATAATATCTCTGCGATAGGAAGGCCGATCGGGAGAGACTGGCTAAAAAAAAAAAAAAGTCCAAAACAACAGACAACTTTAGGTTAATTAAAGCATGCCAAAATGAATCTCCATTGATAAGAGTGAAAAAATTGATTCTGGAGTCAAAAGATGTTTCTCCTCCATACAATGTGTGACACTGACTCTCTGAGCTTTACTTTCCCCTAACTTTACAGCAGAATAACTGGGGTGAACAAGGAAATCTCCAACATCTCCAATTCTAGAGTATATGAACTGTGTGCAAAACATTTCAACGATTATTTCATGTGTACCTGCCATTGTCATTTGTAAATTAGGCCAATTTTAGGGTTTAACTCAGACATAGTTTTGAAAGTCCCTAGCTGTGAAGAAGTGCATTCTAACTGTAAAATGAAGAAAACAAAAAAGAAAGTGAGAGACAGAGAAAGTGTTGGTCTAACAGCCAGCAAACAAGGGGCTGCAGAGGAAAAGTTTTCACAGGTAGAGAACAAGCCAAAAAAGGAACTGACCAGGTTTCCTGGCATGCGGAGAGGCTCAGAGAGAATGTCCCTCTCACTACGAAATATTGCTTCTAACAACAGCACCATGCAGAAATGGGAATCGGTGTCCTAAACTGGTTGTCTCAAACAGTTACAAATAAACTGAACAAATAAACACAAAAAAGCTTCTGTGGAAATGGACTCTCTGAAACAGAAATGAATGAAAATCACTAGTCTCAAGCTCTTGCCCTCTTAGAAGGTGCTTCCCCAATCTGCAAAGTGGATACCAAACAACTCTGGCCTTCTCTGGAAGCTCCAGAGAAGCTCTATCAATCTCTATCACTTGAACCCAGTTAGTGACATCTAACAGAACTATTCAGAGAAGCTGAATGGGGAAAACAGGTAACTACAGATTTCTTTTCCATACATTTATTTAGTATTCATTGATAAGCTTTTGCCTCATAGAAGTACCACTCTGCAGTACTTCATCTGTCCTGGCATGTGCACAGATCTCACTACAGCTAAATATTAGGGTTAAGGGCTAAGGGATAGGATATGAACACTCACAGAGATGAAGAGAAATGGCAGAATCTTCTGCTGGAGACTTGTTACCTGAGTGAGTCTCAGCAATAGGCTTAGGCCATGATGTTTCCACCCAACATTTCTAAAGCTAAGGGAAATAGCAGTTATACCAGCTAATAACTTTAACACATGACCTTCTATAAGCTCCAACAGATCAAAAGCCACTACTACTGTTTGTTTGGAATGACAGAGATATTCTATTCAACTACTCTATTAATCTCATGACCATCTGAGGTTATTCCTCCATTGCTAGGTAGAGATAGGTACATTCCAAGAGGGAGCAGCAGCAGCACCTGCTTCTCAAGGGAGAGTTATTTAGACCTGCTGCAGAAACAATGATAATTGTTTCATGGAGATTACAAACATGCTCCCCTCTGCCACCATTGCCAAGGCTGCAGTCAGCTCCCTAACACTTGAGTGGACAAAAGACCTCATCCAATGACCATCTATCCAAGTTAACCACTATGAAATATGTCCCACATCAAAAAAGGTTCCTCCTTTCTAAATGTCATTGAAATGTATTAAGTTTTAACTTGTTCCCTGGCAGAACATATTTTAGCATCATATTATAACTGGGAACCAAACCATCCAAGAATATTGACTTTTCTCAGAATTTGCCTCACTTTAGGGGGCAGCTTCATTTATACACTGAAGCTGAATCTGACTCTGGACAAAGTTTTTTCTTAAGACAACAAATAACAAGCTTCACTCTCACTAGAGAATCAGAGTGATCCACAAAGTTTCAATATATTTCACTATAAACTCCATGAGAAGATACCTTTAAGGATTGTCACGTATACTTCTTTGTACAATATACGTGAACAAGTCAACTGAAGTTCCTTGAGCTTGGCTGCCTCATCAATAAAATGAAGGGGTTGGATCAGATGGCCTCTGAGATCCCTTTTGATTCTACATTTATTACCATATATGCTCACAGCTTCTAAAGAAAGACTTCTAAAATAAAAAATCAAATGATCCTTAGGTGAATCTCCAATCTCATTTTATGGATATTCTCTCCAAAAGGCTTTTCATCCTATGTATTTCTTGTCAATATAGAATCAATGATCTAGAGACTATGGCAACTTAGAGACCATCCTTTTCAACTCCGTCATTTTATGAGAAAATTTAGACTGAAGCAGCTGGAAAGACTTGCTCACAGTCAAGAGACAGTGAACAATGAAAAAAAGATTTGAACCCAGGTCATCCTGGCTTTAGGACCAGGACACTTTTCCACTTTACTTCCCAAGGTCTCCTCAATATGCTGGAAACTCTCTGCTACATCTCTTAACATTGAGTTAATTACAAGGTAACTTGGGAATTGTCTATAAGATATCCCCTGCTCTTATCACATAAACGATCAATCACCTTTTCTGGTGAGAAACCTTTCCAGATATCAATACTGTGCTTCTCCTGTGCAATTCTTTTTGGCAACAAGCTGTATACATGAGCCCATCCATTAATTTTTCACAAATGGAGGTATTCCATGGTCCACAGTCCTAATATTGATATTAAAAAACTGGGTTTTGTTTCTGTACAAAGTTTGGAATCATTAAAACCATTACATAATTTCCTAAAGACCTAGTTTTCTCTTTTGGTTAAATTCTGGAGCCAATTCACCATAATCCACAATGTCTGCCTAAGAGATATGTACTGATGGACCAGACTATAATAAACAATTGTATGAAACTATATGCAAATCTTCATCTATTTGATTTCCTATGGTGCTAATTAGGCTGAGTTCATTTGAGTAATTATGGCTCTCACTAGACTGTGAGAACAAGGAATTACAAAAATTTTTTTTTCGTTATCACCAGCATATAGAACAGTGCCTGGCAGGAGCTTAAATAAATACATGCTGACTTTCACTGATTTTGGAAGCTCTACAGTGTTCTAGAATTTGAACCTATTAACACACTACCTTTCCAAACAGGAATATTTGGAAGTATTCACCATCTAAGGGGAATCCCTTTCAATTTGCACTCTGTTCAAGACAAGTCTCCATGACAATGGTAGATTATTTTACCAAGTATACTTCCTTCTATTTTATTCTTTACATTAAGGTCAAATACTGTAATCTACTAATTCATTTTAAAAGGAATCGTGCTTAATTTTGATATACACATGGAAGGCACCTCTATTTTCAGATTGTAAGCTCTCTATTGTATGCCTGGTACACAGCAGACATTTAATGTTTATTGATTGAAGAGGATAGTCTTTAGGACAGCATCTTGCTCTATAAATAAAATTATTTTTTTCCAAACCACTACTGATCAAAGAAATGCAAATTAAGACAACTCTGAGATACCACTACACATCTGTCAAGATTGTCTAAAATGAAAGGAAAAGATAATAGCGAATGTTTGGAGGGGATGTGGGAAAACTAGGACACTGATACACTGGTGGAGTTGTGAACAGATCCAAACATTGTGGAGAGCAGTTTGGAACTATGATCAAAAAGTTATCAAACTGTGCATATCCTTTGATCCAGCAGTGATTCTAAGATTATATCCCAAAGAGATCTTAAAGAAGGTAAAGGGATCTGTATATGCAAGAATGTTTGTGGCAACCCTCTTTGTAGTGGCTAGAAACTGGAAACTGAGTGGATGCCCGTCAGTTGGAGAATGGTTGAATAATTTATGGTATATGAATGTTATGCAATATTATTATTGTTTTGTAAGAAATGATCAACAGGATGATTTTAGAGAGGCCTGGAGAGACTTACATGAACTGATGCTAAGTGAAATGAACAGAACCAGATCATTATACATGGATACAAGACTATACAATGATCAATTCTGATGGACGTAGCTCTCTTCAATATTGAGATGACTCAAACCAGTTCCAATTGTTCAGTAACAAAGAGAGCCAAATATACCCAGAGAGAGAACCGTGACAACAGGATGTGGAACACAACATAGCATTCTCACTCTCTCTGTTATTTACTTTCATTGTGTTTTCTTTCTCAGTTTTTCTTTTTCTTCCTTCTTGATCTGATTTTTCTTGTGCAGCAAGATAACTATAAATATATATACATATATTGGGTCTAACATGTATTTCAACATATTTAACATTTATTGGACTACCTGACAGCTAGAGGAGGGGGTGGGAGGAAGGAGGGGAGAATTTGCAACAAAAGGTTATGCAAGAATCAATGTTGGAAAAATTACCCATGCATATGCTTTGTAAATAAAAAGCTTCAATTAAAAAACAACAACAACAAAAAACAAAACAAAAAATATTTTTATAGTCAACAAACATTAAATACAATCTTGTATATTCTATTTCTTTCAGTCAACTATATACCAATAAGGCTGCAATCTTCTATAAAATATTTTTTGGAAGTCTGACTATTCCTTTTCTCTACTTCCATCAAGAATGTAGACAATATTTGCATAGAATATTCCTATAAAAGTTTTGTAGAGATCAGAAAATAGGAAAGGTTGGTAGTTATTAATATTTCCTCAAGTGACTTTTTCCAGTCAGAAGTTCTATGGTTTTCCCCTCCAAGTATTTAACTCCCCTCTGTAATATGTCTAAAGAATTGATTCCTCAATACTATCAAAATGTGTTTCCTTGAGGACAGACCTCCTCTGTATATATTGGTCTAGACTAGCTGCATTTCCCATGTTTTCTCTGATGCCATTTCTACTTCGTTATGTATACAGTGAGTTATGATATTTACATTAAAAAATGGTAGTTTCATTGTCAATGATGAAGAAAAGCGTTTGTTAATAATAATTATCAAAAGTCTTTACCATTTCTTTACCTTTTCTGCTGTCTTCCTTATTTCTTCACTATAGGTTTTCAGGATGATTTGAATTAAAAACTTTTTATAAGCTTATGTTTTCTTTTACTTTCTTGCTCTTTTACAGGGTTGTTCCGTTTATTACCTTTTCTCCTTCTCCATGATAATTTGCACAGGAATCTATATTTTAAACTGGTGCTGCTATATATTGCTCTATCTCTATTTGGTAAGATCAAGTATTTGCTGCATAAGGCAATTTCTAGTTCTTTAAGGTCTCCCTCTTATGAAAGCTAATTTTTCATGGCTGTTTATCTTAGGAAATGGAGATTCTCTATATTAATATAGAATGTTTAAATAGTTTAGGTTACAACTGCCTCAATTGCAAGCCACTCTTTTTTGATCTTTCATTTAATGTCACTGACTGATTTCAAAATCATTTTCTTGCTAATACCAGTTATTTATCATTTGTTAGAAAATAGTTTACTTCACTTAGAAGAGGTTATTCAGCACTTCCTGAAAGACTGGATGAATTCTAGTCTGTAAATCTTTGATCTCTTATTTTTTCTCCTGAACTATGTTTTGTGATACACTTTTAAAATTCTCTTTCTCTATGTTCATCTTTGCAATGAAATCAGAGTATTAAATTTTACTGATTTAACACAGAGTGTTTTTTCTATCTACTCATTTGTTACAAGTGATGCTTATGCATAGGCTCCAACTGTTATTAAAGTAGCCTTCTTTTTTGCAAATGTTCATCAAGAGTATTGCGATCTGAGATCACAAAAAATCCCATATATTTCATATTACATCTGTAAATGCAAAACCAACTCTGCCAATTATTTTGTTTGGCATTTCTCTCTGAGATGAACCTATTAATCACCTTTCTTTTTACTTCTAATTTCCTTTTCTCTTCTAATTTCATTATAATGAAAATGTCAAGATAGGTAGGATTCAATTTGCTCAATAGTACATGTGTAATGTGCAAGAATGTTTGTGGCAGCCCTCTTTGTAGTGGCCAGAAACTGGAAACTGAGTAGATGCCCATCAACTGGAGAATGGCTGAATAAATTGTGGTATATGAATATTATGGAATATTATTGTTCTGTAAGAAATGACCAACAGGATGATTTCAAAAAGGCCTGGAGAGACTTACATGAACTGATGCTGAGTGAAATGAGCAGGGCCAGGAGATCATTATATATTTCAACAACAATACTATATGATGATCAATTCTGATGGACGTGGCCCTCTTCAACAATGAGATGAACCAAATCAGTTGCAATGGAGCAGTAATGAACTGAACCAGCTACACCCAGCTAAAGAACTCTGGGAGATGATTAAGAACCATTACATTGAATTCCCAATCCCTATATTTTTGCCTGCCTGCATTTTGGATTTCCTTCACAGGCTAATTGTACAATCATTTCAGAGTCTGATTATTTTTGTACAGCAAAATAACGGTTTGGTCATGTATACTTATTTTGTATTTAATTTATACTTTAATATATTTAACATGTATTGGTCATCCTGCCATCTAGGGGAGGGGGTGGGGGGAAGGAAGGGAAAAATTGGAACAAAAGGTTTGGCAATTGTCAGTGCTGTAAAATTACCCATGCATATAACTTGTAAATAAAAAGCTATTAAAAAAAAAATATATATATACTGATTACCTAGTCAAAGGGAGAAGGCGGGGGAAGGGAGGGAAAAAATTTGGAACACAAGGTTTTGCAAGAGTGAATTTTAAAAACCTGTCCATGTATATGTTTTGAAAATAAAAAGCTTTTATTAAAAAAAAAAAAAAAAAAAAAAAAGGCACCTGGTTTAAAGTATTTGAGCCTTAGCATTCCCTGATAACTTTCTTCAACACTGTCATACTGCTACAAAAATAGAAGGAGTTGTACATGACTGAAGGCTAGCTTATATTTTCCATTCCATCACAGATTGCCATTACGAAAGAATTCATAGCCATGTGGCCCAGACTATGGGCATCTATCTGCTTACTTAACTAGACTGAAACATATACATGGAAAACAGTGTGTTGCTAGGGCAGTACCAAATGACAGTTCTTACTAAAACTATAAATGAACATTCAACACTTATATAATTTAAATAACCATATTATATGATTTCAAAACACAATGAAGGAAATCTCAAATGATATTAACCTTTCTATTAATAGTAATTACATGGTTATTAAACTGATTTACTAAGAAAAAAAAAATTAATGCAGCACAATAATACCAAATGTAGAAAATCAAAATTAACTTCTCTTTAGTTTTCAGTTACTAAATAACATTTGCATGCATAAGAGATTTGATAAGAAATAAGATAGTCAAAGAAAAAGAGCAAATTTTAATTTCAGATTTGGAATAAAATTATATGTATGTACACACACACACACACACACAAACACACACACACACACACACACACACACACCACACAGAGAGAGAGGAGAGAACAAGCTCAAAATAGAAATGTTAAATTATCCAGATAATTCAAAGGCTGAATTCAACTGTCTACATTTTTTAGGTAAGTATTTCTTCAGACTGAATTCTCAATGGCTATCAATAAATTCCTGATACAAATATTTTCTATCTAGCCAAAACACTGTCTCCATGCTCTAGAAAGAGAAACTCAAAGAACATTAAAGATCCTACTCTAAATCCATGCTATTTTGTAGCTTTGTTTTTCAGAGTTATAAAAAGTTTTGTCTACCTGGTGCAGTAGATCTTATTGGTGGGGTTTTCCTTTTGGCCAAAAAATTCCTCAGCTGTGCCTGTTTCACAGGGGACAATTTAGCTGCAAGAAATCATATGAACCTATAAATGCTCAAGTCACTCAAAAATATATGTAGAACATAAAATAGAATTAAAAGGAAGAGTTGAAAGAAGAATTATCTTACCTGGTATTTTGGGTAGTGGCTTGGTGTGAGATTCAATGGTGGTTTTCATTAGAGCATTGCGCAAGCTTTCAAGGTCATTGTCAAAGCTGAAAAAAGGTATTAGACCATACAGAATTATACTATTCATTGAGAAGCCAATTTAGCTTATAGTAGTAGGTATCTACTATGTGTCAGACATTGAGGATATAAAGACAAAAACAGTACCTTCTCTCAAAGAATTTATGTAGATGAGTGCAGTAGTTACAACATACACAAATAAAAGAATATATATATATATATATATATATATATATATATGCAAGTAAAATAAAGATTCCTATAGAATACTAAATAATTAGGTTGGAGGGAGAATAATTGGGAGAATCAGGAAAGGCCTCATGTAGGAGGTGGCATTTAAGCTAAATCTTGAAAATATCTAGGAGTACCAAGAAGTGGAAGTAAAGAGCATGAATATTCCAGGCACAGGAGACACAGTTTTCAAAGGCAACTGAAAGATAGAATGTGTATGGGGCACAGCAAAAAGTCAGATAGCCTGGCACTCAAAGCACATGAAAGAGAGTAAGGAATGATCACCTAGGAAGAGGCTGAAGCTTGAATGTGAAAGGCTTTAAACGCCAAATATATGCATTTAAATGTTATCCCAGAGGTAATAAAAAGCCACTAAATTTTCTTGAGCCAAGGAGTATATTTATCCCATTAAGAAAATAAATATGATATAAATGAAGCCAAAAGTGTACACTTATCACAAACTACTGGCCCAGCCAACCTCAACAGTGAAGCTAGAAAGGGGTGAAGTAAAAGCATCCTAAGTTCTTCCTTCTCCTCCCCCAGCTTCTTCAAAAAGATCTACAAAACACACCAGTCCTAATAGTGCCAGGAAAATTAAAAAAATATATATTATTTTTTCCAGCTGAGATTGGCAAAGGGGAAACAGAGAGGTTTATGCAAAATGATGGAGTTGGGTATGGGGTAGGAGCACGGTGTAAAACATTCTAGCACAGGAAGAGTCTATGTAAAAAGAAGTCCTAGATCCAGACTGAGTAAGATATAGATATAAACACACAAACTTGTGTAGGATATAGAACATACCAGCTGGTAGGTCTCACTCACTACCTATTTTCTGGGTCATATATCATGGATGGACTAAGAAGACTTGAAAATAGGGAGTGCCATCACAGATTGAGAAGGAAATGTAGAAGCAAATGGTAGCTGTGTGATTCTGACCCCCAAGTGGAGAGAGCACCATCTTAGTTCTAGTTTCTTGTCTAGTCTGAAGTGTACAGAAAAGTAATTGGAGTGTATATCCCAGTCCAAAGGGGATGTCTACTGCTCTGTCACTCTGAAATAACAAGGTTTCTAGTTACATGCTTGTGGTTAAGTGTACTAATAATCTACTCAAATTATAACTGGAGGAAAACTATAGTTTGTTCAAAACACCAGGCCAGGAAATTGTACAACTGAGGCAACTGGGGCAGTAATCAGATTTTGATCTGGATCAGAACACTTTGGAAGCATTGAAAACACAATTCTCAATATTTCAAGAAAGTACCAGCAAGACCAGCAAAGATATTCCTCCCAGATGGGAAAAGAGCCTGGTGCTAAATAAGCCATTCTATAGACAGGAAGTAAGCTAGAAGAGTCATCAAATAAAAAAGAATCCCACTATAAAAAACTATTATGGTGACAAAGACACTCAAGACACAACCACAGAAGAAGAGAATGACTTCAAAACATTTACAAACAAAGCTGCAAGGAGAATATCATATATATATATATATATATATTCTTAATTAGAATTTGGGGAAGAGTTTAAAACTGCTTTTTTTTTTTTAAATAGCCTTTTATGTACAGGTTATATGTATGGGTAACTTTACAGCATTGACAATTGCCAAACCTCTTGTTCCAATTTTTCCTCTCCTTCCTCTCACCCCCCCCAGATGGCAGGATGACCAGTAGATGTTAAATATATTAAAATATAAATTAGATACATAATAAGTATACATGACCAAACTGTTATTTTTGCTGTACAAAAAGAATCGGACTCTGAAATATTGTACAATTAGCCTGTGAAGGAAATCAAAAATGCAGGTGGGCAAAAATATAGGGATTGGGAATTCAATGTAATGGTTTTTAGTCATCTCCCAGAATTCTTTCACTGGGCGTAGCTGGTTCAGTTCATTACTGCTCCATTGGAACTGATTTGGTTCATCTCATTGCTGAGGATGGCCAGGTCCATCAGAATTGGTCATCATATAGTATTGTTGTTGAAGTATATAATGATCTCTTGGCCCTTTTTGTAAAACTGCTTTTCTAAACGAAATAAGTGTTAGATGACACACACACAAACAGAACTAAGAGTCATGGAATAAAGAAATGAAAAAAGAATTAACAGTTTGGCAGAAGAGATATAAAACTCTGCCAAAGCAACAAACTATTTGAAAATTAAAATGGACAAAATAGAAGCTAATAATTTCCTTAGACAACAAGAAATATTAAAATAAAATTTAAAGATTGAAAAAAAATAAAAGAAAATATAAACTATCTCAGAGTAAAAACACACACACACAAACTCAGAAAGTAGATCAAAGAGAATTTAATAATCAATGGGATATCTGAAAATTAACGATTATCCCTCCCACTCCATTTCATTTCATGAAATCTTGTGATGACTGTGTTAACACCCTGGATACCTTAGAATCAGTCCGAATCAGGATAAGTAAAAGTCCTTAGTCTTTACTCTTGGTCTTTAGAGGTAAGATTGAATTGGATGGAAGCAAAATCTCTGCGACCTTCCTTCTTCCTCTCCGGCCCAGAGTGACACTGGCTAGTCTTACTCCATCCCCTAGTCCCTCCTACAATTCTCTGTATACACCAATTATCAAGCCAGGATATCCCAGGATAGTGGGAAGGGCCATTTTCCAAGTATATGCTTATAGAGTATTGTCCAATTGGTAATTAGCCTTAAGTGCTCGGTTGTCCGGACCTCAGTGCATGAACTCTACAAAATCTTAAAAAGAAAACTGCCCATTATGTCCCAAAGAGATTTTAAAGAAGGGAAAGGGACCTATATGTGCAAGAATGTTTGTGGCAGCCCTGTTTGTAGTGGCCAGAAACTGGAAACTAAGTAGATGCCCATCAATTGGAGAATGGCTGAATAAACTGTGGTATATGAATATTATGGAATATTACTTTTTGGTAAGAAATGACCAGCAGGATGAGTTCAGAAAGGCCTGGAGAGACTTAACAGGAACTGATGCTGAGTGAAATGAGCAGGACCAGGAGATCATTATATACTTCAACAAAAATATTATATGATGATCAATGAGATGAACCAAATCAGTTCCAATAGAACAGTAATGAATTGAACCAGCTACACTCAGCAAAAGAACTCTGGGAGATGACTATGAACCACTACATAGAATTCCCAATCCCTC
Source organism: Sarcophilus harrisii (assembly GCF_902635505.1). Lineage (NCBI taxonomy): Eukaryota > Metazoa > Chordata > Mammalia > Dasyuromorphia > Dasyuridae > Sarcophilus > Sarcophilus harrisii. The sequence continues at coordinate 482,862,754 of NC_045427.1, read as the reverse complement.
TATTTTTGTCAGCCTACATTTCTGATTTCCTTCACAGGCTAATTGTACAATATTTCAAAGTCAAAGAATATTTCAATTCTTTTTGTACAGCAAAATAACTGTTTGGACATGTATACATTGTATTGTATTTAATTTATACTTTAACATATTTAACATGTTTTGGTCAACGTGACATTTGGGGGAAGGAGAGGAAAAGTTGGAACAAAAAATTTTGCAATTGTCAATGCTGAAAAATTACCTATGCATATATCTTGTAAATAAAAAGCTATAATTAAAAAAGAAAAAGAAAACTGCCCAGATCTTTTAGAACTAGAGGGCAAAGCAAAAAAAAGAAAAAATTCACCAGTCATCTCTCCTGAAAGAATGCCCCAAATGAAAAGTCTCAGGAAAATTATAGTTAAAATTCAAAGCTTCCACATCAATGTAAAAATACTGCAACAGTCAGAAAGAAATAATTCAAATAATCAGGAGCCAGAGTCAAGATCACACATGGTTTAGCAGCCAACATTATCAAGAAGCAGAAAGCTCAGAATATAATATTTCAGAAGACAAAGTATTAGCTTATAAACTAAAACAAACTCTAATCTGATTGGGGGGGGGGGAGGGGTGGGAATGGACTTTTAATGAAACAGGACTCCCAACCATTCCTGATGAAAAAACCTGAGCCATGTAAAAATTTTGAGTGGAAAAAAAGGAATCAAGAAAAACTTTAAAAAAGTAAACATGAATGAACTAAACAAGAATAAACTGTCTATATTCTAATATAGAAAAATGACACCTAAGTCTCCACAGAATACTATCAACATCAGAAGTCATAGAGGGAATCTAAGAGAAAAGACCTGGAATGGGCTATATGATATTTTGATGATATTAAAGAAAAATGGAAAGAGAGTGAAAAGAGGGAAGGAAAGGAAGGTTAGGAAAAGTTAGCTCAGTTCAATAGGCTACAAAAAATAATTATAAAGAAGGAGGAAGGAATAGGAGCAGAGGATGATTTCTGAATCTCATTCTCCTCTGAACTAGTTAAAGGAGCAAAGAATACAGCTGGGTAAATGAACAATTTTACTCCACAAGTAAAGGGGATGGAAAGGGAAGAATGAAATGGGAACAGAAAAGAGATTAGATAAAAAGAGGATTTAGACCTGTGCAAAACAAACTGTAACTAAGGATTTCCCAAAAAAATTTATACCTCTTTTAGAAGTGACAGAAAATCAATTAAGGAATGGTTAAACAAGGCATAGTATACAAATGTGGTGATTTCAAAGAAACCTGAGAAATCTAAGATGGACTAATGCAGAATAAAGTGATCAGAACCAGAACAATTCGTATGACGACATCAATATTATAAAGACAAATAACTTTGAAAGACTTCAGAACTCTGACCAGTCATTATAATGATAAGCCATGACTTCACAGGATTCATAATGAAACTTACTTATTCACCTTTTGATGAGAGGTAAAAGAATCGGAGCCTAAAATGAAACATTTCTTTGATCAATAAAGAATCTGTAATAAGGGTTTACTTTTTCTTCTTATTTGGGAGTTGGAGGTGGGAGAGAAAGATGGCAGATTTCTATTAAATGGAAAAAAAATTTAATAAAGGAAGAAGACAAAATTCTGTGTCAGTAGTTTCCAATCTGTGGGTTCAGAACCTTGGGATGTGTTTGTGTGTATGTGTAGGGGTCCAGAAATCCATATTTATATGACATTTTACAAATAAACAAAAACATTAAATTCTATATGCAAATATTATTTTCTAAGTGTATAACCGATAGAGCAGCAAGGTGGTAGAGTAGACCGTGCAATAGGTCACCAAATGGGAAGACCTGAAATAAAATCTAACATTAGACACTAGCTGTGTGACTTTATGTGCTGTGAGTGTTGAGTGAATGAAAAGAAATCATTATAACAGATAAAAACAATCCTACTAAATTCTTTAAATCTCATTCAAAAAAAGGATCAAAAGGTATTGTTTAGGGGACTTCATGTAGTAAATGATGCACATGGTCCCTTATTTGAAAACTAGCTTCACAATGAAAGAAAACAATTTATTTCTGAAAAGCAAAATATTAACCCATCCCATAATCATTTTCATTTAAATTGTGAAATAATTATAGAACTAATGAATGTCAGGTAATACATGCAGGCTGAAGTCCTTAATAAAACAGCTATTGAGGAAGTATCCTTTTCCTGATAGTCATCTATCTCATAAACTACTTGAGTACACAATTCTGGAGAGAATCATCCCAAAGACCTATTCCATTCCCATCCCCAATTTATTCACATACCTCTGAGTACTGCTCTGAGAAGGGCTTTCATTGGGTATGCTCCACTGAGAGGTTTGATTATAAAGTCGGAGCTGCTGTAAACTGTCTACCAGATGATTCAACCTCTTCCTCTGCTGGTTGATTATCTCCCGGTTGTTGGCAAGAGTGTTAAATAGTGTCTCTCGCTCTGGAACAAGCAGACGCCTGTTGACAGTAATGAGAAATCTTTAAAATTTTAGGGACTATTGGTTTAATCCATGACAACCACATACCAAATGATTTCATGTTACACTTTTTCAAGTCTTTTTTCTCTCTCACTCTTCCCAATTGCTTCCCCAAACCAATTATGACTGCGTACTGTCTCCCTAGATAAAGGTAGGTCAGCTATCACTTCCTAGTTGAGCATTTCAGTGGGATACTCAAAGGCCGAGGAAACATTTGGAAAAGAGATTATTAATAATAGCATCATCTAGAAAATCTGAAAGAGAGGAGGCCATCATGAAGGAGAATAAAGAATGCTCTGTCATCTTATCAACACTCACTTTTGTTTCTTCTTCTCTTCCAGATGTCTGTCCCACTCCAGATCTAGAACATCATTCACATCTTGGACTGCAAATTTAACATATTGATGAAGACGACGAATTTCCTATTGAGAAAAAAAAAGTCTTAAAGAAAACTGACTCATTTTCCAGCTTGAACAACAGCTCAAATTAAAGGCATTTTAAAGAAAATTGATAAAATACCCATAGTAATTTCATAACACAGGGGTCTAAATTTGTTGTATGAAAAAAATGCTAGAATCAGGGGTTACCCATGCATATGTCTTGTAAATAAAAAGCTATAATAAATAAATAAATAAAAATAAAAAATATAGCTATTCTGGAAAACAGGTCATGGGAGATAATAAATCTTGGACGTTATACTTCAAGAAATTATATGCGAAAGCCAATCTATGAGAACCAGAGGGCAAAATGAAAAGCGAAAAACTACTTATCAGTTTCTCAATAAAACTCCCCAAAGTAAAAGGCCTAGGAATGTAAAGTCAAAATCCATACTTTTCACTTGAAAGAAAAAATTCTGCAAGGATACAGAAAAAACCAGGTCATGTACCAAAGAGCCAGAGTTAGGCTCACACAAGACCTAGTTACTTCTACTATAAACAAGAGGGATCTTAGAATACATTATTCCAATAACAAAAGTATAGGCTTACAACCAAGAGCAACTTACCCTATAAAGCTAGGGGATGAGAGGGGGAGGGAGGGGAATAAACCTTTAAAAGTATAAAGCACTTTCAAGAATTTCTTAGGTAAAAGCCAAAAAAGAATTAGAAAGGTGAATTTTTTTAAGCACATGAAAGGTTTTATATGATGTAGTTCTAATATTCTAACAGGAAGAACATAAAAATATCCTTTTAAAACTTTCAAAGGGTACTGAAAAAGTTAAATTAACAAAAACAGAGGAGCTGGGGGAAGATTAGGTCCATTTGAGTGTTTTAAGTGAAAAAAGAGAAAGGAAAGTATAAGGAATACACAGTGGTAGAAAAGAGGAAAGGGTTGTAAATAAAAAGCTATAATAAAAAAGAAAAAAGAAGAGGAAAGGGGAATGGAACCTGCTATTTTTAATAACTGAGGTTTGTGAGAAAGGAGTAGAGGGTGAGGGGGAACAAGCATCAGATGAACTTCATGCTTATATCTGAACCAGAAAACTGAGTTGATCTCACACACACACACACACACACACACACACACACCATTTTAGTGTAGAAATACATCAAATTAAACATAAGGAAAAATGGATAGAAAAGGGGTTAAGATTAAGGAGGATGATAGTGGAGGAGGGAATAGCTGTGACAAAACCAATTTTCTGATCTGAAGAGAGGAGTAAAAGATAAAAAAAGAAAAGAATGAGAATGTAAGAAGTTGTTTTAAACCACCTCCTATACAATTGGGAAATGGCTCAATAAATAATAGTATGCTAATTTAATGTGATATACTTCTGCCATAAGAAATGGCAAAAGAGACAACTGCAGAGCATCCTTGGAAGTGATAGAGAATGAAAAACAGTAACACAGAAGAACAATTTCTACAAAGATAACAAGATTTAAAAAATTAGAAAGACTAAAAAATTGCTAATGAACGCAATGTCCAAATCGTGTTTCCAGAGGACCAATGAGGCAGTGTTACTCATCTGACAATGAGAGAGAAGTGATGAACACAAAATGCAGAAAGAGGCATACATTTTTTACATAGCCATTATGTGAATGTATTTTGTTTAACTAGGCTTATTTGGTACAAAGGTTCTTTTCTATCTTTTTAATTTAAAAAAAATCGAGGGGAAAGGAGACGTTAGTAATAGTAATGTCTCCTCACAATTTTCAGAAGAAAAAATTTTAAACTTTAATAGATGAAAAGAAATAAAAATTAAAATTTAAAACCCCCAGTTTTTTCTGGATTGGCAAAAAATTAGAAATTGAAGAGATGATAACTGGAAATGGGTGAACAAGTTATGGTACATGATTGTAATAAAATAAGACTTTACGAACAAATACTATCTACTGTCAGACGAGAACTGATAAACTTGGAGTGTAGATAGAAGCACATTTTTTCTTTACTCGCTTTATTTTTCTTGCTTTTTGGGGCTGGGCAATATGGCTAAAAGTGAAAATATATTTTGCACAACTTCACGTAGATCATGGGTATTGTGTTTCTCAATGAGTAAGAGAGATATGAAGGAAAATAAAGAATTTGGAACGGAAAATAAAAATAAAATTTAAATTAAAAAAAGCAATGTCCTCTCATCTTCACCACTAAGGGAAAAAAAGAGAACCATTGAAATATTTCTTTTAACTAAACAAAAGAGAACATAAGGAAATTCAGAAGAATGCAAAGACAAGACAGTTTTGAAAGTAATATATAGAATTTACACACACATTTTAAAGCAAGCAGCATAAATTAGAAATTCAGAATGTTGTTTTCATATTCTAATTGTGTATACAGAAATGTGCTTTTTGGGGGATTTAAGTTCAGAATGATTTTCATTTTAAATAGGAAACAAGTAGCGATAGGGCATTAAGAGGGAGAATAATATTGGGGAGAGAAAAATCAGAAGCAAAATACTTCCTTGATCCCGAAGTGTGGATTAAAAAGAAAAAAAAAAAAGAACTAAAATTTAGAATGGTGCTCATAAAATATGGAGTGTCTGAGCAAATCACTGTACATAAAAAAAAGGAATAATACTGTACCATAAGAAATGACAAAAGATGAGTGTAGAGGATCTTGGGTAAGATGCAGAATGAAGGGAGCAGCAGCAGAACAATTTATCCTAGGACAACACTGTAAATAAAAATAAAGACTAACTGTGTTCCCAAAGGACTCCTAAGAAAACATGTTACTTTCTTCCAGACAAAGGTGATGGACTCAAGATACAGAGACATTCATTATTAATCAGAGAAATGCAAATTAAGACAACTCTACGATACCACTACACACCTGTCAGATTGGCTAAGATGACAGGAAAAAATAATGATGATTGTTGGAGGGGATGTGGGAAAACTGGGACATTGATGCATTGTTGGTGGAGTTGTGAACGAATCCAACCATTCTGGAGAGTAGTTTGGAATTATGCTCAAAAAGTTATCAAACTGTGCATACCCTTTGATCCAGCAGTGTTACTACTGGGATTATATCCCAAAGAGATTATAAAGAAGGGAAAGGGACCTGTATGTGCACGAATGTTTGTGGCAGCCCTTTTTGTAGTGGCTAGAAACTGGAAACTGAATGGATGTCCATCAGTTGGAGAATGGCTGAATAAATTGTGGTATATGAAAATTATGGAATATTACTGTTCTGTAAGAAATGACCAACAGGATGATTTCAGAAAGGCCTGGAGAGACTTACACGAACTGATGCTGAGTGAAATGAGCAGGACCAGGAGATCATTATATACTTCAACAACAATACTAGATGATGACCAGTTCTGATGGACCTGGCCATCCTCAGCAACGAGATCAACCAAATCATTTCCAATGGAGCAGTAATGAACTGAACCAGCTAGGCCCAGAGAAAGAACTCTGGGAGATGACTAAAAACCATTACATTGAATTCTCAATCCCTGTATTTATGCCCACCTGCATTTTTGATTTCCTTCACAAGCTAATTGTACAATATTTCAGAGTCTGATTCTTTTTATACAGCAAAATAATGTTTTGGTCATGTATACTTATTGTGTATCTAATTTATATTTTAATGTATTTAACATCTACTGGTCATCCTGCCATCTAGGGGAGGGGGTGGGGGGTAAGAGGTGAAAAATTGGAACAAGAGGTTTGGCAATTGTTAACGCTGTAAAGTTACCCATGCATATATAATCTGTAAATAAAAGGCTATTAAATTAAAAATAAAAAATAAAAAAAAGATACAGAGACATATGTTTTGACATTTGGATATTGTGTAGATTCCTTCTTCCTAAATATGCCTCTTTGTTACAAAGACTTTCCATCCCTTTATCTCAGTTTTGAATCTGGAGAAGAAAGAGTCTATTGTACTAATATTTTTAAAAAGAGGGCTACTGAAAAATTATTTTAACACACAGAAAAGAAGAAAGCTCAGAAAATCAGGATAGTTTTGAAAGTGATGTCTGGAATCCATTATATACATTTTTAAAAAGCTTTATCAATAATGGAAGATTCATGATTTCATATATAATCAGATTTTTATTTCCTTCTATGAATATGCAAATGTCCTTTTTGGGGGCATTTAAAAATCAAAATAAAAAATAAAATTTAGACCAAAAAACCCCCTACTCGCATCACCACCTAAAATTCTTCACTTGCTGATATTACGTTTGCTGCATGATATTCCTCTAATAGAATTCAATTCTTTGGATTATATGGTGTTCTCTAAAATTCTGATACCTCTAGATAGGGTAACACATTGAAAAAACTTAGTGTAAATGTATTTAATCAAACTGCTTTTCTCAGTAGGTGTCTACCTGCTTTGCTATCATGTGCTTTTGCTCTCAACTCTCCTTTTCCGGTTTCTCAACAATTTGGGAATTTTCCATCAGATTCTGGCACTTGTATAGAAGTCATTTAGTTCTATGCACTGCTACTCATGAAATTAATGGCAATGTGGTGAGCCATTATAAACCATCAAATAACATGATCAAGCATTAACTGAAGAAAAAAAAAGCTCCAGTAATCTTGCAGATTTTTGGAACCTACTAGCAAGACTGAAAAATGCCTGTCATTTCTATTAGCTTTGATCAGTCATATCTTTATTTATAAGAACATAACATCAGCACACTAACAAAATACAAAGAGTAGCATTATACATTAAAGTTAAGCTCATTTTCCTACAACTTTTTTTCTTCTCTGCTTGGTCTTCACAATATCAGTCATAAATGTTCTAACCTAAGATTTGGAGCCTTATGTGAAAACTTCATACAGACCAAAGGGCAAGAAAGACCATTGTATATTGAGTATAAACTATTATCTTTCTACTCAAATCTTGTGTTTTATTTCAATCTGTTCGAAAAAATGTTATGATGCACTTAAATTTTTAACTGAAAAAGTCACATGGCCGTTTTAAAAGAAGTTGTGTTATAAGGATACAAAAGAGTTCAATATTTAGTATTTAAGGAATAAATATAAGCACAATAAATGAATTTCAAGAAACTACTGAGGGGAAGGGTGGAGACCTTTTCTTTTGAGAAAGAATAATTATTTCCTTTTGATTGGGAAACCAATAATTAGAGGAAATGTTGCATAACTTTCTCTACATGGTCTCACAGTGAAAGAAACAGAAAATAAAACCAACAAAACTAGTTGGAACTCACTAGGGCTTTTCCTCTGCAAAATTTTAAGGAGACAACTGCTCTCTGGCTTAATGGAGATAAATCCCATAGAAGAGAAACCTGAAAGGATTTCTGTTTTCAAGATGCCCTGAATCCTCAAAAAGGCTTTTCACTAAAATAGAAGTATCCACTGTCTTTTTCTAACAAGAAGTAACTTTTCATTTCCTCAGAGGAAAGAATGATGAGAGGAAAAGTTCTGAATAAAGGGAAGAGGTTGCCCCTGCTGTGAATGTTCCTGTCACTGTCCCAAATCTGGACAATCTTGTAGGAAAGTAGACACAAGCAGAAGGGCAACCAGATTGAAGAGCTAACAAAAGATCCACTGACTAAGGATCTCAGACCTAAAGATAGAAAGATTTAGGGAGAACTGAAAGAAGAGTTCTATACTTACACCTGAGGAATAAACCTCAGATTAAGCAGTAATGGAAAACAATAACGAATACCTCCTTATTCCATTAAATCTAAATCTATCACTATAGCTTTTTCTTTCTTTCTTTTTTTTGTTGGGCAATTGGGGTTAAGTGATTTGCCCAGGGTCACACAGCTAGGAAATGTTAAGTGTCTGAGACCAGATTTGAACTCAAGTCCTCCTGACTTCAGGGCTGGTGCTCTATCTACTGCACCACATAGCTGCTCCCCCTCCCCCCCGCCCCCCCCCACTAAAGCTTTTTCAGTACCATATTTTGATATTTAATTGTCTGATCAAAGAGTTGAAAAAAATGTGTTAAGTGACTAGAGGTAGCATGATATAGTGAATAAGCAGGCCTTGGACTTTTAATCAGGAAGACCCGGGTTCAAATTCTATCTCTGATACAGCTGTGTGAGCCTAGGCAAATCACCTATTCTCCCTGGGCCTGCTTCCTCATCTACACTAGAAGGGAATTAGATTCAATAGCCTCTCAGGACTCTTCCAGCTCTGACTCTACAATCCCTCGATCCTGTGACTACTGAGGGAACCGCCTCTGTTCCCTCACTGAGAAAGGGAAAAATTTAACATTAGGAAGAATCCCTGCGTCCATAAAATGTAAAATCTACCAAGAGGGCAGATACATACAGAATTTTAAGTCTGGTTTATTTGTGTGTTTGTTTTTAACAGAAAAAGTGTTCATTGAAAAGAAAAGCTAACTTTTCTTTCTACTACAGACAGAATTCTATCTAGATAGATTATACTTCTTTCTACTGCAGATATTTGAATTAGAAGATCATAACCAATGTTCCTCATCTAACTTATGGAATATATCCTAATGGCCAGTTAAGGAAGAAGAGAAAATAAATAGTTCCAAGAATGTCACTTTAAGCAGAATAGTGTTAGAATTTTGTGACAAATTTATTATATATTTAAAAAAAACCAAAGCATAAAATAAAGATTATGGGTAATTTTTTTCTGTTCTTTATATAAAGAAAAGAGTCTATTTGTCAATGTTCATCAAATCCATATAACAATTATTTTTCAAGAAGAGTGTTAGTCATCATCTGTAGTGATGACAAGCTTCATATAAGAACTAAAAAGCCCATTTCTCCAAGTATCCTACCTGAAGCTGAGCTTCACTCTTAGGATCCAGTGGTCTTTTATAGAGTAAATGAAGATATCCAGAGTCATGATTTCTTTCATTCTGTTCTCTTGCCTCTTCAACCCCTGCAAAACCCTCTAGTAAGGTGGTCTTCAGGGTGCTAATATCTCCATGAAGAGACTTAAAAAAAAAAAAAAAAAAGAAATGTAATGATGAAGAAAAATGTTTTCATCCTTTTTTTAAATGAGTAGATAATGTCAACAAAAAGATTAATTAGGTTAGATTATTTGGTAAAAATAAAGGAAAAAAAGGGACTGGTGGGAATCATTTAAAAAGTAATGAATTTCCAAACTCAAAGACTAAACTGCTGATTCAAATCAAAAGAGAAAGAATCAAATGCATATGCAATGTAGGAAACAATGACATTCATCTACTTCATCTCTGAGGTGATGAAGCATTAATACTCAACAAGTCAGTTCAATCTAGGGAAAAGATGAATATATACCTCTGTTGTCTCTTTAATCTCCAGGAGAAAGGTGTGTAAGTCTTCTGATTCTGTCCGTAGCATCTTCATCTCCTCAGGGGTGCCAACTTGGAAACAGGCTTTCGAAGTTCGGGCTTTTAGCTCTTCCATCTCCTTTTGGAAATGTGCAATCTACACAATCAAGTTAGTGAGAAAAATCAAACCAAAAATGAGATGAGATTTAATTAGTGTAGAACTGATTAATCAAAAGAGAAAACAGGTTAAGTATTTTATACATCAGCCACATTAATCAATATTGTTTTAGATTATTTAAAACAATTAGATAATATAAGGCTGAATATTGCTGTGGTGTAGGAAATGAAGAGTTGGTGAATTTAGACAAGTATGGAAAGGCTTGGACTTATAAAAGATGATGGTATCCCCTTCCAGAGAAACAGAGGACAAACAAGTATAATACAGCCTTACACGGGTATATATGAATGTACCTATGTATATATGTGTATGATTACAGATATCCTTATGTGTGTGTAAATATGTGAGTGCAAATATATATGTGAATACAGATATGTATGTCAGTGCATATATAATATGCACGCACATACACCCACACCCACACCCACACCCACATTTAACTATAGCCTTCAAGGAAGTGGGGGGAGGAAAGGGAAAAAAAAAAAGAATAAAGTAAAAAGTGAACATAAAAGAACAAAAGAAAACCTATAAGGAAGCAAAGAAGAGATGGACATCTCTGAAGACAAGAAGTGATATTTATTATATTGCTTTTTGAAATGGAAATTTATTATCTCATATTTTGAATTTTCTCATGTTCTGTGCACATGGAAATCTTTTTCTCTTTTTCTATTTTGAATTCAAGTTTTAAATAAATAAATAACTTACTTATCTACTATAGTATTGTGGATCAGCTTCCAGGGAAATGAGCCAAGGCCAGCCACTAGGATAACAATACTGACTAAAAGCCTTTACTGGAACCAAATTTCATTGATGTGGTTGCATTAGGTCAGTGTAGGGGGGAAAAATTGATTTACAGGATATATTACCTCTTCACTGATTCCAGCCATCACAGGATCTGAATCTTTCCACTGATGCTGCTGCTTTTCTACCCCAACGGCAGATTGTGGCGATTTGGCCTGAAATTGGAAGTTTTGAAAACCTGCTAAATTGCAACCACTGAAACAACCTTTTCAAAGATTTAACCATGGTGATAAGTCTTGACTCCAGACTCTAATCTTAAATTACACAAAAAAGTTAACATAGGGTTCTGGAATACAAACTCAGTTAAAAATAGTCTATCGAAAGCATAAGCTCATGGTTGACTGAGGAGGGATTCAACTCTTCAAGTGTCTGTTTTTCTGATGTTTAACTTATATGTCTTTAACTTATATGTTTAACTTATCAAGAAAGAAACTGAATATGAAGGACCAGAAAAAAAGTCATTAGATTTATTTTTTGCTTATTTGGGGAAATAATGAGAAAAATTAAATGCTATTTTGAATTTAGAAAAAAGAAAATATATAATATTATAATATAAAAAGGCATGAGTCAACAGAGAATATAACCCTATAATCTTTAGTTTGAGATAAAGTTTGCATGCACTAAAGTTACTCAAACTTTTTGAAATTTTTAATAGCATTACCAACATATAAATATGTCAAAGGGATTCTTTAAAATGATTAAAAAGTCAATCACATTTTCAAAAATATATACTTAAATGAATTTATCAAAAAAGCATATAGTTTTGCTTGAATCTAGGCACTGAGTACCTGAGTAGTACTTGACTTTGCCACTGGAGCAGTGATTCTGGCCGATTTCTGCACCATTGAGGATACTGGACTGCTCTGGGAAGAGCGTCCTGCAATGACAACGAGATAAAACTCAATTAAAATATACCACATTTAATAATTTCCTCAATCCCAAATATGAGAAAGAACAGGCACGGCAACATGTGGAAAGACACCATGGTTACCACAAGTGGAAACATTCAGATAAAGTCCCGCTAGTCACACGTGCTGGCATGGGTGGTTTCAAAATGGGTCAAGTGAAAACCAAAGACGAGAATCGAAAATGTGTCACCAGCAGCATTTTTGACAATGACAATATTGATACATGTAATGTCATTTCTGTTACCAAATGTCCTTGGTTTTCACTTGACCCATTTTGAAATCAGAAAGAGATTAGTTCCCTCAAACTGGAGGGAGGAGAGAAGACATATAATGTGGAAAAATATGGTTAATATAGAAAGATTTCTACAGATGAGAAAGTAAAAAGAACTCATCATCAGAAGACTAAGTTAACTATGATAAGCAGTACTAGGCCTTCCCCTCTAATAGTTAAGAATTCAGAGCAGACTACCTTGAGAAAGAATATTTCAAAAATTCAAACAATCTGATATATCTAGGAGACTCTGAAGGCTTACTGAAAATGAAACTCTTTCTAGGGCTTAAAGACACATGGTAGCACAGGAAGAAACCAAGTCTCTCAAAGTATGAATTTCCTCACCTCATCAAGAATATTAAGGTCCAGGTGAGTAGGAATTGTTTCATTCTTTGTACAAATCTTCTCAGTGCTCAGATTCTGTCTGTCAGACCAAGTGTTTAACAAATATTCACTGATTGATAAAATAAGCATACTCCTTGTATTTCTATCTCACAGTGCTATTTTACAAGATGTAAAATGCCATATAAATTTAAACCATTATTTTAATTCATGAAAACAACTTATGATACCAAATTCCAAACAGGAATGGGCTAAGGAAATGTACTAGACATTGACTGCATTGATCTTCCTCCTCAGCTGCCTGCTACCTCAAGTGACAGATTGTTCATGGTTTTGACATCCACAAAGGTCATTCATTTGTGACTGCTTTGGGTTCAGGTGACAAATACAATAGTCACCGAAGGACCATTTTCATCTCTGCCCTTTAATGAAATCATTTTAGAATCTATAAAGGAACGAGACAGACACTAGAAGCAGGTGAATGGCTATCAGACCCATTAATTGAATCACCAAATACTCTCAGCTCTGTGAAGATGACAAGGAGACAAGGAAACCTGCCAATCACAATATTAGGTCCATAACACCACATAATCTACAGTTTCTACTAAATAAGAGAATACAAAATCCACAGTAACTTATTCTGGCTTTGAGGAAACAAAGAACTAACTTTTTCCTTTTACTTAACTGGTACCTTTAAGAATTCTGGGGAGGAAAAAAAAGGAGTTCTTTGTGAGAATATTTGAGGCAGCATGGTATAGTAGAGAGCCAGCATTAACTACTAAGACTTGGGTTCAAGTTCCACATTAGACATATCTTTGGGCAAATTCCTTAACCTCTTAGTGGTCTAAGTAATTGTTTAAGAGGCAGAAATGTTGACCTGCACCAAGAGAAAGAAATTACTGGAAATTAACCAATGAAATTATCAGTCTAGTCTTTATCCCTTTCCCCACTGAGACTCCAAGCTCTTTAAAAACATCTGCTTGAAAGCATACCTGAAACAGATGGAGATACTGATGACTTTGCTGAGACTGAGCTAGATGAAGATGAGAGAGGTGTGGAGTGACTGACAGGGCCAGCAGAAGCCGATTTGGAAGCTGTGGAAAATGACAGCACTGAAGAGTTGCTTTGTGAACTGCTGATGGGTGTAGATGTCTCCCCAGCAGGAAACCTGCAAAAAAAGAAAACTATTTCAAAAGAACCCATTACAAATATTTCTCTCCACTGACAATAAAAAGTAACATCCTCAAAAGTTAATTTATCATCAACAAAAATGCCCCTAACTTCATGTAATGCAAATGCCTTAAATACTATTTTCAAAGGATACAGATTGTAAGATAAGGAAAATATGATACTTTACTGGATATTCTGCTATTTTGAGAATAAACTATTCAAACCTCTTATCAAATAAGTATTTAACAAGTATATGAACTACTAAATTTGCCACAGTAGAGTAGCTACTAGTAGTAGTGGGTACTAGTAGGATACAGGTTTTTAACATCTATTCAAATCAACCAAGTTTTGGAACAAAGGAAAACCTTCCAACCAAGGGGATTCCAATTTGTACTTTTTGCCAAAAGAACACTCACTTAACCATTTCCTTATTTACTAAGCACTTATTAAGTATGCAGAATCTGGTGAGTGGAGGGGGAAAAAAAAAAAAAAAGCAAGTCATGGCCCTTCCTCCTAAAGGAATTTACAGTCTAATGGGGAATGAGTGCCATATAAATCTGTACACAAATCCTCTGAATTCTACCCACTAGCCAAACTAAATCTTCTAAATATTTCTATGTATCACAAAGAAAAATTTAATTCTCTCAAAGAAATATTACTTACTTTTCATTTAGGTTTACTTTGGCTGCAGAAGATGTAGGTGGGAAAGATGTCTTTGCCCCTATGTGTGGAGTAGACATGCTAGCCACTGGAGTATTTTCCACCGCAGGTTTAAAAGCAGGTGATCCAAAATAGAAGGAAGATGCAGAGGTAGTCATGGGGGCTAGGGACGGGGCTGAGGACAGGGGAGTCTTAGAAGGAGGTGTAAAAGAGAAGGCTGGTGCACTAGTTACAGCAGAGGTTAGAGTTGGTTTGGAGCTCTCTGAGGAAAAGGGATAAGGAGGAGGATCCCCTGACATCAAACTGGATGATTTCAAGGATGAAGAACCAAATGGGAAGGTGGCAGTAGGGAGAGTGACTGTAGGCAAAATGAAAGCAGCAGTTGTCGTGGCAAGGTTTAAAGGTGGGGCAGAAACTGGAGCTGGAGCTGGAGCTGGAGCTGGAGCTGGAGCTGGAGCTGAAGCTGGAGCCAGAGCTGGTGATGTTTCAAGCTTCAGAGGGGCTTGAGTGGACGTTGGGGTTGTGGGAGTACTTCCTGGAAAGGGATTTTTTTTTTAAAATGAGAAAGATAATTAACACTCATAGTATAAATCAAACATTATAAAACAAAAAGGAAGTGAAAAGTATACCTAGCCATAAATGTGTAGAAGAAAAAGCAAAGAGATTATCTTAGGAAAATCAAAGATTTAATAATAAAAGTGTTATTAGCTAACTTCAAGGGGAAGAGCCTTCTTAAATAGGCTGTTTCTGGGTAAAGACGAAAATTTTCCAATTTTCCTCCTGTGATTTGGAAGAAGTTAGTTTTTAATACAGAATCTCATGAGAATTTGACAAGGGGTACCCAGAAGAAGAAACATCTGAATTTCCACTGCTGAGTTAGTACTGCACTATTTACAATATACTTTCCTCATAATCACCTGGTATATCAGGAATTTAAATCCCATTCTAAGGGTGAGAAAACAGATTTAGTCAAATAAAGTGATAAAAGAGGTAGTAGCTGAAGAGGGGAACTTGATCCAGGGCTCATCATTAATTTGAAAACCATACCATGGATATATATGTGTGTGTATATACGTAACTACATATACATAAGCATGTACACAAATATCATTATTTAAATGGGCTATTGTCCTTTTTCTGGTACTTGTCCCAGACATTAAGAGTAGGAAAGGCTGGCGAAATCTTTAAGAACCAAATATTTAGTTAAAGGATACATTTGCAACATTGGATGGGGAAATGTGCTCCTAACATCTATTCCCTTCTGTTTCCTGCTTACAAGTACTCTCTCCTTTACTGAGTGACTTCAAGACATGTGGAAGGGCAACCTTCATCACTGGGAAAGCTTAAGAATAAAAACTGCTATTTACATCAAGTCTTTGTTATTTTACAGCTCCTTGTAACCCCATACAAAGTAAACACCATCAAGAAAGTAAATGTGACAAGAATCACAGTTCACCCTGGAACCTATCATTTCTCAGTGTGTGGCACCTATTAAGGAGATTTAGCCAAGAGAGTCGGGACAGCTCTGTGCTACCAATCACTCCACACTAGTGCACACTTCTAGAGGGCTTCAAGGTTTGCCAAATGCTTTAGTCTCTATAGAATACCTTGGATGATCCTCACAGCAGCCCTGGGAGGGAAGTACTCTTATTATTATCCCCATTTTTCAGATGAGGAAATGTATTTGAGGGAGGTACATGACTTGCTCAGGGTCACGTAACTAATGTTCAGTGAAGGATCTGTACAAGTCTTCCTGACTCCAAGTCCAAGTCACCATTACATCATACTGCCTCCTAGTGACATTTATAAAGCTCTTTAATATTTGTAAAGTGTGTCTCTGTACTTTTATCTCATTTGATCCTCTAAAATACCCTGAGATAAGTACTACAGGTACTATTCTTGGTTTACAGATGAGAAAATAGCCCCAAAGAAGTTAGGCACCCTGGATACCACCAGTAGGTCAAGAGATGGAATGTAAACACAGGTCTCTTCTGCTCTAAGCCTGAATGCTCTTACCATATAGTACCAAAGATACCTAAAAAATGTCTTCCTTGCCCAAACCACATTAACTTCAGTTCTTCCTTTTGCAGATCTTGTATGTTTTGTTAGTCAAATGATTGACTGAATGCTGCAGTTTTCACTGGTATCTCTGAACACAAAGGCAACAAACCTGAAAGCATCTGTATCCAGCTCTAGCATACAAATATATGTAGCACTCAAGATACTGTCTTTGTGGCACCATGCCTGAGCCTAACTTAGAATGGGATCTTCCAGGAACTGCAATAACTAAATTTCCTTGACAAGAGCTCAAGATGGCTCTGTATTACAGAGCATTCTGATTAGGGATGAAGCTTTAGAGCAAATTTCCAGTTTCTACAGATAAGGAAGAAATCATAAGAGAATAAAGTATAGAATTCCCTGTCCCATATGAAAATGGGAGTTCTGAAATGAAAGACAAGCATAATGCCTTGCACTCAGTAGGTACTTTGTAAATGTGTTAAAACCTAATTGAATAACTACAATTTGTACTTCCTGGGCTTCTTCCTTCTGAGAAGAAAAACTCTTCAACAAACTGATTACAACTAATCTCTCTTAGAAACAGACCATAGAATGGTTATTGAGTTTTAAAAAGCTATCATTTAAGAATTTATGCTAAAATTAACCACTGCAGAGACTCATGATCACCATCAAACTAGTGTACAAGGATTTTAATTTAGACAACAAACATGACAAGGACCTTTTATGTTAAAAGAATTGTCAAAGGAAGCATTACAGATACTAGCTTTAGCATATCTGTGAAATGCATATAGAGGACTTTCTGAGAATTGTGATAACCATATAAAATTTTATCTAATAAAATTTAAATTGTACAGTAAAAAAACAACCTATTACACTGTCTATAAAAGCAATTTGTGGATGTGTACCTGATGATTTGGGCTGTCGTTCTCCTTCTATAGTAAGTTGTTCTGGAGTCTTAATCAAAGACCTGAGACCAGGATTTTGATTGATCATATAAAATGGACAAAGTACCCCATCTGTTGAAAGTAACATCAGAACTGGAGCAGGAGGAAGAGTCTTTTCGTCATCTATTAAAGAGAAAGATTAAAAAAGAGAGACGATATCAATTTGGGAATCCAGAGACACTGGTTGAGAAAAGAAGCTGGCCAGCAGGTTTCCCACAATGAGATTACATACTTAAAGTATTGGGACTTGAATCTTAACTGTCATAAAATAACCATCTAAAAGAAAACCACCACAACTATTAGACAATGTTTCCTGCAATGCCCTATATGAAGATGATTTTATTACTCTGTCAAAAGTGCTGAGCTTTAAAATGTATCTCAGTGCAAAGGATAGATTCAGCTCAAGTTACAAAAATCTATGAGTAAATGCTCAAAGCATTTAAAATGAAAAGGACAGGAATCTTTAGGCAGAACTGCTAGTGGGGAAATGATAGACGAGTCTATATGTAAAGCAAAGCAAAGGCATGAAAGGCATGTCAAACAACTTTACACTCATTTACAGCTGAATGCTAAACATGTACTTTGTCAGTTCAGATTTTTCAAGGGTAATCAAATGAACCAGCTTGTCTTTTGGACTAGTCAGTGCAAATGGCCAATCAGACCAAACAGTCCTGCATGACTAAGGCTTGTATAAAGAGAGTATGCTGTAGAATTTAATGGTGCCTTGACTGTGATACACTCCCAAAGCTTAGAGCACTAGGAGACAGATGAAAGCATTTCTCTTGATCACAGCCATTTGGCCAAATGTCAACATAGTAGGTATATAGAGCTCCAGACTGTTAACATTTGGACTTCCTTCTTGAAAAGCCACAATTTTCAAATTCATATGGTTAAAAATCACATTTTTTGTATAAACACAATTGTCTCATTGAACAGGAAGAAGGGGAAAGGACATATTTTCAATTTAGAGGAAAGCTCTTTATTTTCTCCTGAAATTCCTTCCCTTTCAGTGATTAAGAAATGTTGTAATGTCTGAGGGAAACCAGAATTGTGGCACTCCTAATAGTCATTTAGCAGTGGTGGCATCAGCAAGACAAATTTTATTTTCCCCAAATAGACTGGGTACTCAAAATTCCTTATGAATAAAGAATATCTTTTATTTCTGCGCCGCCAAAACATGTAGTATAATGGTAAGAATACAGAAAGTAAAGAAAGAATGCTCCTTGATAACTAAGAGATGAATTATTGCCTTTTTTGGGAGGAGGAAAGAGGGCAAGATTGGGATGGGATACAGAAAATAGACTGGAAAAAATGTGAGATATAAGAAGAAACGAGACCTACCTGTTTGAAAACTACTGATACAAAACCTACAGCAAGATTACTCCCCAAATCCTTCCATTTCTCACTGGTTATTACATCAACCTGAAGACTGACAAATGGCAAGTGCTTTAGAGGAAAAGCATGCCCCTTTTGTTTGTGATGCTGGAGTTTTAAGGAGTAGGTCAAACCACTTTGCCTTTCTAGGGAACATGCAGCAGTTAGCTGCACAAATTCTCGGGAGTTCAGATCCAACCTGACATTAAAATGACGGGAGCACCCCAATCAGTGATTGTTCTAATCTGTGAGGTTTCACCAAAGAAAAACATCTCAAACACTACAATTTAAGATTACTAATAAAATAAAAATAATTGAGCAATGAAACACCAACTGAGCTATCTTGGCATTAACAACAAACTTAAGTTTCTAAATTTTAAAAGTATTTTAGAAATAAATGTTAAGTTGTGTTATAATCTCCTTGTATCAATCTCAACAACACCTGTATAAGGAGGGGATTCTATGCCACCAAAATAAATAGGGATAAGTTTGAGAAGTATAGGAGAGAGAGAGATGACACATACTTGTCATTAATATGTCCTTTTAGAGACATCTTGCTTGAAAAGTCAGACAACTGTTTGAAAAACTGCATTTCTGAATTTAAAGGCGAGCATCTCACTTACTGATGGGTATTTCTACTTGGCTGGTATAGTCTATAGCAACACCCACAGGCAGGGAATCATCACTCTTATCAGTAACAGGCAGTTCTGCTCGGCTAGAGTCTTCCAGAAGCCAGGATTCCCAGTTAGTCTGGAAAGGAAAAAAGAGCCATGTTAGTCCATGTTTACCTTTTACCTCATTCATGTGGGAGTAAGTTAAAAACAAAAACAAGAAAACAAAACAAAATAAAAACCACTTCTCTTAGATCAATTTGTTAACCACGTTTATTTAAATCCAATATGGAACTAAAATAGTGGCAGCCTAGGGTAGCCTCAGAAACCTAGAGGCTGGGAAATTGACCTTCTCCTCCTGTGATGATAGTCAAAATATAACAACAAAGTACATTTACTTTCTCCTTCTTATAATAAATTAAGAAAACTCATTTTGTGGAGGCAGCATAATGTATCTGGGTCTCTTGATTGCCTGTCTACCAAGAACTGCTTGTATGATCTCATAAGGGCTCAGCCTCCTGCCAAAATGAATAAATCTTTGACTGCGGGATTTTGATTGCACATATAAAATGCCTGGTAAACTTAATGCATGCTATGAATGTAAGCTATTGTTCCAAGACAGACATATTATTCACTGTTTGATACCACCTACATTATTCCCAACCACCCTCCAACCCCAATCCTGACTCACAATAGGAGATATAAGCAAGTGATAACTACAGTTTTATGGTTAGAGGATCACAGAAGGGATCTAAAGTCACTCAAATTCCAACTCTTCATATACAGATGAGTGGGAAGAAATGGGCTTAAAAAAGCTAATACAAAAAAGTTAACATGAATAGGAATAAGGTCAGATTAGTTTGCAGTGCCACTTTACACAAAGGCACAAGCCACTTCACTGATGGTTTTGTCATCTAGTCCACACCACTGATCCACAACTGATCAGTAGAGGGCAGAAGTATTTGGTTACCACTGAATCTGATACGCCGGATGTGCCTGCAGGCTGCTGGGCCCTACAATAAATGGCTCATTTTGTTTACAACTTCAGCATGTCATTCAAGGGCTATTATGGTCTAGACATGAAATAATTAAGTGCTATCAAACTTACATACCCCTAACTTTTTTCTCTCAATTTTAACTTGTCTATTCCCCTAGAAATTTTACTTATAAAACCACCAGATTATTTATATAATCAATAAGGTACCTGATCATTCTGCCGGGCAAGGATGCTGACTTCAGTTGAGGCTGCAGAGGCTGCTAGTACTAGGTCCCTTCAAGAAACAAATTCAAATTCTCACTATTATGTCATATATGAAAAAGTTTTTCCTTAAATACATCATTATGTCACTATAGAAAATATAATTCCTCTATTCAATAGTTAAAGAGAAAGTGATGTGGCTCATCACAACTGCAGAAGAAAAAGAACTTTACAACCAATTGTTTCACTTACTGGGTCAAGAAATATAGCCAAAAAAAAAAAAAAAAAAAAAGTCAGCCAATTGTACCGTGTCTTATCAAGAAAAAGATGCAACAATAACAAAATAACAGTAATAATATTTTATAAAAAAGCAAAGATACAACAAACTACAAAAGAATACTGGATTTAGATTCAGAAAATATCTGGGTTCAAAGTTTCCATACAAACTCCAAGCAAGAAATTTAATGTCTCTGAGCTTTATGTGCCTCATTTGTGAAAAATAAGGATGAAAATTTTTGTTTGACCTATCTCAAAACATAATGTAATGACATCAGGGAAGTGCTTGAAGTGAAGTTTGCAAGCTGTAAGAAATCATTAAACACGTATCCCCCTATACAAGAGAGAGGTAACAAGCATATATTAAGTGCCTACTATATTGCCAAGCACTGTGCTATATTAGTACTTTACAAACATTATCTCATTCTGCCATATAAGCAGAAGCACTGCTTAGTGAACTTTTTAAGCTCCAATTTCATTTGTGCTCAGGAGAATTTAGAAGTGTTTCTCATATGCCAATTCCCCTATAAACAGCCACTGGAACTAAGTTATATTTTTAAAAATTGTGTATTTATGCTATCTGGGAATGACAGGATGTTAAAGCAAGAGTCATTATAGCTTTTTGTTTAGCAATAGATGACGCTATCAACAGTATTTAGCTTCTCTTTTTCCCATTTACAAAAAGACTACCAAAAATATACCTAAGAATATGATTTCTGACCTAGTAGTGAGAAAAGGATAATCTCTTTCCTGAGTTTTATACTTACCATTCCTCAATATAATTAAGATAGTAATGATGCTGTCTTTCAGTGCAGCTGCCATAGCATGGCTCCATGAAATTCACAAATATCTCAGGGTGCTTATCTTCTTTTTTCTATAAACATGGAAGAAGAAAAAAATGAACAACTAATATGCCCCTCCCCTCCAAATCTACATTGTTCAGTTTCCCCCAAAAATACATTGCCAATTAATATAAATAACTTTAAACTTTTAAGAAATCATGAAATGTTCAGGCTGATTCAGAAACTGATCTAGTCCAGAGGTTCTTTACTTTTTTTTCTTTATCACTGAACCTTTGGGCAGCCTGGTGTAACCAAGAGAACCCATCTCAGAATTTTAAAAAATGATAATAAAATATATAAGATTACAAAGGAAGTCAATTATACTGAAAGTTATCAAAATACTTTTAAAAATAAGTTTACATGGGGCTGCTAAGTGGCGCAGTGGATAGAGCACCAGGTAGGAGGACTTGAGTTCAAATCCTGCCTCAGACATATACTAGCTGTGTAACCCTGGGCAAGTAACTTAACCCCAACTACCTCCCCTTCAATCCCACCAAAAAAATTTGCAGACCCAAGGTTAAGTGATCTATATGATTTAAAAGTAGAAATAAAAGACGCCAAAGTTCCCCCCCCAGACTATATCAAAGTTTCTTGCCTACAGATTATGAATACTTTCTTCAAGAAGAGATACTGAAAATGTTAGACATGGCAAACACTGAAGAACATCACAAAAAAATGAAAACTGAATCTATTCTAATGGAAAGGAAATGAATGGTTACTTATGCAGGAGTTATTTCAAAATCAGTTATGTATGTAGTCAGACCACTGATTTGTTAGAACAAAGATCAAAATCATTGCCAAAGAAGAATAAAGGGAGATCTGGACTGCAAATGACTTAATTCCAATCCGACTATTTTTAACAAGCAGTTGACGTCAAAAAGAGGTTAAATGGATAAAAGGATAGACTTTGACACAGGTATCACCATTTCCTAAGGAACTTTGCCAGTCTAAATCAATGCTCACAATAAGGAGACTAAAACTGGCTCAGCCAACAAACACTTGATCTCCTTGCCAAATGGAAAGATATGGCAGCCAACTGCAGCAGCAGCTTAAAATATACACTTGATTATAAAACCTTACTGAGAAGATTTTGAGTAATGTTGTTCATAATATGATAAGAAGCTGTCCAGGTAAAAATAAATTTATAGAAAACCTAACAAAAGAGCCAATTAAGCCAGATATTTCCGAAAGCTTTTAAAAATGAAAGTGGAGCACAAAAGAGCAAAAATGGAAAAGACCTGTAATAATTACTACAACTAATTCTTTTCTCCATCAATGATGGGTGGACTCTAACATTACAACTTTCAACATCCTGCATAAGGAAATAGAAATGGAAATAAAGAAAACAAAGATGAGAAGAACAACTGGATTAGACTAAATACACCCAGAAGAAGACCATACTAGAGGTAACACAATTTTGATGGAACTAAGTGATTTGATTCAGAAGATATCAAAAAGACGGGGAAATGCCAAGTACTTAAAAAAAAAAAAACCGCACACGCGCGCACACACACACACACACACATTCCCCAACCATTGTGGAAAATGAAATTATATAAGAAAAGATGAAAAGTCTCATGTATACATAAATATTCAAAGCAGTATTTTTGTGGCAATAAAGAAATGGAAAGAAAATGGGAGAGAATAGCTCAATGAAATGTGATATGTAAATGTCACAACATTATGGTATAATTAGAGATGACAAATAAGGGAAATTAAAAAAAAAACACAGGAAGTTTCACAAACTAATATAGGCTGAAGTATTCAAAATGAGGAAAATTATATACAATAAATACAATAACATAAATGAAAAGATCATGGAAAGTAAGAACTATAAGTAACTGTAATGACCAATCTTGGTCCCAGA